>NC_137125.1:26480944-27080944 GCF_949319135.1 Squalius cephalus
CTACAAAGTGCATTTTAACAGCAACATAAATAATAATAAAAAAACAAACACAAGAACATTCTGTAAAACAGTAAAGTGCATTTTTTGAACTATATAAATAAATAGATTGTACTTGAAGCACTTTGAAACACAAACAAACAAACACAATGAAGCCTCTTTCTCTCTCCTACAGATGGCACAGGAGAAGTGGCATCACACAGGTAAGTTATTTACACAGTTATTTACACAGTTCTCCTCTTTTCCAACTCCGCATCCACCACACTTTTAAAGTGTTCAAAGCTGCCGTACACCACACTGTCAAACCCAGAGGTGGTGGATTTCCTAGTGGATGGACAGTAGGAAAATATCTTCTGGGTGCTTCCAGCCACTTTGTCCTTGGAAGGCGTGTACCTTTTCCGCTGTCCACCACAATTAGGCACGTGGCAAGCCCCACATGGCCGCGAGGACTTGTTCGGCATGAATGCCTTGACTGTTGGTGCAGGAGGTACAAAGCTCTGGCTGCACGATGGCCCACGAAACAGGACGGAGGGAGCCTGTGGCTGTGTGGGGAGAACCAGCAGTATGGGTGCTGCCGACACAGGGGGTGGTCCATAGGTGGGCGCAGCAGGCTTTGGCTGGAGGTGGGTGGACGCAGCAGACCTTGGCAGAATGGGGGTGGGCGCAGCAGGCTTTGGCCAAGTGGAGGAGGACGACGCCGTGGGCTGAACGGGCTGGTTCACAGGAGGCACAGGCTCTGGCTCTTCAACAAATAATCTGGAAATATAAAATACACATGTAATGAGTATTGATATGACGTGGGTGCTATTTGCTTTCCACAGCCAACAGGTGAAACAAAGTGCTTATGACAACTTACCTCCGCTTCTCACCACGCCTTTTTCCAGCCTCGTGATGAACGTGCTGGTACTGGACCTGAGGCCGGTCTGGCGGTGGGAGGGATGTTGGCAGCGCAGGAGCTTCTGGGAACGGTGCGTCCGACAGCACTTTCAGGTGAGGCGTCACCTTCGGCAGTACCGTCGCCCCGTAGTTGGCCTTTTTCTCCTCCCTGGCAGCGAAGGTCGAGATGGACTTGGCGTTCAAGTTGGGCAGTGGAATGGCGAGACCGCTGAGGATGGGGTCGTCTCGGACTCGGTCTGCAATCCTCTTATACTGTCCCTTCAAAGAAGCCGTGACCTTGCTGGGGGAGGTGAGCTGATTGGCCGGCGCTCGGTTGTTCAGCATCTTGAGGAGGAGGTAGAGCAGGCGACTGTCCTCGGTCACCTGTGCCACCTGAGCGTACCTCATGCAGCCAAACTTGGTCTTCTGGGCTGCTCTGGTCTCAGGAGAGTCCGCCCCAAGGCACCGACCAAACAAGGTGTAGCCCCACCTGGACTCGTACCGCTTGACGAAGCGGGTGGCGGTCTTGTCGTGGTCGTGGAGAGAGCTGGCGGCGACGGCGATCTTCTGCCTGAGGTCAGCCGGCACTAGGTGGTGGTCGCTGTTGTTGGCCAGTTCTAGGAGGAGCAAGGCCAGTGCCTCCACTTCCTCTATACCTGGCAGATGCAGATGCAGATGTCGATGGCTCATCAGCAAGTCTTGCAGGGCAGGACTGTCCTCCTCTTCCGCCTGTTCTGCCTGGGTGAGGACGACGTGCTTCCCACAGACTCTGTCTATCGGGTCCTCCTCTGTATCAGAAGACATGCCGAGACCCTCGTCCGCCATCTCGTCGTCTCCCTGCTCAGCCGACTCCTCCTCCTCCTCCTCCTGCGACTGCTCTTCCTCAACTGCAAATATGTAATTGTACTAATCACAAACGTGTCTACACAACAATAGGGTTTTTTTTGCACCAGGTTTGTCATCATTGTTTAAGTGTGTGATCAAGTACAGTACCTCTCTGCACGTAGTAGTCCCTGGCAGTGAAGCTGGTGGACTGGCACATGGCGTACTCGACACCAAGGAGCTCCTCCTCGTTGGGGTGCTCGTACGCTTCGGGGACCGGCATCGGTGCAGCAAAGTTGGGCTCCAGGACGTGCTCCTTGCCGAAGAGAACCTCGGCCTGCTGGTTGACACGCTGGATCTGCCGCGCGTCCAAGCACGACGTCTGCCGGCCATGACCACCAGCGACACGGAGCGATGCCATGCGGTGGTTCCACTGCACGGCAAAGGACACCAAGTATACCTGAAACACATTTACATTTTGACTGTTATTGTGTACAATGTTTACAAGTGATGACTGGAGCTGTGAAATAAAATGTATCATTGAAACTATCATTGACACTTTTCTTTTTAAATTATACTGTATGATGTGCTATATGAACATTTATAAAACGGTTAGTTCCAATCCTTGATTCTGATTGGTCAATAGCTGTGCTTTTTTCACGATAAAACACGGCTATGACCGCTTCACCCAACGGTTCTATTTATCACTGCGCCCTTAGCAACACCCTTAGCAACCACAACTACAGAGCTACTGGAGGCCAAACTTAAAACAAAGAAAGCACTGGAGTGACATTCTTGCTGCAACAGAAAACACTGCTGACAGTGCTGAGCCCCAACTAAAAAGCCGCAGTGGAGCCGATTGAAATGAGACAAATATTTAATGCGTGCACAATAAACGGAGATGTTCAAATAAATTTAAATAAACAACAATAAAAAAGTATCTCTTGTTAGGCAGCATTTTAGCAACTAAATTAATAACATTAATAAAAAAGACCTAACTGTTACCTATCAAAATATGTGCCCTTGTGTTTTTATTTAGGCTATGTAAATATTTAGTTTAGTGCAGAGAGAAAATAACGGAATAAACAAAAAAATAAACGTTAGCTAAAATAACCTATGCCTATTTGTGTGAGGAAATTTCACAAATATTGTGTTGTAAAAAATAAAAAGAATGAGACAAAGTTTGAGAACGGTTTGTTGTTTTTATTTGAGCTTTCATGCATATTACAAATTGGAACGTTGTTGTTCACGGTCAGGGACTATTTTTTTTCTAGCGGAAGGAATGCTTTTATTGATTTAACTTCATGAAAGTTGCACGAATACTTTTTTTTTTTTTTTACTTTTATATTGTGTGGTAACCGTTTTATAAAAGCAATAAACCTATGCTCCACTTCGCTTCGCGTCGTGCCTAACAACGCCCTTCAGCTGTTACTTATTCACGATACAGCAGAGCCTCTCGTACCTTATTGCTTACGTGTCTGCAATAAAGCTTTATATATATATTATGTTTTAATCACTCACTTGGAATGGCATAATCCCACATCGCTGTGAAGGGACGGCGTTGACCAGGTGGGCGTGCAACCCCTCCAGAGAGTTGCTGCCTCGCCGGCACTTGTGCTTGTTCAGTCGGACGCCGTTCATCACCACCACCTTCACAGACACATACAGCGGTATGCCAGGGGGATCCTGTAACACACAACATATTGCAAGGTCCTTATTTATTCTGGTGTCCTTTTGAAATGTTGCCATATACAAGTTTGAATGGTTTTGACACACGATGACCGCAAATACATTACAGGGCACCTATTATGCCCCTTTTTAGAAGATGTAATATTGGTCTTGGGTGTCCCCAGAATGCATTTGTGAAGTTTCAGCACAAAATACCCCACAGTTAATTTATTATAACCATTTGAAAATGTCATTTTTGGGGCCTGTTTTAAAAAGAGCTGTTTTGTGTGTACCACTTTAAATGTAAATGAGCTGCATATCCCCGCCCTGCTGCTGGACCTAGATGATGAAGACAGAGAGTCCGGCCGGCACAGAATAAACACGAATGAGAATGGACTAAACGTCTCGGAATGGTTATTTGATACATTTATGTACTTACAAAGTTTTAATCGCGTCCCCTTTGCCATTATGGATGTGCAACACACACACACACACACACACACGAACTGTGATAACGTTCGCGCAATTTTTTTAAACTACACACACACACACTACTGTGATAACGTTTGTACAAAAGATTTATTTATTTATTTCTTAAGGGGAGGGAGATAGACGTTTATATAGCCTACTGTCTATGGAGATAGAGCAGACCTTAATTTATTTACATTTGTAAATGCTGCAAAAAAATGCCTACGTGACATAAAACTGTCTGACGTTGTTTGTTGAGACATCCTATGACGACGACAATAAATAGCTTTAGACGCATTTGTTGTTGAACTGGCTGACATCGATTGAAATGACTATTTGCTCAAAAATCATAAAAATACACTTACTTTTTCTGGAGGTGACGTTGGATCGCGAACTGTAGGCAACGATCCACACTTGAGGATTAACTTTGACCCTCGTTCACTAAACAGTCAGTCAGAAAATTAATCTCGTATTTAGGAAGTTTAAGTGGTGCCTTTTCTTCATAAATAAAATCCATCCGCTGCGTTTTCGGTGGCTCTGATGTCAGTGAAGAGTATGTCCATTCTTACATCCCACAACAGAACACCTACACTTCTTAGGAGACATTACCGGCTGTCGTTGAAACAATGGCGATGGTGTGCAGAACAGATCACCGAGGGCGGGGTCTATGCCAAAACCAGATGTCAATCAAATCACGTCGGTGGGGCTTAGCTCATTTCTACGTCACAATGAGGGAAATCTAGAACAGGGTGTTCTGAGACAGTGCTTATGATTTATTGAGATAGTAAAAAAACTACTGGGTGGATTTTTATCATTCTAGGGTGGTTTTGCTCACACACTGCCAACACACATTTATGTTCAAACACCATGTAAAAGTGAATTTTGCATAATAGGTGCCCTTTAACCCACCTGCATGCAACTGAGGTGCTTGCTCGCAACTGCCCAGTGAGCGTCGACTGCCTCTGGCGACTTGAACAGGTGAATGCCATCGATGTCAAGGCCGGCTGGTCCCCGGAACTCAGCAAGGATGGACTCTATCACCAAAGCAGTCTCCTGTAACACATAGGATATATTCTCAGCATCGAGTGTTTAATGGATCTGGATCAGTTGAATACATATGTGAATATGAAAGCCACACTTACCACAACCCCACGGGTAATACGCCTTACGTACGACCTGATCTGATGAGGCTTGAGGAAGGCCATCATCTCCTCATCAGAGTACCTGCCGTAGAGCTCTGGGTTACCGTTCCTGACCGCCTGGACCAGGAGCATCATGTCCGCCTTGTTGTAGGCGAGCACGGCACCCGCCATGGCACTCATGAAAGCCCCGTACTTGGCGTGGCTCTGCTTGATCACGACTGCGTCCCAGCGGTGCAGCCAGTGGCGGATGTCCAGCCTGATGACGGTACCCCTCTTCACCCAGTCACCAAACAGATTCTCCAAGAACGACGAACCGCTGTCACTGAAAATTATATCATGACATTTTGTGTAGGTGTGTTACATGTTGGATTATCCATTTCATCATAGGTTTCAACTGCTATTGAACTCACCGACAGCAGTTGTTGTCCGCGTACACCACCTTCGGAGCAGGAGCGTTGGCACGGCGAAAGCGGGCGACCAGACCTCTGGCCATGCGTGCATAGCACCCCTCGGACTCGGATGCCACCACCACTGTGGTCAAGAACTGACCCCACTCATTCAGCACGCTGGTGACGTACTGCATGGTGCCCTGGCCGTCGCCGTAGATCTTCTTGAGAATCTATAAAAACAAAGTAGAACATTCATTGCGTGGTGTTTATCAACAGTCAGTCTGTTCCATATGATCACAAGTGCTTTATGCTGTACATACCTTCCTCGTGCCGTCGATGCACAAGATTTCCCCAGTCGTACTGAGGATTTGGTCCCTGTACACGGGCATCTTCTCCATTTCCAGGATCAGTTGCGCACGCCTCAGGACCCGAGCAGACGGAAGGGGAGACGGGGCGATGGGAGGGGTGTAAGTGCCGGCTGCTCTGGCAAACGACAGGATGCCTCGCTGAGACGAAGACGATCCAGCCACCGACGTGTGGGCATCGTACAGGAGAGTCTGGTACAGGTCCCGACGCTCCACGTACCACTCGTCGTGGCCCTGCTGCAACAGCCTCTGCACCTTGCTCATTGAGACAGCGTTGAGTCGGTCGCTCATCAGGGTGACCACACTCCTGTCCACAGCACGCTTGCCGCAGATTATGGCAGGGAACATGCTTCTGACGGCCGGGGCGAGGTTCATCAGAATTTTCGGACTGTACGCCAGCCAGGTGTACTGCTGCTGGGCACGGTGGGCGCCGTCCTCCTCCTCGTCGTAGTCGTCGCTGTCGTCCGCGTGCGCCTGGCTCGGCTCCTCCCTCAGCTTGAGACAGTGTTTGCACATTAACCTCTCGGTCAGCAGGGTGTAATAGAAGTTCATGCCGCACACTTGCCTGGCGTAGCTGCCGTACCCTTTCTTCTCCAGGTAGTACTCTGGCGGTGCGGGGCAGTTGGTGTTGGGGCAGCGGATCAGTGCCTTCATCACGCCGACCGGGCGCCAGAAGAAGGCAGGGGTGGTGAAGAAGGAGAGCATGTTGGGCACAGCTCCCTTGACGGCCATAGGAGGTGGGGGCGGGTGGAACTCCATCTTCTCCTTAAAGAGCTTCCTCTCGGCCATCTCTCCCCTGATATTCTTGTACTTGGACGCCCTCTCGAACAGCCCGTAGGTCTCGTTGGTCTTCAGCCACTTGATGTTCGCGGGGGCTATACCAAGGGCTTGGGCGGATTCAGGCGGCTGCTCCCAGAACTTCTGCCAGCCCTCCAGCACGACGCCACCGGGTTCCGAGGTCTCTCGGAGGGACGAGGGTCCGGGCCTGTTGTCCTGGCACACAGAGCTGGCGAGGTCTCCCCAGGTGGTCAGCTGCGTGCTGACCGATGCCTCGGACATGTCCAGGACACTCTCTGAAGAGGACAACACCACAAAAATGTATCAACTGCCTTGCTCGATACATACTGATGAATTTCACGTGGCACAAACACAAGTCCTAGCAGCTCCACAGCATACTACAAAGTAATTTCATGTTCATTTCAGCATAATACTACTATACCTGCAGCAGCCAACAGCTCGGCATCGCTGGCGTAGTTGGGTTCCTGCTGAGAGAGGTCGGGGATGGTCGGAGGAGCCCGGTCTTTCTTCGATTGTACTTTCTGCAGAAAATAAAACACAACCATAAAATAATCTCATAAAATAATACTTTTACTAATACTGGTTACTGCTTAACATCAATTACTCAAGTCTAAAAGGTAACTGAGTTTATCTTACCTTCAACCTCCTGTCAAGGTGCCATGTGACAGGAGGGAACTCTCTGGCGTACTCGAGCAGTCGCTCCTTCTGCCACTTCAGCAGCTCGTTCTGCTCTCCCTGCTGGCAGTACTGGAACAGCAACCACACCAGCCAGCCGACATCGTTTTCTAGAAGCCACCTGAAGGTCTGACCGGCGTACTTCCCAAACACGATGACCAGCTGACCTTTCCACAGTTCACCCCCGGACCTCTTGGCAGCCGCCTCTGCTGTCTTGGGATCCAGCCATGTAGGGTCAACAACGGTGCTGGGGGCCTCTGCCACAGACTTTGCTGCCTCTGTACACTGCAGCCTGGCCTCTCCTTGCTGGTACAAAACGATGTTGGGGTACTGGTGTTGCTGTTGATGGCTGACCAGCAATGATTTGGTGGTCAAGCTCTTCCTGCAGACATCACAGTCAAAGGTCTCCCTGGCGACGGCATGGATCTTCAGATGCCTCGTCAGGTTGGACTTTTCAGTGAAAGTCTTGTCGCACACACCGCACCGATGTCTAGGCTTCTCCATGTTTCATCTGGTACAGTAAAACATGAATAAATGATTAAAACTAAAAGCAGATGAGGGCTTAAAGGAATAGTTCACTTTAAAATGAAATTTCTGTCATCATATACTCACCCTCATGTTGTTTCAAACCTGTATGAATTTCTTTCTTCTGCTGAACAGAAAGGAAGATATTTAGAAGAATGCCGGTAACCGAACAGTTGATGGACACCATTGACTTCCATAGTATGGAAAAAATATATACTATGGAAGTCAATGGGACCCAGAAACTGTCTGGCTACTGACATTCTTCTAAATATCTTCCTTTCTGTTCAGCAGAAGAAAGAAATTCATACAGGTTTGAAACAACATGAGGGTGAGTATATGATGACAGAAATTTCATTTTAAAGTGAACTATTCCTTTAAATACATTTTTAGAGACCCTGCAGCCCTTGTAAATGTAGTAACCAAAAACAGCCCATTCATTCATCACTTTGGTTTTAGCATGCAAATCGCGGTTGACATGTTTACACTTCTAAAGCATATTTACACATCGAATTTCAACTCCACACTGTTGTAACACCATCTCTATGGTCTTAAGAAGTGAGCTAGAGTGTCTGATCACGTTTTTGAAGTATTTCCAGGGATTGTCAGGTCATTACAGCGGCGATTGGTAACTCATTCATTCAGTATTCGCTGAGTTTGTGAAGAAAATCCATCAAAACACGCCGGCTCGTCCACACAGTAGTAGCACATTCTTCAAGGTCTCAACATGTAAAATCAATAGTCTGGTCGCATTTTAAACGCATTTCAGAGAGATCAAACCTAGCTATTTTAATGTAAACAAGCGGTGCTAGCTTAGCCAATTGGTGGCAGAAATTAGTGTCAGTAACGTTACGGCGCTAACGAGATATTATCATGTAAAACCTTGAATATCAGGCAAATTATCCAAAAATATATCGAGTTTCATTCATTACTTAACACATAATTATACCAAACGTACCTGAGAGTAAAAAAACAGTCCAATCGGTCATCAATAACGCCGACCACAATAAATTAGTTAAAGGCCGCCAGTATTTTTATAAAACAGCTCACACAGCTAAATGACGTTTTCCGATCCTCGCTCAATGATTGGTCTGTTGAGCGCTGAGCTCTGCTTAGCATTGCTCAACCATTGGCTGATCGCTGCTCAGCTCTGCTCAACCATTGGCTGATCGCTGCTCAGCTCTGCTCAACCATTGGACGGCTGACGATCGCTTAGGTACTTGGAGGGGAATTTGCTTGGGAATACCAGGTGCTGTAAGCTTTTTACTTTACTTCACTAATGTTCTAACCTTTTAAATAGCCCGTTTTTGGCAGCAGATTTTGCTTACGGCCATACCACTTTGAGAACACCCGATCTCGTCTGATCTCGGAAGCTAAGCAGAGTCGGGCCTGGTTAGTACTTGGATGGGAGACCGCCTGGGAATACCAGGTGCTGTAAGCTTTTTACTTTACTTCACTAATGTTCTAATCTTTTAAATAGCCCGTTTTTGGCAGCAGATTTCGCTTATGGCCATACCACTTTGAGAACGCCCGATCTCGTCTGATCTCGGAAACTAAGCAGAGTCGGGCCTGGTTAGTACTTGGATGGGAGACCGCCTGGGAATACCAGGTGCTGTAAGCTTTTTACTTTACTTCACTAATGTTCTAACCTTTTAAATAGCCCGTTTTTGGCAGCAGATTTCGCTTGCGGCCATACCACTTTGAGAACGCCCGATCTCGTCTGATCTCGGAAGCTAAGCAGAGTCGGGCCTGGTTAGTACTTGGATGGGAGACCGCCTGGGAATACTAGGTGCTGTAAGCATTTTTGGTTTAAAAAAAAAAAAAGAGTCTAAGAGTTTGTTCAAAAATCCTGAAATATTGTCTGAGTTTCTTCCAAAAGCCCAGTCTTGGCAGCAGAGTTTCTTCAGAAAGTGAAGAATTTCACTTTTTTTAATTTCTTCAAAAAGCCCGTTTTTGGCAGCAGATTTCGCTTACGGCCATACCACTTTGAGAACGCCCTAGTGGTTACAGGAAGTGTGTACAGCAAGAGAAGCAAGGAGGAAAAAGGAGAGTGTTTGTTTGGAGTGAAGGAATATATCTTTTTTATTTTGTTTGAAAGAATTTTGACAAAGGAGTGTTTGCATTTTGGGGTTATTTAATCCTCAAACAGCGTTTGCTGTTTGGGGATAGATACCTCGAGCAGCAAAGAAGGAGAAATGGCTGGACAACAAGAGATGGGAAGAGGTCGAAACATGCGGGAAGTGAGAGGTGACGAACGCAGCTACGGTAAAGAGCTGACGGTGTTGGTGGAGATGGAAGGGGAGGACAGAATCACAATGATGGAATTATTGAAGAGCGTGAAAGAAGAATGTGGAGGAGTGATTGGATGCAGATACAAAACTCCAAAAGAATATGAGCTTACAATGGAGGACGGGAAAGCAAAAGAGAAAATTCTGGATGGTCTGAAGATCAGGAATAGTCGTGTGATGAAGGAAGTGGATTGCATGGAGGTGGTCGTTTCTTTCCTAGGACTGCCCATGTATATTCAAGATGAAGAAATCCTGAACAAACTGAAGGACTGGGGAGTAACAGCGGCGTCGAAAATAAAAAGGAGAATGTGGCCGGGAACGGACATTGCTGATGGGACAAGGTTTTTAAAAGTTAAATTCAACAACATTGTAAAATCATTGCCCTACTCGACGAAATTTGAAATGCTTGGTGGGACGGAGCACTTCAGGGTGATACATGATCGTCAAGTGAAGGTTTGTCGCCTGTGTATACAACCTGGGCATGTTGTGAGAGACTGCCCGAGCTTTAAATGTTTTAGATGTGACAAACATGGACACTATGCAAGAGAGTGCAAAGAGGAGAATTGTGACATGTGTGGAATGCGGCCAGGACTATGTGTGTGTGAAACGCTGGTAGCAGCAGAAGACGGGAGCACCGGGGAGATATTGTCAGATCTGTACGAGGTGGTGGAGAGCGGAGAAGAGGGGATCGCAGAAGGAGAGGCGAGTATAAGCACCTGGGGAAAGGAAAAAGGAGAGGAAAAAAGAGAGGACATTGAGAGTGAGAGCAGCCAAGAGGATGCGGGCTCAAGGCAACGGATGAGAGAGAGAAAGAAGAAAGAGAGTACACCAGGCAAAGAGATGGGTCCAAGAGACCTGGAAAGTGAAGATGGGGACGGGAAGGAGCCAAAAGCCAGGGAGGCAAACATTGGGAGGAGAAAAGTATGAAGAAGGACGAAGGGGGAGGAAAGGAGAAGGAAATACCAGAGAATCCTGTGACAAATGTGGAGGAAGACATGGACACGAGTGAGGGGAAAAGTGTGCAGAGGAAAAGAAAGAAGAAAAGAGCGGAGGAGCATAAGGAGGAAAGTAAGGGCTTGACTTAATCTGAATGAGTATAAATCTTTTTAAAAATGTGATAATCCTTATGTGGGGTGTTATGAACATTGCGTGTCTAAACATTAATGGGCTAAGAGACCTAAACAAATTTGAGAGTGTGAAAAGACTGTCAAAAGCCGAAGTGTTATGTCTACAAGAGACACACTGGACAGCAGACATAATGGGTGATATAAAAAAGAGATGGGAGGGGGACATTTTTGTGAGTCACGGAAATGTAAAAGCCTGTGGGGTGGCGATTTTGATAAGAAAAGATAAAGTACAAATTGTGAAACAGATCTATAAAGACAGAAGTGGGAGATTGTTAGTACTTGAATTTATGTTTTGCAATGAACCGTTTAGACTCATAAACATTTATGCACCAAATATAGAGGTTGACAGAAAAGAAGTCTTCAATGAAATGAAGAAAATATGTAAGGGGAGGTGCATAGTGGTGGGGGATTTTAATGTGTGGTGCACGAGATTGGATGCTTCATGTAGTGCCAATTTTAAATCTGATGGGTCAAGAAAGATTTTAACAGAGTGGATGCGGAATGAAGATTTTGTTGATGTGTGGAGGAAAGAGAATCCACATAAGAGAGAATTCTCGAGAAGACAAATGGTGATGGGTAGCCTTAAACAGAGTCGTATAGATTTATGTTTAACGAAAAGGGAAATGTTGAAATATGTCAGAAATGTAAAATATAAGTTTGTTGATGTTAGTGATCATGCAGTGATGACAATCAAGGTGGGTGTAACTAGAGAGGAGAGGGGAGGGGGAGTGTGGTGTTTAAATGCTAATTTGTTAAATGAAGAACCATACAAGAAAAGTATTTTAAAATGTATAAATTATGAAATGCAGAATCCTCTATTTGAGGAAAATATATGTGAATGGTGGGAGGGAATGAAAGGGAAAATAAAATAAAAAGAAGCATTAGGTATTCAAAACAAAGGAATTTTATGAGGAGTAAAGCAGAAGCGCTGGAAAATGCTTTAAAAGAAGAAGCGGAAAAAATAGACAATAATCCTGAGCATGGTGAAGAGTGCTTTGTGAGGCTAAAAACGGAATTAGAGGAGTATGAAAAAGAAAAAAGCAAGAGAGCAATTATAAGGAGCAGAGCTCAGTATGCTTTAGAAGGAGAAAGAAGCACAAAATTTTTACTCAATCTAGAAAATAAAAAGCAGAGGAGAAAGCATATTGTAGAGTTGGAAAATGGGAAAGGTGAAAAAATAAATGACTTTAGTGGGATAATAGAAGAAGTGGAGAATTTTTATAAGGAATTATTCAAGAAAGAGGGTGTAAAACAAGAGTGTGTGGATGAAGTATTGGGTACTGTGAATGTGAAGCTAGATGAGGATGAGAAGAACATGTGTGAAAGAGATATAGATATTGAAGAAATAAAGAGTGCAATAAATCAGACAAAAAAGAATAAAAGCCCGGGTTCGGATGGTTTAACACATGAGTTCTACAAGACCTTCATAGGGACCTTAGCGCCAATACTGCTAAAGGTATTAAAAGTATGGAGGAGAGAAGGGAGGTGCCAGAGTCAATGGGGTTAGGAGTGATCACGATTCTGTACAAAAATAAAGGCAGCCCGCTTAGTTTGGGAAATTACAGACCGTTAAGTCTTTTAAATACAGATTATAAGATTTTAACAAAGGTTTTAACCAATAGAATAAAAGAAGTAGTGGGGAATATAATATCACAAAATCAAGCATACAGTATACCGGGAAGGGACATCACAGACACAATTTGTACAATAAGAGATGTAGTAGATAGTTTGGATAAGGATGGGGAAGGGGGGATAGTGTTATGTATAGATTTAAACAAAGCGTTTGATAGGGTAGAACACAGTTTTATTGAACAAACGATGAGAAGATTTGGATTTGGGGAGAGGATTTTAAGGTGGATAAGTCTTTTATATAATAATGCAAAAAGTTGTGTAAAGGTAAATGGTGTTTTAACAGATCCCTTTCCTTTGGAAAGGTCAGTAAGGCAGGGATGCCCCTTATCTGCTTTGCTGTATTCAATAACAGCTGAACCTCTGGCAACATTAATAAAAAAAGATAAGGAGATAAGAGGAATTCCAATTCCATATGGAAGGACGAGTTTAATACACCAGTATGCAGACGACACAACATTTACAGTTAGAGATATTGAGAGTATAAATAAAATAATGAAACACATGGAAACTTATGGGAAAGCATCAGGGGCAATAATAAACATTGACAAATCAGAAATAATGAGTATTGGAGGAGTAGATATAGGTAGGTGTGATATTCCTTTTAAAGTTACAAGTGATCATATGAGAATTTTAGGAGTGAATATAGGTGTTAATGCAAAGGAAGCTAGGGATGCTACGTGGACTGGAATTTTAAATAAAATGAAACAAGTACTACAATTTTGGAGGTTAAGAGATTTAAGATTGAGAGGTAAGATAGTAGTTGCAAATTCTTTAGTAATTTCCAAATGTAACTATGTGATTGGCGCAGTTGATTTACCAGACTGGGTACTGAATGAGATGAAGGAGGTGGTGAATAATTTTTTGTGGGGAGGAAAAGGTTCTGTGCACTGCGCATGCGTCGCGACTGAGTGCGTTGTTGTGTTTGGAGCTCCGTCGAATTAATTCAGAAACCTTGTTTTTCTTCTTTACACTCTTTTACAAACGAACTTTTTCATTTTTTATAGCGTGTGAACATATCTGGAATACTATTCTCCTTAAAAAACAATCGGATTGCTCTGATATCGCTACATATATCCAACCTTTCGAACTTCCGCTACTAGCCTTAGCCCGCTAGCATTACACACGTGGTCGCGCCTATCGATCGACTTATTTACACCCGTATCACTGAAAGCTATAATTCGCCATTATAGCACATCTGCTATAATGGCGAATATAACGGATGTGTGTCTAACGTTACCTTTGAGTGCAGGTGAGGACACCTTCGAGCTGCATTCTGTGCAGTTAGAGCTGGAATCCGTGGAGAAGCAGATCCGCGACCTACTAGAGAGACAGGCCGAGCTACGAGATCGACGTTTCGCGCTTGAAACATCACGCGCCGATGCTCACAGGTCAGTGGTTAGTAACCTTTCGACTCCGACCTCGTCTACTCCATGTGTTTCTCTGCCCAGGATGCGATCATCCCTGGTTTCATTCACTCCGGCACCGACACAACAACATGGACCCTGGGTGATTCCACAGCGGAAGACGCGGGCCAGGACCAGAGCTAGGACCTCTCCGCCCCTCCCGGCCTTCGAGATCTCCACCCGGAACCGCTTCTCCCCTCTACGCGAGACGGAATGCGACGCTGTGATCATCGGCAGTTCCATCGTCCGGCATGTCCGTGCTACCATAGGTAAAGGTAAGGTTCGCACTCACTGCTTTCCTGGTGCTCGTGTTCTCGATGTCGCTGCACAGGTTCCCGGGATTCTGAACGGTGACGAGCCCGTCGGAGCTGTCGTGCTGCACGCGGGAACGAACGACATCAGGCTACGGCAGTCGGAGGTTCTGAAGAAGGACTACAGGAGCCTGATCGAGACGGTACGCAGCACATCGCCTGAAACAACGATCATCGTGTCTGGACCGCTTCCCACCTACCGACTAGGACACGAAAGGTTCAGTAGATTATTTGCTCTAAATGAATGGTTAATGTCATGGTGTAATGAACAG
Organism: Squalius cephalus; assembly: GCF_949319135.1. Taxonomy (NCBI): domain Eukaryota; kingdom Metazoa; phylum Chordata; class Actinopteri; order Cypriniformes; family Leuciscidae; genus Squalius; species Squalius cephalus. The sequence continues at coordinate 26,495,700 of NC_137125.1, forward strand.
AGACTGCTCTTTGTAAATAATTGGAATCTTTTCTGGGAGCGACCTAGGCTCTTCCGTGCTGATGGCCTTCACCCCAGCAGAATCGGAGCGGCTCTTCTGTCGGACAACATCTCCAAGACGCTACACACCATATGACTAGTAAGTCAAAGTCCAAATCACACTCTTTGCTGTCCAAACTTAATTGATATAAGTACCAATGTAGAACATTATATTGAAACTGTGTCTATTCCTCGTTTAGTGAGATCAAATAATAAATCTACTGCAGGATCTAAGAAAAATCTAATTGTGATTAAACCAGAAAATCTCAATATTAGTGAACAAAAACAATTTATAAAGCTAGGTCTTTTAAACATCAGATCGCTTACACCTAAGGCGGTTATTGTAAATGAAATGGTCACAGATAATAGTTTCGATGTACTTTGCCTTACTGAAACCTGGCTTAAACCAAATGATTATTTCAGTCTTAATGAGTCTACTCCTCCTGGATACTGTTACAAGCATGAGCCCCGTCTGATTGGTCGTGGCGGTGGTGTTGCTATAATCTATAAAGATATTCTTACTGTTACTCAGAAAACAGGTCACAGGTTTAATTCGTTTGAAGTACTTGTGCTAAATGTTACTCTCTTAGATGTAAGAAAGAAATCCATATTATCTCTAGCCTTGGCTACTGTATATAGACCGCCAGGGCCTTACGCTGATTTCCTAAAAGAGTTTGCAGACTTTCTCTCAGATCTTTTGGTCAATGTCGATAAAGCATTAATTGTTGGAGATTTTAACATACACGTAGATAATTCAAATGATGCTTTAGGGGCTGCGTTTACAGATTTATTAAACTCCTTTGGGGTCAAGCAAAACGTAACTGGTCCCACTCATCGTCTTAATCATACGCTAGATTTAATTATATCACATGGAGCCGATCCAACCGATATAGATATTATACCGCAAAGTGATGAAGTCACTGACCATTACATGGTCACTTGCATACTACGTACCGCTGAAATTTGTCATGTTGCGCCGCGTTATCGACCAGGCAGAACAATCCTTCCAACAACAATAGATCATTTCTCAAATAGCTTACCTGATCTATCTCAGCTGCTCAGTGAACCCAAACAAACAGATGAACTAGAGGAAATGACTAGCACTATGAGCACCATTTTCTCTAGTACATTAGACATCGTTGCACCAATTAGATTAAAAAAGGTTAGAGAGAAAACTAAAGCACCATGGTACAACAGTGTTACGCATGTTCTAAAGAGAGAAACTCGTAATTTAGAGCGTAAATGGAAACAAACTAATCTAGAGGTCTTTAGAATCGCATGGAAAGACAGTATGTCACGTTATAAAAAGGCCCTAAAAGCAGCCAGGGCTGAGCATCTCCGCAAACTAATAGAAAACAACCAAAATAATCCTAGGTTTTTATTTAACACAGTCGCTAGACTAACAAATAAACAGACGTTACCGGAGCAAAATATTCCGTTACAGTGTAGTAGTAATGATTTTATGAATTTCTTCACTGAGAAAATAGAAAGCATCAGAAACACAATTGTAAATGTACAATCTTTAATGGTGTCTTATGATTCAGCCTCAATTATCACCCCGCAAGAACAATTACAGCGCTTTGCAACTATAGGACAGGAAGAGTTAAATAAACTTATCATTGCATCTAAACCAACAACGTGTTTATTAGATCCAATACCAACTAAACTACTGAAACAAGTGTTACCTGTAGTGGAAGAGCCTCTTCTCAAAATTATTAACTCGTCTTTATCCTTAGGTCATGTTCCAAGAATATTCAAGTTGGCAGTTATAAAACCTCTTATTAAGAAACCACAATTAGATCATAATAACCTAGCAAATTACAGACCCATTTCAAATCTTCCTTTTATGTCTAAAATACTAGAAAAAGTTGTGTCCGCTCAACTGTGCTCTTTCTTGCAAGAAAATGACATCTATGAAAAGTTTCAGTCTGGGTTCAGGCCGCACCATAGCACAGAAACTGCGCTCGTTAAAATCACAAATGATTTACTTTTAGCTTCTGACCAAGGCTGTATCTCAATACTAGTTTTACTTGATCTTAGTGCTGCGTTCGATACTATAGATCACACAATACTCTTAGACCGACTACAAAACTACACTGGTGTTCAGGGACAGGCATTAAGCTGGTTCAGATCATACTTATCAGACCGTTACCATTTTGTCTGCGTAAATGGGGAAAAATCGAAGATAACGTCAGTAAACTACGGTGTACCGCAAGGATCTGTGTTAGGCCCTCTGCTATTCTCAATATATATGCTGCCACTTGGTAATATTATAAGAAAACATGGAATTAATTTCCACTGTTATGCTGATGACACTCAATTATATATTTCATCACGACCAGATGAAAACGCTAAATTATCCAAATTGACAGAGTGTGTTAAAGATATAAAATACTGGATGACATGTAATTTTCTGCTATTAAATTCAGATAAAACGGAGGTATTACTTATTAGTCCAAAAAACTGCCCACAAAACCTCTTACAATACAACTTTAATTTAGAAGGGTGTCCTGTTACTTTATCCTCTACAGTAAAAGACCTGGGTGTTATATTAGACCGCAACTTGTCTTTTGAAAATCATATTTCATATGTTACAAGAACAGCCTTTTTCCACCTTAGAAACATTGCTAAGCTACGTAACATGCTATCTGTTTCTGATGCAGAAAAGTTAGTTCATGCATTCATGACCTCGAGACTAGATTACTGTAATGCTCTATTAGCTGGTTGTCCTGCATCCTCAATAAACAAGCTACAGTTAGTCCAAAATGCAGCCGCTAGAGTTCTTACTAGATCAAGAAAATACGATCATATAACACCAATTCTGTCGTCTCTACATTGGTTACCTATAAAGTTCCGTATCAATTACAAAGTATTGCTACTGACCTATAAAGCCCTAAATGGTTTAGCTCCCGTGTATTTAACGGAACTTCTATCGCCCTACAATCCATCGCGCTCTTTAAGATCACTAAATTCGAGGCTTCTGGTCATTCCTAGGATATCTAAGTCCACTAAAGGAGGGAGAGCGTTTTCACATTTAGCTCCTAAACTCTGGAATGGCCTTCCTGATATTGTTCGAGGCTCAGACTCGCTGTCCCAGTTTAAAACTAGATTAAAGACGCATCTCTTCAGCCAAGCATTCACATAATACTTACATTTTATACTACAGTTGAATCAGATTGAATGCATTAATATTGCGAACAGCAGCTACGCTAATTATTTCCCATATGCTTTTCTGTTGTTATCTCGGGACGCTAGTCCCGAGGTAAATACAGATCGTCAGCTCCAGTTTGTATCCAGCCTCTCATGGAAACTACAGATTCTCCAACACCCGTGCAGAGACGACTCGGCGCCTGTGAAGAGACGACTCGACGCTGGCGATGTTTATGCCCTAAATCAATACATGATTAACTAACTGTATTTCTCAATGTACATTTCTGAAATGCACTTTCTGTAAAGCTGCTTTGAAACAATATGTATTGTGAAAAGCGCTATACAAATAAATTTGAATTGAATTGAATTGAATTGAAAAGGGGTAAAAATATCAACAAAAACATTAATAGCGGATTATACGGCGGGAGGCTTGAAGCTGATTGATAAGAGTGAAAATGATAAGGAAGTATTTGTATGATAAAGTAGATTGTGGATGGAAGGGATTCTTGAGAGATTTTTTAGACAAAAGTGGTAGATGTGGAGAGGAAGGGGTGTTTCTAGCATTAAAGAAGCCAATGGTTGAAAAGATACCACTATTTTACCAAGAAGTTTTTAGTGCATGGGCTGAGTTTTTGGTGAATATAGGATATGAGTGCGAAAATATTAATCAAATACACAACCAGCCGATATTTTTGAATCCCAAGATAAGGATGAAAGGGAAAATGTTTTATAACAGACTGTATATGAAAGACAAGTCAAGGATATAGTATATGAATATGTAAGGGGTTTTCTACCAAATAGGGCTATTTATGATTGTGTTGTGGGATGGGATGAGGATATTGAAAAAGCAAAAGTTGACTGTGTATGTGAAAACATCAAAGCAAGTCTGCCCAGGAGTTGGGTAGAAAGGATAGAGAAAGAGGTGATGAAAGTTGGAAATTGGGGAATTCCAGACATGTATATTGTGAAAAATTATGAGAGAAAACATTTGGCTGTGGTAACCATGAAAGAGATATACAAGGAAAAGGAAATCAAATTGCCTGCATCAGAAAGTGTATGGCCAAAAGTGTTTCCAGATCTTAATGTGAAGGCAATATGGAAGAACCTAAGTGTGAAGTATAATGGGCTGGATTGTGAGAATTTAGATTTTAAACTGAGACATAATAGGATATACACAAAGGTGGTGATTCATCAAATTAATAGAAATGTGAACAGAGAATGTGATGTTTGTAAGACAGATCCTGAAACACTAATGCACATATTTTTTGAATGCAAAGAGCTGGATGTATTTCATGAAAAATTTAAAAATTTGATCAAGGGAAATTGGGGAAAAGATGTAACAGGGAAAGAGTGGGAAAAATTGTTTTTATTTGGTGAAAGTACAAACTGTAAAGATGTGGGAGTTAACCTGTGTAACTTTATTTTAAGTCATGCAAGGTATGCAATATGGGCAAGGAGGAATTTGGCATACTTTGATAAGAAAAAAGTGGATGTTGCTGTGATGTTCAAATCTGTGGTGAGGAAGAATGTTTTTTTAATGTGGAAATATCTGAGCAAAGACGCTTTTGAAAAGGCGTTTATTAATGGATGTAGGCTGATAAGGGTGGATGATAAAGAAGGGTTAAGCGTAAAATTCTAAAAGGAAAGAAAAATGTTGAAGGTGTAATGTATGGTTATGGTATATTTTGTGTGTATATTGTGTAATTATGCGTTTTTTGTTTTTTTGTTGTTGTTTTTGTGGATGTAATTCAAATGTTGTGTCTGTAGTGATTTGATTGAGATTATGTTGTAAAATTATATTTTTGATACTTTTGATAATAAAAAAAAAGAAAAAAGAGTCTAAGAATTTGTTCAAAAATCCTGAAATATTGTCTGAGTTTCTTCCAAAAGCCCAGTCTTGGCAGCAGAGTTTCTTCAGAAAGTGAAGAATTTCACTTTTTTTGAATTTCTTCAAAAAGCCCGTTTTTGGCAGCAGATTTTGCTTACGGCCATACCACTTTGAGAACGCCCGATCTCGTCTGATCTCGGAAGCTAAGCAGAGTCGGGCCTGGTTAGTACTTGGATGGGAGACCGCCTGGGAATGGCTCATGACCCCCCCAAGTACATATTTCTCAACCCTGGGATCGATCGAAAATGATCAAAACGGATGGTGCCATCTGGTGGTCAACGTCCTGAAGTGTCATTTACTGTCATGTACAAGGCCTAGTTTATTGAAATCCACTAGTCTGCTGAATGTTTTGTTTATTATTTTCATAGTTTGAGTTGATGTAGCTGATGAGATTCATATAGTCAAGTGGAAAAGTGTGCAATTGTTACATTTCTGGGCTGAATTAAGAAAGGGTGTAATGTATCAGTGCACTCTCACATTGTTGTGACCACCCAGGGGGTACAGCCAGCGCACAGTTGGGTGTATTCACACCTCTGGTAGTGGCGGAGAAGAAACAAGGACTTCTAATTGCTTTGATGTGTTTTTTTTTTTACACTATCCCACCCCTTCTGAAACCCAAGCATACAGAGACTCCAAAATACTTGAAATACTTTTACAACTTTTATTTTTCACCCAGAATGTGTTTCATTTAAAAAGCAATGCATGAAAACACAAGTAAACAAGATCTGTTGGGTTTAAAGCTCGCTCACCACGACAAGGTACAGATCTACGAGCGAGAACACGAGACAAGACGAAAGACAAACATTTACTACCATTTGCAAACATTTAGTTAAACATGGAGCTGACAGACATACAAACATCACAAGGACATGCACACATAAATAACATTAATAATAATAAAAAACACTTGACAATTAAAAACACAAACTTGTACTTAAGATAAAAATTGACAATTGGTTTGTACAGGCCAAAGCCCAATAAAGAACAGGATTATCCAAAGACTCAGGTCACCAATCAACAAATAAAGGCTCAACACCAACCTACACCAGGTGCTGTAAGCTTTTTACTTTACTTCACTAATGTTCTAACCTTTTAAATAGCCCGTTTTTGGCAGCAGATTTCGCTTACGGCCATACCACTTTGAGAACGCCCGATCTCGTCTGATCTCGGAAGCTAAGCAGAGTCGGGCCTGGTTAGTACTTGGATGGGAGACCGCCTGGGAATACCAGGTGCTGTAAGCTTTTTACTTTACTTCACTAATGTTCTAACCTTTTAAATAGCCCGTTTTTGGCAGCAGATTTCGCTTACGGCCATACCACTTTGAGAACGCCTGTTCTCGTCTGATCTCGGAAGCTAAGCAGAGTCGGGCCTGGTTAGTACTTGGATGGGAGACCGCCTGGGAATACTAGGTGCTGTAAGCATTTTTGGTTTAAAAAAAAAAAAGAATCTAAGAGTTTGTTCAAAAATCCTGAAATATTGTCTGAGTTTCTTCCAAAAGCCCAGTCTTGGCAGCAGAGTTTCTTCAGAAAGTGAAGAATTTCACTTTTTTTGAATTTCTTCAAAAAGCCCGTTTTTGGCAGCAGATTTCGCTTACGGCCATACCACTTTGAGGGCGCTAGAGAGCTCAGAGGAAGTGTTGGCTGCAGTAGGAAGAGAAAGGCTCTTCACCATTTTGTTTGTTAGTTTTGTTATTTTTTTGTGGACTGTTTGTTTGGGGTTTTCCGTTTTTTCTTTGTTTTGTTTGTTAAACCACCTAACAGCAGCCAAAAGCTGTCTGGAGGGTGGTTCTTTGTTTTTGTTTTGTGAAAATGGACGGATCTACAGCTAACGGATTGGACATGGCAGGAGAACCACGAAGGGATTATGACAATGGACTGGATCAAGGACAAAGAACTGGAAACGGAAAGCATACAGAAGCGAAGAAAGCTTTTCAAAGGAGGAAGTATTTGAAGGAGGCAACAGTGATTGTGGATTTGGAAGGAGTAAATCAAGCAAAAGCAGAGGATATAATCAAAGCAGTGACCGAGAGGATTGGAAGAGGAAAGATTTTAGCAGTAAGACCAAAACATGCAAAAGAATATGAAATGACTTTGGAAAAAGAGGAATATTGTGAAGATTTGATGGATGGACTGATGATTAAAGGAATAACCTGTGAAGTGAAAAAGCTGCAAAACAGAGACTACGTAGTTTCTTTTATGCATTTGCGGTCTACTTGGAGGATGAGGAAATTTTAAAATCAAAAATCTATCTCTAAAATCAAAAGGAGAGTGTACCCGGGCTCGGACATTGAGGACGGCACAAGGTTTTTTAAAACAAGGTTCCCAAAAGAGGTGATTTCCCTGCCGTACAGCACAAACTGGAGACGTCAGAAGGGCCACAGTACATCCGGGTGATGCACAGCCACCAAGTTAAGACCTGTCGGCTGTGCATGAGCCCGAAGCATCTGGTAAAAGACTGTCCGGAGTTCAGGTGCTATAAGTGCGAGGAAAGGGGTCACTTTGCGAGGAACTGTACCGCAGTCAAGTGCCCGGAGTGCCAGGAGGTTTTAAATAAATGTGAGTGCTGGATGGAGAACGAGGAGGAAGAAGGAGATGAAGAGGAGCAAGGGGACGGGCAAATGCAAGAAAGAAACGACGAGGAGGAACAAGAGGAGCAAGTGGATGGGCAAATGCAGGAAATAAACAACGAGGAGGAACAAGAGGCAGGAATAGTGGAAATGCAACAAAAAGAAACTGAAGAGAGGAGAAGCAAGGGCGGGGAGAGAGAGGAGGAAAAGGAGCAAGAAGGACTGGAAGAACAAACACAAAAAGAGGATGTAACATGGACACCAATGGACTTAACTACAAGCATGAACGATTTGCGGGACAAAATTGAAAAAGGGGGTCAAGAGAGGAATTATCGTGGAAAAGAAACTGACAGTGAAGAGGACGAGATAATGGAGGCGGAGGAAAACGACATACTGGGGAGAGGAAGAATAAGAAGAAGATCAACAAAGGTAACACCAAATGTGGGACAAGTTAAAAAAAGAGTGGTCAAGAAAGGAGTGGTGAAATGCATAAACAGATATGAAGCACTAAAAGGTTTGGAGGAGGAAGACTGAAATGATGAGTTTTAAGTATTTATTTTTATTCTTAATGGTTTTAAGTTTTGTGACATTTAATGCAAGAGGACTAATGAACTGGGAAAAGTTTGAAAAAGTGAAAGAAAAATGTAAAAATGAAGATATTATTGTGTTGCAGGAAACAAATTGGAAAGAAGGGGTTATGAATGATTTTAAAAAGAGGTGGAATGGAGGACTTTTATATAATAATGGAGATGGAAAGCTTGGAAGGGGAGTTGCTTTTTTAATGAGTGAAGAATTATTTAAGTTGAGTAAGATTATATATAAAGATAGAGTAGGGAAATGTATAGTGATTGAAATGAGATATGAAGGAAAAGAACTGGTACTGGTAAACGTACATGCACCATCAGAGGAGAAGGAAAAGGAGGAGTTTTTCAACGGTTTAAGAAATCTAATTACAAAGTATAAGAGAATTTTAATAATGGGAGATTTTAACACAGTTTTTAGTAAATTAGATATGGCTGAAGGGATGGTATTTAAAACAGATACTGGGAGAAAATAATTAAAACTGCTAATGGAAGATAACAATATGATAGATGTATGGAGGGAGAGGAATGAAAAGAAAAAGGAGTACTCAAGGAGACAGATGGTGAAGAATTTTATATGCCAAACCAGAATTGATTTTGTTTTAAGTACAAGGAATTTGGAGAAGTGTATAGAGCAAATGTGGTATGAGGAAACAAGTTTGAGTGATCACAAATTTGTTTTTATAAAGATGGATTTTAATGCAGTGAAAAGAGGTCCAGGGACATGGATTTTAAACACAGAAGTGCTTAAAAATGAGGACTATAAGGCAAAAATAAAAGAAATTATAGAAAAGGAAAAAGAAAATGGAATGTATGAAGAAGATAAGGGAATATGGTGGGAAAATGTTAAATATATAGTTAAAAAATATTCAATCAAGTACTGTAGTTTAATACAAAGAAGTAAAAAGGCAAAAGAAAAAGAAATAAGAGAAGAGCTAGGAAGGGAATTAAATAAGGATAAAAATGACATTCAAAAAATTAAAGAGATAGAAGGGAATTTGAAAGAAATTGAAGAAAGGAAATATAAAGGGGCAATGTTAAGAAGCAAGGCGAAATACATAGTAGAGGGAGAAAAATGTACAAAATTTTTCTTTGATCTAGAAAAAAGAAAGGGGAAAACCGAAACAATAAAAGAAATAAAAAAGGAGAATGGAGAAGTAGTGGATGAGAAGGAGGGAATTCTGAAAGAAATAAAGATATATTATGCGAAACTTTTTAGTACAGAAGGCGTAAAAGAACAGGAGAAAGAGGAGTTACTGGGACAAATAAAGACAAGAGTAGGAGAAGAAGACAGAAAAGAGTGTGATCAAGAAATTATGGAAGAAGAGATAGAAAAAGTAATAAGTGAACTGAATAGAAAGAAAAGCCCAGGAATAGATGGTTTGGGGAGTGAATTTTATGTAGCTTTTAAAGATATTTTAAGTAATATTTTAAAAGAGGTCTATGAGGAAATTTTTAAGAAGGGTGAAATGAATCAAAGAATGGGTATAGGATTAATGAAGTTGGTATATAAAAAGAAAGGAGAAAGAATGGACTTGAAAAATTACAGACCGATTACAATGCTGAATACAGACCTAAAAATCTTAGCAAAAATACTAGCAAACAGACTGAAGAGAGTGATTCCAAACATAATCAAGACAAATCAAGCATATGGGGTGACAGGGAGGGACATAGCAGACACAACAAGTAGCATAAGAGATATTATTGGATACATGAAAGAAAAAAAGAAAAAGGGATATGTGATTAGTCTTGATTTTGAAAAGGCATTTGACAGGGTGGAACATGAGTATTTATTTGGAATTTTAAAGGGTTTTGGGTTCGGGAGGAATTTTATTCAGTGGATTAAAATTTTATATAAAGGTTCAATAACTAAGATCAAATGCAATGGGTTTTTAACAGAATGTTTTAAAATAGCAAGATCTATAAGACAAGGATGCCCCTTGTCAGCACTTTTATATTCACTTGTAGCGGAACCACTAGGGCTAGCTATAAAAAACAATGAGAAAATAAGAGGAGTAGGAATTGAAGAAAGTAAGAAAGTGGGGAAAATATTCTAATATGCCGATGACACAACAGTAATAGTTAATGGAGTTGAGAGTGTGAAATTAGTCATGCAAGAAGTACAAAAGTTTTGTAAGGCATCAGGAGGGAAAATAAATGAAGAAAAAACTATTTTTATGAGATTTGGGGAAGTGCCAGTTTTAATAAATGATTTTACCTTTAAGGAAGTGGAAGAAATACGTATTTTAGGTATTTTATTGGGGAAAGAGGAAAAAAGAATAATGGAAACAATGTGGGAGGAGTTAATAGGTGGAATAGAAAGGAGACTGAATTTTTTGAAGATGAGGGCTCTCTCTTTGAAAGGGAAAGTTTTAACTCTGAATGTTTTAATGGTATCTAAACTTTGGTATGTTTTATATGTTTTACCTATGCCGTTGTGGGTGGAGAAAAGGCTGAAGAAATGTTTTTTAAACTTCCTGTGGGATGGAAAACCACCAAGAATAGCCTATAATACATTAATAGGGGTGGCTGAGGAAGGAGGGTTGGGACTAGTGGACATTGAGCAAAAGAAAAACAGTCTAAGAGTAAAAGTTGTGAAAAGATATTTGGATGAAGAAAACAGAGCAGAGTGGAAGATATTAATGAAATTCTTTTTGAACAAATGCGGGAATTTTAATTTGGGAGACAATATTTTATGGATGAAAGTGAAAAATTGGATTATGGGGGGATTGCCAGACTTTTATAAAGAAATACTGAGTGCATGGGGAAATATTTTAACTGAAGTACAGTATAAACCACAAGGGAGGGAGAACATTTTAAATCAGCCTTTATTCCTCAACAACAATATTTTAAACCAAGGGAAAGTTGTGTTTTTAAAAAAATGGTTGGAATTAGGAATAACAAAGGTGAGGGATGTTTTGTATGAATTTAAAGAAAGCTTTTTACCAACACAGTACATAGTGGATGTTATGGAGGAGGCAAAGGAGGATTACAGCGAACAAGATATAATAAAAAAGTATGATATGATAAAAAAAGCAATACCAAATGATTGGTTAAAGAAAATTGAACAAATGGAAGAAGGACAAAAAGAAATGGAGATATATGTGAGGATAGGGGAGAAATTGCACAATTTCAAATAATGTACTGTAAAGGGGTTTTATTGTTATTTTAGGAATCGAGTTTTTAAGAAACCTACTGCAAATGAATTTTGGTTACAACATTTTAGAGAGTTGAAAGAAGAGAATATATGGGCAAATATGAAAGGGGTGATGGTGAAAACAAAACTGGAAAGCTTGGAGTATTTAATAAGACACAGAACAATTTTTACAGAACTGAAACTTAATAAAATTGGAATAGAGGAGAATGCAATATGCAAAGTTTGTCAGGAGGAGGATGAAGGATTTTTACACTTGTTTTTATATTGTAAAGAGTTGGAAGAGTTTTATGAAAAATGTAAATGCCTAATTAATGATCTAAGAAGGGATGAGAGTGGGCAAGAAATGGAGTGGAACAGAGTGGTAATGCTTGGATGGAATGGGAAATGTAAAAATAAAAAAGTGATAAATCTGTTCCTAATGTTGATTAAAAGTGCTATATGGGAAAGGAGAATTGTGGCAAAGAAGGAGAAAAAAATAATTGATGTATGGCGTGTCTTCAAAAGAAAGACAGAAAAATACATAGAAATGCTGTACATATATTTTAAAACACAAAACAAGCTGGATGATTTCTTCAGAGTGTTCACAAATGGAGTGTATGGAGTTTTAAAAAAGTTTAATTGGATACTGCCGATGCAGGAATGAATGACAGGGTTTTTCCTGCATAGAGAATTATGAGGCGGCCGCCTCCGTCAAATTTCGTGCCGCCTCCGGCTCTCGACAAAACTTGGACAGACAGTCATGGTCAGATGGGTGATTCTCACGAAATCCAGGTTTAGAAGGTTTCAGGCATCAGAATTTTTAAAATGCCCTTGAAGCCAATTTTCTTTTTGCACATATAAGAGTAAGGTCTGAACTTACTATAACCATTATTTTTAGAAGATTTAAAAAAAAATTCCTATATAATTATTTACATTTTTTAGATGAAGTCCATAAAAAATTATCATTACCGCAACATGACATTACATTAAATATATGGTTAAAAATGTGTATTTTTGGCTAATGTTAAAGTAGACTCTTATTACTCATGCTCAAAACTTTGTAAAACTCTGGAGAGATTACTTTTTCATATTTATTATTTTTTGTAATTTCCTTATTTTCTCTCATTACCGAAACACACGTGATGATTTACAGTTTCTTTTATTTAATTGTTTCACTAAAAGATAACATACACATTTGTTATGTAGCAGACCTTAAATAAGTAGTGTTGTATAATATGTATATACATTTTAAAACAAATTTTTTTATCTAATTATTACTTAATTTGTAAAAAAGATCCATGTTGCGGTAATGAAAATGCCATTTCGGTAATGAGGATCAATGTTTCGGAAATGAGATTTAGCTCACACATTCACTGTTGACAACGGGGTTTGATGCCTAACCCTATTTTACATATTTAAAACACATACACTTTTAAAAGAATATTTATTTCATTTATTTAGTTTAAGTATTACAATTCTAGTATAACATACAATCATGTGTTTATGAGAACGTTTTCAATGTAACATACTATCATGTGGTCCTGAGAAACATTTAAAGGTAACAGCATCATGTGCTCTTGTAAAAAGATTTTAGTTTAGCTAAAACACTTTGGTCCTGACATTCAACCACACAACCTTTTTCTGAGAATAATTTCATGTGAAGAACTTGAATGGCAGCAACTCGATTTATGATTGGTCAAACAACTAAAACAAACAACTGGAACGACTGCTTTATACCAATCACGTTTCCCCCCAACTGTAACTCATTCATGAGCGTTTTTTGTGTTTTGCCCATATGTCAGGTAAAATGCAGAAATGTCTAGAAGAGGAGGTGACAGGAAGTGGTTCTGGGATTATGTCCCGTATGTCCTGACGATAGTACCAGACCCTTTCTCCTGGAAATCTGATGCTCGGTACATAGAAGCGGTTCTCCCCAGCACAATTCATGGTGTTGACTTCATACTGCCCTTCAGCAATCTGTTTTAAGAAACATTTTTATAGTCTCTACATATTTTGGCTGGACAGCATGTACTATAATATAACTGGAGAAATATATTAATATATAAATAAATATATCACATATTAACAGAAATCTTGAAATTAAATTCACCTGTGTGACTGTACCAGGGAACAAGTCACCATCGTATTCAACCAGGACCCACTGTCCAACCTCTATGGTGGCCTCTGTTCTGTCAGGGTCCTCATCTCTTCCCTCAGAGAACATGTGGCACTTTGCAGAAAAGCACTGGCAATTTTTTCCACAAAAGCATGACACCTCCCGTGTGTTTATGACTCCCGGTTTTGTGGATGTCAGCTGTTAGGGTGGAATTCAAAAAGACAAAGATGAATTGGAGTATCACACATTGACTCTATGACTCATATTGATAATATGTTACAGACATTCTTTTGTGAGATTATTTCAGATACTGGTGTGGTCTGCTTTCCATGTTAATTACATGGAGAATTTAACTTATTTAACTTTTGTAACTACATACTTCTTAACTACATTTACTAATTTAACTACATTTCTTCATATTTACTCATATAATTAATATAAATGTTGACTCACTTGGTGTATTTTCATTGTCCCAGGAACTGTTTTCAGGTTGGGGGGAACCAATTCGCAGCTGGCCTTTATTTTCTCCTCTGATACTTTGTACAGAGTCACTGATGAATTATTCTTCAGCTGCTCATACAGAGAGTCTGCATCAGGAATACTGGTCCCAAAAGAAACAATTCTGTCTGCAAGATTCTTCAAGCCCCCACCTACTCCATCCGGTGTACCTTTGCCATGTGATGCCTCAGTATAGTTCCAGGTCACCCATTGAAATCCATGCATAAAGGGCACAGTGGAGGCTAGATAGAAAGATGTTTTGTTTCTATACTGGGAAGTTGGGCCATCTGAAATGAAATGTATGTTGTGGGCTTCAGGATCCTTTCCTCGTATGTATCTCAGCACTGGGTCAAGATGAGCCCAGGTTGCCACTGCATCGTGCTCTAGGCAGACTGAGAGGGATGCAAAGGCTTCCACTCTGCCCCTACTGAGATAGAGTACCCCGGTGTGGAGGGTTACCTGATCATTCCCAGTTCCAAAATGGGTGTCCTTGATTTCTTTGGCATATTTGCAGCTGTAATTTTCGCTGTAATCCACATGCACAGCAACAGCATCATCTGTCAGGGTATCTTTCATTGCTTTCAATGACAAATATTGGTGCTTGACATTAAACATGTGAATGGCAAAACCTGGAAGGTGTTCTGTTGTTAGGGCCAGCAACTGCTCAATGGATGAGGTACGCTTTTCGAGGACAGTTTTCTTTGTCTGCCTTTCCTCTGTAGATCCATCCTTGAGGGTCTTTGTTACAGTGACAGACCTTGTGATCCACTCTTGCCAGATGACAGTGTTCCCCTGAGTGAGAGGATCTAAGGATGTGGGAAAGGTCTTTTCAATGCATTTTTGACATCTGCCATACATGCAGGACATGTTGTCAGTGGCACACACACTGGACTGCACAAGATCCTCTGGGCTTGATGTTTCAATGATACCCAGTTGTTGCATTCTTTTTATTTTAAAGTCAATGTTCTCGTGCATTTTACATGCACACGTCTCTCTGTCTTTAACTTTAGGCCTAATAATCCAAAATGGCCTCAATCTAAAAAACTGAGCTTTGGACACGTTTTGCTCAGGATGTTCAGCAAGGAAGCGTTGATGGAGTTTTGCCATGGTGTCTGTGAGTGATCTTTTTCTATAAATTTTTCCATGCGACGAATCTCTCCAGCCTTGCCATTTATGACAGTTGAGACATCATCCCGATGTAGGAACATTCTCACAACCTTGCCAAGTTGTTTCCGCTTGTTATTGATCGGCAGTCCCTTTTTAGCCTCACTGATCCTGACCCTCTGTGAAATATTTGCTGGTAGCCTTGGCATTGCACTTTTTGTTCTATTAGCCGCTAGCCTTCTAATTTTTCTGTTTAGTGTCAGCAGTTGTTTTGTCTTTGCCCCAAGTTTTTCTTCAACATTCCTTAGCTTTGCTCTTAATTTGGCCACAGTCTTTGATGCTCGCTTTCTTTTTTCAATGACTGGCCATGTTCTCTGGGGGGTGGATGCCTCAATTGGCCCTGTCAGGTCTAAACTTTCTTCTGCTGGTGTTCTGTTCAGACTTTCATTATTTGAATCTAGATCCTGTCTGTTATTTTCTTCATTTTCTTCATTTTCTGCCTCACTTAATGAAGATGCTGGGGTTAGATCTAGAAGTGCTTGCTCTCGCTTTTTTTTTCTATAATATTTTGCTGAATTTTTCCTCCAATTATTTTTTTTTCTCTCATGCTGTCTACTTGTGAGGTCCTGAGTAGTCTTAATTTGACCATTTTCCTTACGTTTATGATACCTGGAAAAGGAAAAATGAATAAAAGGTGAAATGCAGTAAGCACTGACATAAATGCAAACTTTGGACTATAATCAAAATTGCACACAATTGTTAATTTAAGAATGGTAGGTGTGTGTGTGTGTGTGCGTTTGTGTGTGCATGCGTGTGTGAGTGTAAGCACGCGCACACACATGGGCATGCATGTTTGTGTGTGATGTGTGTGAAAGAGAGTGTGTGTATGTACAATATAGTGTATACTGTACAAAATGTCAGCCTTTACGTTTGCATATCAGCATGCTTTCATTGCATATATATTTTACATATATATGTACTAGGGGTGGAACGTTACACAGAAGTCACGGTTCGGTTCATACCTCGGTTCAGACATCACGGTTCGGTACGAGTTCGGTAAAATGGAGGGAAAAGCAAAACAAAAATGCAGAAGGCTTGTGCATGTCTCAGGCTGTACCACCAAAGGAAAATAAATGACTTAAGCCTTGTATTTTTTAAATAAGTTTTATTAATAAAGTAAAGGCATAGAACCAGTTTAGTTGTAGTGCACTGACAAAAGTTTTATATAATTAGTTCATTAATTAAATTAATAAAAAGACAAAAAGACCTTGAGATATGTTTGGTAATTGTGGCTGAATGAATTGAAAATTAATTTGCTACATTTCAGATTAATATATTTGTTTTCCTTATTTTTAATTAACAGTAACTTAAACACTTTGCAGTTTGAATGACTGTATAAACAAAATGGAGTATGTTTTTATGTTTCCACTGTTCGATTGCACCCACGCCTCACACACACGCGCGCGCGCACAAATATAAACCCTTTGCGACTTTTCGATCGTAATAGCTATTTTGTTTATCTGTTCAAGAAGTGTTAAGGCAAATATCAAGTTATATTGAAATGAGCAAGAGTTATAGTGCACGTCCCTCCTTCATAAGTCTGTTTGGTAACACTTTATAATAACTGTACACTATTAATCATTAGTTAAGCATTAGTAAACAGTTCATTCATCATTTATAAAGCATTAATAGACATTAATAAGCAGTTTCTAAATACAGTTATAAATGCTGTATTCTTGATTTAAAAGCATATCTATAATGTTTAATATTTGTATTTTCATACTTTATTAATGATCAATTTATCATTTCTAAATGAAGTATTGCATTATTTACAATTTACATTATTTTACAACATTTACAGTTGTCAGTGGTTCAAAAAATCACTTAGAAAGTGTAAGTAAATGATTAATAAACTATTTAAATGTACATTCATACATATTATTCAGACATAGTAATAGTTACTTAGTGTGGTAATAAATGCTTTATTAACATATATTTCTACTGTAATTCATGGTTAATTCAGGTAGTTATAAAGCATTTAGTAGTGGTCTGTTAACTATTTTTGTGAGCTCATCTAAAGTGAGGACTATTTATACTTTGTAAAGCATTTACAAAGGAGATTAAAAGGCTGTTAAATATTTCTATGTTCAGTATCACTGTGTGCTTCTTTCCTTTTTCTGTTTAGAAGATCAGTGAGCCTTTAAATCTCCTTAAATGCTTTACAAAGCATAACTAGTCCTCACTTTAGATGACAAGCTCACAAAAATAGTCAACTGATCACTAATAAATGCTTTATAACTACCTGAATTTACTACATTTACTTACACTTTCTAAGTGATCTTATGAATCAATGACAACACCTAAATAACTGGTTTGTAAATAATGCAATACTTAATTTAAAAATGATACAGTGATCATTAATAAATTATGAAAATACAATTATTAAACACATTATAGATATGCTTATAAGTCAAGATTAAAGCATTTATGGCCGTATTTATAAACTGCTTATTAATGTCTATTAATGCTTTATAAATGATGAATGAACTGTTAACTAATGCTTAACTAATGATTAGTGTGCAGTTATTATAAAGTGTTACCGTCTGTGTCTCATTACCGAAACATTGAGTATCTCCACCGCAACAGGCCTCCAATTGTTGCGGTGTATGATAATGGTGTTGCGGAGGATGAGTGTCCTTAAACATTCTTGCTAACTGTGGAGGCTAAATGAGGGTTAGCTAAACTTTCCCTCTCTTTTTATATTTAGACCATAATGGGGTATATAGTAATCAAAAAATTAAAACGGAAACATTTTTTAAAACTTCACAAACTCATGTTTCGGTAATGAGAACTAAAAAGTCGTGTAGGTATTATGACAAACAAAATTTTTATTTTTATCTGGAGAGAAAAAATAACAACTGCTTACCTGGTAGCCATCTTGAGTGTCACAGTCAATTATGTCCCTTCCAACAAAATTCCTTGAAAATGTTAGTTCCTAGATGACTTAAACAATGGTTGAAAATTGTTGCGGAGGATGAGAAAATTGGTCTTGGACACATTTATATTCCTTATTATTGTCACTACATTTACCAATGATCACCAAATGCCACATGTTTCTTTACTGTAAATGTTTATAGTATAACATGCACTGAAGCTTTTTATTTTTCTTATTTTTTTAATTATAAATATTTCCATCTCAAAGAACCCAAAACCAGTCATGGTAATGAGAAATTTCCCCTTAAATGTGGAAAAAACAACAAAATTGGAATTTATGATGTAATTTGAAATCATGTGCAAAATAGTACATGAAGAGATGTTTATAACTGTATTATTCTTATTTTGATAGCATTTACTTTTATCATCAAAATGCTTCATGACACCTCATAAGTCTAATTTCGCGAGAATCACCCAGGGGTGCGTTTCCCGAAAGCATCGTTGGCCAACTATGGTCGCAAGTTCCGTCGTTACCAATAGAGTTCAATGGACATTGCGATGAACTTGCGACCATAGTTGGCCAACGATGCTTTCGGGAAACGCACCCCAGATAGACTTTTTCCACCGTGACGGTTCTGTTGCGGTTACCATTTGTGTCCATTCTCAAACCGTATAGTGCTGCTGCTGCGCGCAGTGCGCGGATAAGTAATAAAAACATTCCATTCCAATTAATCGAGGGTGGATGACAGATAAATAATTTTGTGTTGAGTTTAATAAAGACACGGAACTCTCATCACGGTAAAACGCAATGAACGTGCGTCACTCTACTTTCGTTTTCAACAACGTAATTCTCTTCATGGAAAACCAATCAATGAAAACATATCAGGAGGACTCGACAATAACGCTTGTCTGGGACCATATACTTTGTCCGGGACACGTGGTTTTTTTTTTTTTTTTGAAGGGAAAAGTGAGAGAGAATTGTAGTAGCCCATCCGGACAAATGCCCTGATTAAAAAAAAATAATAATATAAAAATATTCCGAATCACCAAAAACGTGAGGATGATTCTGTTTTATTTAATTTAATGTAAGTGCGATTGATAGCCTATAGTTGATAGTAATATAGGCCTACCTAATGTACTGACGGTAACAAAGTTGCACTGTTGAGGCTCGTGCTGTTATTTATAACATATTATAGTTAAGAAACAATATATAGCCTAGGCTACACACGACCAGAGAGCTGTTTTCCTGAATGCCATCAAGATTGAAACCGAGACTGATTTCATAAAAGTTCAATAAACAAAAGTTAAAATTAAGTCACTTACATTTGAGACGCAATGACTGTTTTTGTTCTGTTTCAGCAGCGAAAATAGTTCCAAACAAAGATCACCGCAGAACCATCGGGCATCTCACAGCAACACTCAGCCGTGTTTCATTACTGAATGATTCAGCGTTTTGAACGAATCGGTTGAGTCAAAGATTCAATTACCTATTCATAAACTGCCTCATTCTGAATGAATCAGCCTTTTGAACGAATCGTTTGAATGAATGACTCAATGACTCGCTCATTAAGACGGTCGCCTGCCGCCTCCTACTGGCGGTTTACTTTCATAAAGTATAATCTTTTCAACATTCCTTATTTGTATATTCAAAAATATTTAAAATAATATAATTTAATACAGTTATAATTTTTCAATGTAAATTATTTAATTTGATTGGAAACAGCCTAATGTCTTATTATTTTAATTGAATATATTGATCAAATTTAAGAATTTGAAATGAATAACATTTAATAAAATAAAACCTTATAAAGGTACAAAAAATTATTCTGTTTTCAAACAGTGATGTAATGAAACATTGACAATTTAAGTTTGAATGGAGTAAAGCCTCTGTTAAGGCTATTAAGGAAATGTAATTTTGCCAAAAGAAGAACTTTTATTTGAAATAAATGTTCATTTTTAATTAGCCAACTTCAGTGTGATATGTTACCATATTATCATGCTTAACACAGAGAATTTGAATAATTGTAATGTGATCAGATGCAGATATCTAAATCAAAGAATATGGGTGGTTTGCGGGTGGATTTTTTTATTTTTAACAGTGGATTTGGGTGACTCAAAGTGCACCAGATTAATTAATTTATCTTTAAAATGTACAAAAATTTCTTCCGGGGGGGCATGCCCCCGGAGCCCCCTAGAGGTACCAACCTCCACTAACAAAAATAATGCCGAAAACACATTAGGCTATATGATAATCTATGAAAAATAACATTTAATTACCTTATTATTAAAATACATTATTAGGATTTTACCACCTCCGCCTCTTTTTGAGCCAGGAAAAACCCTGAATGATATGTGTAATTGTTACTATCTTTATTTTAATTTTAATTTTAATTTTTGGGTTTTATTTATTTTACTGTGATGTGATGTAAAAAACATGATTTTTCTATGTGGAGTGATGTAAAATATGATCAATTTCAATAAAAAAAAAATAATAAAAAAAGAACGCCCGATCCCGTCTGATCTCGAGAAAAAAAAAAAAAAAAAAAAAAAAAGAACGCCCGATCTCGTCTGATCTCGGAAGCTAAACAGAGTCGGGCCTGGTTAGTACTTGGATGGGAGACCGCCTGGGAATACCAGGTGCTGTAAGCTTTTTACTTTACTTCACTAATGTTCTAACCTTTTAAATAGCCCGTTTTTGGCAGCAGATTTCGCTTACGGCCATACCACTTTGAGAACGCCCGATCTCGTCTGATCTCGGAAGCTAAGCAGAGTCGGGCCTGGTTAGTACTTGGATGGGAGACCGCCTGGGAATACCAGGTGCTGTAAGCATTTTTGGTTTAAAAAAAAAAAAGAGTCTAAGAGTTTGTTCAAAAATCCTGAAATATTGTCTGAGTTTCTTCCAAAAGCCCAGTCTTGGCAGCAGAGTTTCTTCAGAAAGTGAAGAATTTCACTTTTTTTGAATTTCTTCAAAAAGCCCGTTTTTGGCAGCAGATTTCGATTACGGCCATACCACTTTGAGAACGCCCAGGGGAAAGTAGGAAGTGGTGTAGCGTGCTGAAGAAAGCAAACAAAAAAGTGTGATTTTGAGAGCTGGAAAGTAAAGTTTGTGACTTTAAAACAACCTTTGTGGAAAAGAGGAGTTTGTTCAGCAAAAAAGTTATTTAATCCCCAAGCGGCCTTTGCTGTTTGGGGATAGATACTTTCTGTGCTGCGACGGCGACAACGCGGGAGGACAAAATGGAGAACAGGAGAGGAATGGAGAAAAGAAATACAAGAGAAATTGACAGAGAGATGGATCAAAGAAGAAGGAACTACGAAAAGAGGCTAACAGTACTGGTGGAAATAGAAGGAGAAGACAGGATTACGATGATGGAGTTACTGAAGAAAGTAAGAGAGGAGTGCGGAGTGGTGATAGGCTGTAGATTTAAAACACCAAAGGAGTACGAGCTGACTATGGAAGAGGAAAAAGGAAAGGAGAAGCTGCTGGACGGGATAAAGATAAAAAACAGTCGGGTGATGGCGAAGGAGGTGGACTGTTTGGAGATGGTAGTCTCGTTTTTAGGACTGCCGACGTACATTCAGGATGAGGATATTTTAAATAAGCTGACGGAATGGGGAGTGAAAGCTGTTTCAAAGGTAAAAAGGAGGATGTGGCCGGGGACAGACATCGCAGACGGGACCAGATTTTTAAAAGTAAAATTTAATGATGTGGTGAAGTCGCTGCCATATTCTACTAAGTTTGAGACACTTGGAGGGACGGAGCATTTCAGAGTGATCCATGACAGGCAAGTAAAAGTCTGCCGTCTATGCATTAAGCCTGGACACATCGTGAGAGACTGTCCAAGTTTTAGATGTTTTAAATGTGGTGAGCAAGGACACTACGCCAGAGAGTATAAGGAGGCGAACTGCGTTACATGTAACATGAGACCTGGATTGTGTGTGTGTGAAACACCGTCGGAGATGGAAGAGGAAAACAGCAACGAGGAGGACTCGGATCTGTATGAGGTGATTGAAGAAGTGGAGATTGAAGGAGAGGAAGGTGAAGTGACTGCAAGAGATGCATGGAGTGGAGAAGAAGAAACAGCGGAGCGGAGAGCAGCGGAGAATGTGAGCGGTAAGGAGGAGGAGGCTCCGGGGCTAAAGCAGAGAGAAAGAGAAAGGAAAAAGAAAGTGAGGAGAGCGGAACCTGGAAAGGAGATGGCGATGAGGGGCTCGAGGCGTGAGGATGGAGAAGCGGAGACAGCGAATGGTGATGGAGAGGGTCAGGAGGCTGGCGGTGCGAAAAGGCAAAGTGAAAATCTACAGGCGGAGGAGTGTGGAGAGGTGCCAGAGAGTCTAGTGTCAATTGATGAAGAGGATATGGACACAAGTGAAGGGAAAAAGGTGCAGAAGAAGAGGAAGAAGAAAGATCTGAAGGAACATACGGCAGAAAGTAAGTGTTTGGATTTACCAAAATGAGTTTGCCTATGCTCAAAATTTTGATACTTGTTATGTGGGGCATCCTGAACATTGCCTGTCTAAACAGCA
Organism: Squalius cephalus; assembly: GCF_949319135.1. NCBI lineage: Eukaryota > Metazoa > Chordata > Actinopteri > Cypriniformes > Leuciscidae > Squalius > Squalius cephalus. Next base: position 26,518,238 of record NC_137125.1, read on the forward strand.
ATGGATTAAGAGACATGAACAAGTTTGAGAAAGTGAAAGGGTTTTTAAAAGCAGATATACTGTGTTTGCAAGAAACTCATTGGTCTGATGAAATGATGGACAATATAAAAAAGAGGTGGGAAGGTGTCATTATAGTGAATCATGGGACTGTAAAATCCTGTGGAGTGGCAACCTTGATAAAAGGAGATGGACTAAAAAATGTGAAGCAAGTATATAAGGATGGTAATGGGAGACTGTTAGTGACTGAATTTGTGTTTCAAAATGAACTCTTCAGGCTGATAAACATTTATGCTCCCAACATTGAAATTGAAAGAAAGGAAGTTTTCAGAGAAATCAAGACATTGTGTAAAGGAAACTTCATAGTTGTTGGTGATTTTAATGTATGGTGCACAAGGCTGGATGCGTCTAGTAGTGCGAACTTTAAGTCTGATGCATCCAGAAAGTATTTGATTGAATGGATGCAGAATGAGGACATTGTGGATGTATGGAGGGATGAGAATCCCTACAAAAAAGACTTTGAGAAGGCAATTGGTGATGGGTGTTTTAAAACAAAGTCGTATTGATCTATGTTTAGCTAAAAGAGAAATGTTAAAATATGTAAAAAATGTGAAATATAAGTTTGTGGGAGTAAGTGATCATGCGATGATGATGGTAAAGATGGGTGTAAATGAGGAGGTGAGAGGTGGAGGAATGTGGGCTTTGAACGCAGACTTGCTAAAAGAAGAGGCATACAAAGAAACATTAGAAAATGTATTGTTTATGAAATGGAAAATGTTTTATTTGATGAAAATGTATGTGTGTGGTGGGAAAAAATGAAAGGGATAATTAAAAAAAGAAGCATTAGATATGCAAAGCAAAGGGATTTTAAGAGAAGGTGTAAGTTTGAGGCAATGGAAAATGAGTTGAAGAGGGAAGCAGAAAAAATAGAAAGTAATCCCGAGCAAGACAAAGAACGTTTTCTACAGATAAGAGCAGAAATAGAGGAATATGAAAGAGAAAAAAGTAAAGGTGCTATAATAAGGAGTAGAGCCCAGTATGCGTTAGAGGGGGAAAGAAGCACAAAGTTTTTTCTAAACCTAGAAAAGAAAAAGCAAAGGAAAAAGTATATAACAGAGCTGGTAAATGAAAAAGGGGATAAGATCATGGATTATGTGGAAATAATAAGACAAGTAGAAATATTTTATAAGAATCTGTTTAAGAAAGAAGGGGTAAAACAGGAGTATGTGGAGGAAGTGTTGAGTTCTGTGAGTGCGAGGTTAAGTGAAAGTGAGAAAAATATATGTGAAGGTGATATAGGTATTGTAGAGATAAAAGAAGCAATAAAATAGACTAAGAAGAATAAAAGTCCGGGCTCAGACGGCTTAACGCATGAATTTTATAAGACCTTTGAAGAGATTGTAGCACCAATTTTATGGAGGGTTTTTAGAAATATGGAAGAGAGAGGGGAAATGCCAGAGTCAATGGGATTGGGGGTAATCACAATATTATATAAAAATAAAGGAAGTCCACTAAAATTAGAGAATTACAGACCACTGAGTCTTTTAAATACCGATTACAAAATACTGACAAAAGTAATGGCTAACAGGATAAAAGAGGTAGTAGGTTCAATCATATCACCAAGTCAAGCATACAGTATAAAGGGGATATTTCAGATACAATTTGCACTATAAGGGACGTAGTAGAAGGGTTGGGGAAAGATGGGAAAGGAGGATTGCTTTTATCTATTGATTTGAATAAGGCTTTTGACAGGGTGGAGCACAGCTTCATAGAGCAGACAATGGAGAGATTTGGGTTTGGGGAGAGAATGCTGAAATGGATAAAGTTAATATATGCAAACGCGAGAAGTTGTGTAAAAGTCAATGGGGTTTTAACAGAACCTTTCCAGCTAGAGAGGTCAGTGAGGCAAGGGTGCCCGTTATCGGCAATATTGTACTCAATAACAGCGGAGCCTCTAGCAACACTCATTAAAAAGGATAAAGAAATAATAGGTATACAAATACCAAATGGGGGATTGAGCATAATACACCAGTACGCAGATGACACAACTTTCACAGTTAGGAATACAGACAGTATAAACAAAATCAGAATACAGATGGATAAATATGGGAAAGCGTCAGGTGCCAAAATAAATGTGGATAAATCAGAAATAATGAGTATAGGAGGAGTAAGGTTGGAAGGGTCAGATATTCCTTTTAAAATAACGAAAGATTTTATAAAAAATATTAGGGGTAAATATAGGTGAGAATGCAAAAGAGGCAAGAGATGCAACATGGTCGGGAGTGCTAAATAAAATCAAGCAGGTGTTACAGTTCTGGAAACAAAGGGAATTAAGATTAAGAGGAAAAGTGGTGGTGGTTAATTCACTAATGTTAACAAAATGCAATTATGTAATAGGAGCAATCGATTTACCGGACTGGGCACTAAACGGAATAAAAGAGGCTGTGAATATCTTTGTGTGGGGTGGAAAAGGTGTAAAAATATCAGCAAAAACACTAATAGCAGATTACAGTGAGGGAGGTTTGAAATTGGTAGATTTGGATGTGAAAAGGAAGGCAATAACAGTAAAGACAATAAAAAAGTATTTATGTGGTAAAATAGAGTATGGATGGAAGGGGTATATGAGAAAATATTTAAATGATGGAGGAGGGTGTGGAGAAGAAGGACTGTTCATGGTGTTAAAAAAACCAATGTTTGAAAAGTTGCCTTTATTTTATCAAGAAGTGTTTACTGCATGGGGTGAGTTTTTAACTAATGTGAAGTATGAATGTGAAAATATAAATCAAATTCTTAATCAGCCAATTTTCCTAAACCCGAGAATAAGGAGGGGAGGGAACATGTTATATAACAAATTGTTTATGAGAGCAGGGGTGAGAAAAGTTAAAGACTTGGCATATGAATATGTGAAAGGGTTTTTACCGAATAGGGCAGTATATGATTGTGTGGTGGGGTGGGATGATGAAATTGGAAAAGCAAAAGTGGATGGTGAATGTGAAAACATTAAAAAAAGACTGCCTGAAAAGTGGGTAGAAAGGATTGAAAGGGAAACTGTTAAAGTGGGAGATTGGGGAATACCTGAAATATATATTGTGGAAAATGAGAGGAAGAAGTTTTTGTGGGAAATAAATGTGAAAACTGTATATAAAATGATGGTCAGAAAAGAGATAAAGGCGCCTGCATCAGAGGCAGTATGGCCAAGAGTTTTTCCTGACTTAAATGTAAAAACAATATGGAAAAATTTAAGTGTGAAGTATAATGGATTGGATTGTGAAAACTTGGATTTTAAGTTAAGACATAACAGGATTTATACAAAGGTGGTAATCCATCAGATGAATAGAAATGTGAGTAGGGAATGTGATGTATGTGGGCCTCAGCCTGAAACAAATGCATATTTTTTTTGAGTGCAAGGAGCTGGAGGAGTTTCATGGAAAAATTAGAAAATTGATAAAAGATGGGATGGGAAAAGAGGTTGAGGGGAATGAGTGGAAAAAACTGTTTTTGTTTGGTGAATGTACAAATTATAAGGATAGGAAGGTGAATTTCTGGAATTTAATTTTGAGCAATGCTAGGTATGCAATATGGGTGAGAAGGAACACAGCATATTATGAGAAAAAGAAAGTAAATGTGGTGGAAATGTTTAAGAGTATTGTAAGAAAGAATGTGTATTTAATGTGGAAATACCTAAGCAAAGATGACTTTGAAAGTGCGTTTGTAGAAGAAAGTGGATTTATATGTACAAATGAAGGGTTAAGTTTAAATTTTTGAAAAGTTAAGTTTGGTTTATTTTTATTTATGTTTGTTTTCGTTTGAGTGATGTGAAGTGGTTTATATTTAAAGAACATGCTGTATATGCTAAATTGATTTAAAATGTTATGGATTTGAAAGGTGTAAAGAATGTAATATGAGTTATGTAAATATTATTTTTGTACTTTTTGATAATAAAAAAAAAAAAAAAAAAAAAAAAATGAACGCCCGATCTCGTCTGATCTCGGAAGCTAAGCAGAGTCGGGCCTGGTTAGTACTTGGATGGGAGACCGCCTGGGAATACCAGGTGCTGTAAGCTTTTTACTTTACTTCACTAATGTTCTAACCTTTTAAATAGCCCGTTTTTGGCAGCAGATTTCGCTTACGGCCATACCACTTTGAGAACGCCCGACCTCGTCTGATCTCGGAAGCTAAGAAAAAAAAAAAAGAAAAAAACGCCCGATCTCGTCTGATCTCGGAAGCTGAGCAGAGTCGGGCCTGGTTAGTACTTGGATGGGAGACCGCCTGGGAATACCAGGTGCTGTAAGCATTTTTGGTTTAAAAAAAAAAAAAGAGTCTAAGAGTTTGTTCAAAAATCCTGAAATATTGTCTGAGTTTCTTCCAAAAGCCCAGTCTTGGCAGCAGAGTTTCTTCAGAAAGTGAAGAATTTCACTTTTTTTGAATTTCTTCAAAAAGCCCGTTTTTGGCAGCAAATTTTGCTTACGGCCATACCACTTTGAGAACGCCCGATCTCGTCTGATCTCGGAAGCTAAGCAGAGTCGGGCCTGGTTAGTACTTGGATGGGAGACCGCCTGGGAATACCAGGTGCTGTAAGCTTTTTACTTTACTTCACTAATGTTCTAACCTTTTAAATAGCCCGTTTTTGGCAGCAGATTTCGCTTACGGTCATACCACTTTGAGAACGCCCGATCTCGTCTGATCTCGGAAGCTAAGCAGAGGCGGGCCTGGTTAGTACTTGGATGGGAGACCGCCTGGGAATACCAGGTGCTGTAAGCTTTTTACTTTACTTCACTAATGTTCTAACCTTTTAAATAGCCCGTTTTTGGCAGCAGATTTCGCTTACGGCCATACCACTTTGAGAACGCCCGATCTCGTCTGATCTCGGAAGCTAAGCAGAGTCGGGCCTGGTTAGTACTTGGATGGGAGACCGCCTGGGAATACCAGGTGCTGTAAGCATTTTTGGTTTAAAAAAAAAAAAAAAGAGTCTAAGAGTTTGTTCAAAAATCCTGAAATATTGTCTGAGTTTCTTCCAAAAGCCCAGTTAAAAAAAAGTTAAAGCTAAAATAAGGGTTAAAAAAAAGCTTATTTTTCAAAATTAACTTTAGCTGGAAAAGAACTTTATTCAAAAACTGCAATAAAGCCAAAACAATCTCTGTTACCTTAAACTATCCTTGTATCTCTGTAAAGCCGCTTTGGAACAATCTACATTGTTAAAAGCACTATATAAATGAAGATGACTTGACTTGACTTTAACAAGCAGCAATTGGCTCTTTTACTTTATATTTTTACGGGACTTGTTCTACCATATTGCATGTTGCATTTTCTCCCATTCATAGTAATAGGAGTGAATCATCTTTCTATATCTATAGTCTTTGGTGGTCGGATAAGAACGGGCATGTAAACGCACTTAGTGTTTGACAAAATAGCTTAAAACAGTATTTAATCTTACTTTACTTTACTGAGACGTTTGGAAAAGATTAAATAAAAAGTAGGGCTGTGACAATAACGCGTTAATTTCGATTAATTAATCTGAGAAAAAATAACGCATTAAAAAAAATAACGCAGATTAATCCAATTCCGTATTGACCTTTGAACCTGGAGCCGTTCTAGCCACCATTCGACTGTTAAATGAGGGAGGGAGACAAGAACGCGCTGGCGCTGCCTGGATCATTGATTGGAACATTTACTTATAAAAAAACAGCCGGCATTTCAACGTTGATTCACCGGTGAACGTAAGGGACCAAGGTCGAATCAATGTTGGATTATGTTTCGATTGTGCAAAACGAATCAACGTTGAAATCGTGACGTTGTTTCATTGTTGATTTCGTGACGTTGTTTCACTGTCTCTTCTTTCAATATGGGTGAATAAAGATTGTATGTCGACGTTGAACCAATGTTGAATTATGCTTCGGTTTTGCAAATTGAATCAACGTTGATATCGTGACGTTGTTTCACCGTCTTACCTTTCATCATGGGATAATACAATTGTACATTCAATTAAAACCTAGTTTGCAGTTGAAACACAGTCAATGCTGACATGTCAATGCTGACTGAATTTGTGATTAACTGTACACTAAAATATTGTTAACTGTCAAATTACTTGCAGCAATGGCTTAATTAAACACATTTAATAAAAATATAACACATGCTCAAGATTGTAAAACAAGTTTTATTCTGAAAAAACAAAAGTCTAAAAATACTTTCTAAAACAGATGAAAAACATCTCAAACTTTAAATTGCAGCATTTTCGAAGTAATGTTAAAAACCTGTAAAGCAAGTGTAAATAATGTTTATAATTTAATGTTTAATATTAAATGTATAATTTAATAATGTTCAATAATTTAATAATGTTCAATTGTATTGTATTGTATTGTATTGATTATTTGCTAGGCACAATTATTTCAATGCTCACCCTTTGAACATTTGAACATTATTTCAATAACATGTTCAACACAATTATTAATAATAATGTTCAATTATTTGAACAGTGAAAATAATAATAAAAGAGTTTTTGAACTTTAATGTCACTAATGCTGATTATTCGTTGATTTATTTGAATTGAAATATTGAATACTTTCACAGCAAAGATTAGATTAATTAATCACAGAGTATGTAATTAATTATATTAAAATTTTTATTGATTGACAGCCCTAATTTATATGCAATTAAAATGCGATTAATTTCGATTAATTAATTACAAAGCCTCTAATTAATTAGATTTTTTTTTTTTAATCGAGTCCCGGCCCTAATAAAAAGATGAAATACTCTAAAAACAGACTTGTGGCACTTGAATGAGCTGTAAGCTGCAACACACTCACACACACTGTAACCATTATGTTCTGTTAGTGTCATTATCATGGATTTTTTGTTTTAAAAAAACGAAGCTGACAGCAGAGCGGAGAGAGCGAGCGGGTATGGATGGAATAACCAGATCAAATATGTAATCTGGAGCCAACCCATGTACTGCTTTATAAGTTAAAATCAGAATTTTTAAATCAATACGTGATTGAACTGGAGGCCAAGGGTAATGTGATGTCGTGAAGATGTATAAGTCAAAACACGCACGGCTGAGTTTTGTATATATTGCATCCTCTTAATAGAACTTGCTGGTAAACCTGCAAAGAGAGAATTAAAATAATCAATATTGGATAAGCCTCTCTGCATCAGGCCTAGAGAGAAAGGGTGTTATGTGAGCAATGTTCCAAAGATGGAAAAAAGTAACCTTTGTAATGTTTTTAAAATGACAATTAAAAGTCAGCTGAGCATCAAAAATCATGCCCAAATTACACAACTGGCCAGAAGGGGACATTGGGGTATTGTCTACTGAAAGTATAAATCATTACACTTACTGACATTAGATAGAGTGCCAATTACTAAAATTTCAGTTTTGTAACAATTTAGTTTTAGAAAGTTTCGTTTAAGTTCATCCATGCCTTGATTTCCAACAAACAGGTAGAGAGGGTCGAAAAGGAAGTGAGATCAGGCTGAGAGCTAATAAAAATCTGTGTGTTGTCCACATTATCGTCATTATCTGAAACAATATTACATGGGGAGGTCGAGAATTGTCAAAATGTAAACAAAAATAGACTCAAACTAGTATACCTAGTTTACAAACTAGTAAAAGTAGGTAGGCCTAACATTAGTTTATCTTGCCTGCTATTTTACTGGAAAGGGATCAAAATATTAGGGCTGGGAGAAAAAATCGATTCATTTATTTTTTTACGATTCTAAAATCGATATTTTTATTCCAGAATCGATATTAATTCAAATTCAAATTCAAAATTCAAAAAGCTTTATTGTCTATCCCCACAGGGGTAGAAAATTGTCTTTAGACAAGAGGCTCAACAAACAATATACAGCTAACAATACAATACAACAGACAACCACATAATTTAAAATAAACCCCTCCCCTATTTTCTATTTAAAATATCAACGGCCGTCGGGATAAAAGTCTTCTTATATTTGGCCTTTTTCGCCAAAGGTACTTTATATCGTCTACCAGACAGAAGTAAATCAAATGAACTATGCAGTGGATGGGCAGAGTCTATCACAATAGCAGATGCTTTCCTTTTTACTGCCACAATATAAAGATCAGACAGGGTTACTTGTTTCTCACCAATAATTTTACCAGCTATATTTATAATCTTTAGAAGTCTATTTTTGCATTTAACAGAAAGAGAGTTATACCAGGATACAATGTTGAAAGTAAGCACAGATTCGATAAGGGATTTATACACCACAGTCAGAATATCTTTTTCAACATTAAAGCTCCTCAATTTCCTCAATAAGCCTAAACGTTGATATGCCTTCTTAAAGACACTTTCTGAGTGCTTGTCAAATTTAAACTGGGAGTCAATTTCTGTACCCAGATATTTAAAAAATCCCACCTGCTCAACTTCCTCTCCATTAATTATCAAGGGTTTAAAAAATGTGTGTGCATTAATTACCCCGGAACACATTTCTTTGGTTTTGTCAATATTAAGCGATAGAGAACTCTCCTTTGTCCAGGCTATGATAGAGTTGACAAAATCAAAATAAATGTCCAGTGATTGGGTATCTCTCATACATCCCACCAGTGCCATGTCATCTGCATATTAACATCTGATAAATTCAATTGCTTTATTTTTGTCCTTGCTTGTAGATGAGGTTGACAGAAGTTAGTCACTTTCGTTCCAACAGAGGATGAAATGTGCTGTTATCTGTGAGTGTTGAGTGACGTAATATCCACATATTTTTATCCATGAAATGAGGCACTGTGCCCCTTGTGACATATCCCCTTCTTAACTGTGTATTTATGGGCCCACATTCTGGTAAGGATGGAGTTTCCAGTTTTACCCAGATACCTCATCCCGCACCGAGAGCATCTGATGAGATACACACAGTTCTTTCTTTTCAGGGGGATGGCCTGTGTGATCTTGTACACTCCCATCCGTCCTCCTCTCACAATGGTCTTGTGAGTTCTGGTCGGTATTCATTTGTTTGTTGGCCCCAATCTACTATGGACCAACATGTCCTGAAGATTCCTTCCCCTCTTAAAAGCCGCCACCATCCTGTATTGTGTTCCTAAAACTTCATCCTGAGACAGCCTCTTAAAGTTCCTCCTTACTCCCATAGACAAGCCTTTGGCTGTGCCGGAGAACTTAACAACTAAGAGAAGCACCTTTTTTCTAAGGGTCTTGGATCTTCCCCCACCCACTCTTCCCTCCTCCTTGGCTACTGCCCTAAGAAACTGCCGGGAATACCTACCTCCTCCGTAGGGCCCCAAAATAGAGCTTTAACTGCCACAAAATGACCTATCCATTCTATCACCTTCCCTGGTGCAGATTCTTCTGAACTGCAAAAGTTAAGCTTTGATGATTGCTCTAAAAACGTGTGTGTCATGGTGGCTGCCCCGGTGGAACAAGGCGTGCGTGTCTGTGCCTTTAAAAAAAACGTTTGCATCCAGCCTCCCTGTATACTTAAACCCTGGTCCCTTGTAGATGGTGGTATCCAGAAAGTCGATGGTGTATTGTTTCAACTTGTACTTGACCCTGATGGAGGGATGATGGTGATTTAGAGTGTGCATGAAGTCCAGGAATTCCCCCTCTGTGCCCTCCCAGACTCCCCACACGTCATCTAAATACCTCCAGTATTGAGAGGGCAATGACTTGCACCGGGGGAACAAGGATTCCTCCTACTCAGCCATATAGATGTTTGCGTAGGCTGGCGCAAACCTATTGCCCATGGCCGTGCCCTTAACCTGCAAATAATATCAACCATTAAATTCAAAGTTCTTCTTCGTCAGACTCAACTCCAAAAGTCGCAGTATGCTCTCTTCCAGTCTCCCTTCCTCTTGGTACTTCCGAAAACAACTCCCAACTGCTACCAGTCCCGTCTCCATCTCTATGTTTGTAAAGACACATCCATAGAGAAGAGAATGGCGTTAGGGTTGATTCTCATACCTTTGACTATTTCCAGCAGCTGGTAAGTGTCCCTGATATAGCTGGCGTGCCTGGTGGAGTGTGTATTGAGGTGGAAATTAATGAACTCGGCCACCACATAGCTCTCACTGGCGCAATCAGATACTATTGGCCTACTCAGGGGGACACCCGGAAACGGCCATGTGGCCCTTTCCTTGTGCACCTTAGGAAATAAATAGAACCTTCTCTCCTTGGGTGTGTCCTGTCCTTTGACATATTGGGCCTGTCTGGTGTTTAAAACCCCTTTGTCCTGTTACACTTGCAGCTCCCTTCTAATCGTTTCCACCAATTCCAAATAAATCTGTCTCTCCAATTCTTGATAAAACTCTGGGTCCTGCAATTGCCTCATGGCCTCCCTAATGTACTGCTCTGTCCATAATAACCACCATGCTCCCCTTATCTGCCGGCTTGATGACTAGTGTATTATCCCTCCTGAGTCCTTTCAATGCCTCCCATTCCCCCCTTGACAGGTTCCTGGTTTCTGAGATCTCTTTTATCCCCTTCATGACTTTTCCATCCTCCTAAAAATAGTAGTATTTTCCATACAAGTTCTGCCACCTGGCTCCTCCTCGGTTCCCAACCCGAGCTCAAAATAAAGGGGGCCCTCTGTCCCTCCCCTTCTTCCCCATCAAAAAAGACCGCCAATTTAATTTGCTTATGGTAGGCTGTGAGACCCGCCTCCGCATCTAACCTATACCAACTACTGCCCCCCATCCCTGTTCTGCTAGGAATAAAAGACAGACCCCTTTGTAGTGCTGCCATCTCAGTTTTATTGAGGATTTTTGTTTGGGAGAGGTTCACCTCAATACCCTGACTGTGGGTAACAAAAAAGAAACATTTTTTTTTTGTCTTTTTCCACAAATGTTGTAAGCATGCAAATTCTATAATATCCATGGTAAACATTTCTAGTAATGCAAGATGGATGAGATTATGGATGTATCTAATTGACTGCAAAAAAACATGACTGTAAACATGACAAAAAAAATCCACTCTGGGCCTCAAAATCCTCTCCCACAGTAAATGTAACTTCCTACGAATTAATGCAGCCTCTTCATCTACAGGATCGTCCATAAAAGGACATGCCATTTTATTCACTTTGATGGTCTGTGCATGATGGAAATGTGTGCAATGAATGAATGTACTGAAATAATGAATGAGGTGTTTAAACATAGCTTCCTCTTTAAAAAAAGCGAGGAGATCGAAAGAAACTCGGGTTTACCGAAGAAAACCTGCTCCCGACCAGGGGTGCGTTTCCCAAAAGTATCGTTAGCCAACCATGGTCGCAAGTTCCATTGAACTCTATTGTAACAACAGAACTTGCGACAATAGTTGGCTTTGGGAAACGCACTCCAGGTTAGGTTCACAGAGTAAGTTACCATGGTAACTGACTCTGAGTGAAAGTTACCTCTCTTTCAGAAATGGGCTTGACTTACCCTGCTTTCTCGGGTTTGACATATCTCCCATTCTGAAACGGAAAACTGTTACTTTCACTTAATTTAACTGAACTTAACGTTTGTGTGTTAAACACGCTGTGGTTCATAGGAAAATATTGTATTACTCTCCCCATTGCACATGAATTGTCACGAAACAGAAACTCAAGATCCAATTGTGAGTCAAATTAACAGTCTTTATTAGACAACTCCAAACACACAGTCTCAGTAGAAGTGCAGAATAAATCCAGCCGTGCAAAGTCTTCAGCAAAGACAAGGAATAACTTCATCCAGTCCTCACTAGTGATGTTACATATGACACTGAAGCTTCGATGCGCGTATCACACAAGCGAAACAATTTCTAGTGAAGCTCCGTATCGAGGTGTGTATTGGTTTACTAGAGTCACGTGATCGATGACAAACGAAGCCTCACTTTCTCTCCAGTCACGTGCGCGTTTCGCTTTGGGTGTCAGAAGGCTCGAACTCCAGATCGTATTTAACGAGTCATTGTTGCCTCAGTCTGGTTGATGGGTTTGTGAGGAGAGTGCTGTACATTGAAAGTTAATCAATATATTACATTTAAATAAGCAAAATGTATTTTTCGCTACTTAGGTTATTATTTTTGTTGTTGTGTCTTTTTGTTTTTGTAAAATCTTTGCACTTTTTGGTGATTTTAGGTAATTTGGTGTTGGTATTTGGGTTTAGGGTGGGATTAGGGGAGAGGAGTGTTGGTGTTTGGTGAATGGTTTGTATTTAAGCAATGGCAACAGCCAAAAATACAAATAATTAAAAACTATCAACTTTCTGTCATTCCTACAGTTACATAAGCACTATCAGTAACAAGTGTCATAAGCACATTTAATAACAGATGATCCTATCAGACAATGTCCTTATTCATTGTGTGTGTGTGTAGAGAGAGAGAGATAGAGAGATATATATATAGAGAGAGAGAGAGAGAAGGCCTACATTAGATCTTATTGAATCATATAAGCTCATTTTATATTTTAATTGTCACACTTTAATGGGTAAAATAATTTATTTAATGAACAAAACAAACACAAACATGTAAGGTTTTTATTTGTACACATAACATTGAAACTATGGAGTGTGTTGTGGTTGCTTCATCTGCCAGAGCTTCTAACACAGGCTGCTTTATTTTAAATGGCACTGTTCTCGACACTCTCGAAGCTTTGAATCTTTTACCGGAACAGTTAGGGGACAGCTTCAGTGATTCATGAGGCTTCATTTCCCCATCCCTAGTCCTCACCATCCAGAGAATGAGAGAACAGCAAGCAGATGAATACAGACTCGAGTCACTAGAAGAGCTGACAGAGAGCAAGACAAGACATGAGCAACAACGATCCGATAACACACACACAGAACGCCAGCCAGATAAAGACAGTGCAGATGAGTTACACCTGTGCCCAACTCTGATTAACTCATCAGGAGCGCAGTGATTAATTAACCCTAACAAGCCCAACGAGTGGACCTACACACAGACACACACACACACACACACACACACACACACACACACACAGAAATGAGCATACGGATCCATGAACTGTGACATGAATGTCATTAAAAATAATAATATTTAACCTTTTTTCATGAAGATAGGCTTTAAGAGTTCATCAAATACATATTGTATATATATGAGGCAAATACCTGTTTTAGTTTTTTTGCCTAATTGCATCTTAAAAATAGAAATAAAACAAATTATTAGTGATAATTGACACTTAAAGCTAAGGATGTAAAGAAACCTTAGACATTTTTTTTAATTAATAGTTATTTTCCGGCACATTAGGGCAAAAAGCATTACTTATTTCATTCATTCTTTCAATTTTACATCTTGCATAGCTTATGGATATACAACTAAAATAGCTGGAGCAATTGCTTTGCGGTCAGGTGTCCTTTCTGCTGCCATATTACAATAAATAAAGATTGAGTGCATGCAAGGGTTTAATACAAAGCTACATAACTTCTGTAAACGTTAACACAGGCTGTACCCTCAAAATAATTACACTGTAACTTAAATAAGATGGGAATCTTCATTAAGAAGATTTCTTTCCTAGGTGAAGGCCCGGCAGATGAAGCTCTTCACTTTCACTGTCTTGTATTGCCACATTTAAAGGAGAACTCCGGTCAATTTTAACATTGAGCTCATTTTTTGATTGTCGATTGTCGAGTTCACGCGCATAGGTTTAGTTACCAATGATCACGCGCGTGAACTCGACAATCGATTACTATGGCCTTCCACCGAAAACCGGATGGTAAACAAAGGTATGAGCGCTGGCTGAATTAACTTCGTTTTTATTAATATCTCTAACATCTACTGCAGTCAGATCCACCCGTGTTCACTCGGAAGGAATCACTCACATTTTCTGTGCACTTGTAATGACACTTAAAGGATGTTAAGAGGCTAAAAAGCAGGCTTACTACTTGCCCTATTGAAGTCAACAGGGTGCAAATTTTAAAAATAGAATAACTCGGTGTAGGCAACACCGATTTTTGTCGTTGTTCTCTGTATTGACAGCACTCCAAATGTACAAAAAAATTAGCTCAATGTTAAAATTGACCGGAGTTCTCCTTTAATTTGAAAACATGCTTACAGTTAATATAGACTCATTGCAAGTCAATAATTCTTACCCGTGTTTTTTAGGAGGCAAGTGGCTATTTCCAACCTGATAGTTTTCACGGCTTCTGCAGAGGAAAAGTCTATCGTCTCCTCCTTCAAGATGCATTTTGCAAACTATAAATAACAGACAATGTGGTTCTGAGCCAGCCAAATAGGTTTACAATGTTACGTTTTAATAAATAATATTACGTTTTATAATCGCTATTAACTTGTAATCTTTTCAAATGATTTTTTTTAATCAAAGCTGGAGATAGTGTGTGTGTGTGTGTGTGTGTGTGTGTGTGTGTGTGTGTGTGTGTGTGTGTGTGTGAGAGAGAGTGAGTGTGTGTGTGTTGTGTGTTTGTGTGTCTATTTCTGCTTTTTCAACATTATATAAACACTGATCCTGTATTACATAGTACTAAAATACTATTTTTAGTACTAAATAGTACTAAAATTCTACAGTGGTTCTCCTCATATTTATCTGGGCGTAGCTTCAGTGTTACAGCTAACCAAATAAGGTCTGAGTCTGCGGATTTGTTGTGTGGAGTGCCTCAAGGTTCCGTTTTGGGTCATGTTTTATTTTTGTTGTATTTGATCCCTTTGGGAAAGATCATACAAAGGTTCAGTGATGTTTCTTTTCACCTATTCGCTGATGATATCCAACTTTATTGCTCCTTTAAGCCGTCTGAGATCTGGAAGCTAAACTCCTTGCTCCTGTGTCTCGTCGAAATTAAAAAATGGCTAAGTGATAACTCTCTGCAGCTCAATGCAGACAAAACAGAAACACTGGTTATTGCCCCTGATATTTAAATTCCAGGGATTAAACAGTACTTAGGTGACTTAGGCCAGTCTGCTAAGCCAAGTCTTAGAAACTTGGGAGTTATCTTGGACAAAGACATGTCATTAATGAAGCACTGTAAGCAGCTGACGAGGAACTGCTTCTTTCAATTAAGGAAAATATCTAAACTTAGAAATATGGTCTCACGAAATGATTTGGAGCTTATCATTCATGCTTTTGTGTCTTCACATTTAGACTATTGTAATAGTTTATTTTTATGTCTAAACAAGAAGCAGCTCTCTCGACTGCAATTAGTGCAAAACTCTGCAGCCAGAATTCTGACCCGTACTAATAGGAGGACTCACATATCCCCTATTCTAAAAGAACTGCATTGGCTGCCAGTGTCCTACAGGATCAAGTTTAACCCTCTGGGGTCTGAGGTGTTTTCTGGGCCCTGGAGGTGTTCTGACATGCTCTGACATTTGTGCTTATTTCTGTTACTTGTGACATTTTCATGGCTAAAGTCTGATTACACTGTATTCAGCACAAACTCTGCTACAATAATATATCAGCAGCATGTATATAAAAGTTTGTAGTTTTGAGATAATAACATTTATGCGTGGTTTGTGAAATAAGCTCATGAAACCCATACTGATTATTTCTTCATAAGACTTTTGAAAATTGTATCACGTAGCCTAGAATATTTGCTTCAAAACTATGTGAAAATCATCCTGACTGCTCATTCAGAGAAGACAATATATTGATTTAAAAATTTTACGATGTGTTTTGTGTGATAAAGCTTTATGCAAGAGGCGTGGACATCTCATTAATATGCAAGCTTTTCTCACCTGAGAAAGACAAAGACACTCCCTATTGGCCCTATTAGGAGCTATCAGGCCCTATCATTCTGAGCAACCTTGCACAAAGAATAAGGAGATTTAAAAAAGAATGGCTTTTTGATTGTTTGGATTTATTTACAACACAACATAATGACAAAAAAAAAAAAAAAATTTAACACACTGAACTAAAGACAGAGACTTGAACTGTCACACACCTTTGTGCCATTCCTGAAACATAGTACATACCTTTCATTTCCATGGTGTTTGATTTTTCACTTTAGCATGTTCATGTATGGAGACTTATGTGAATGTTGAAGTCAGCAGGACTTATCAGTGGCATCTTGTTCCTCTAAAAACAACAACAACAACAAAACAGCTGTGAACATGCTGCGCAAGATAAACTATGCTGCACAATTTGGGGAATACATTTGAGATTTTTCAGGTTAAAATAGCTTTTTAAAATGTACAGAATACACACACACACACACACACACACACACACACACATATATATATATATATATATATATATATATATACTAGCCTACTTTTACCATGCTGTGTTTTATTATAGAATATAAAAACATCCTCGTGTTGAACATGTATACAAGCACTGAAAGGTTGCCTATCATTCTAGTTCTACCAGAAAGACTCGGGAGAATAAATACTGTGACAATTATCCATTTATTAACAACCCAGCAAGCAATAAAGTACTTTGGCATAGGCCCCGTCCGTAGCTCGCAATCTGAGGGTCCGGACTCTGCATATCCTGCCTGAAGATGAAGGCAGAGGCGCAGCCGACCCCCGTGAAGTATGGAAGGGACCATCCTGGTGGTGGTGATGGGGAGGATGGAGGGAAGAATTAGACTTGGAGGTGGTGGGGAGGATGGTGGTGAATTGGAGCGTCAGCATCTGCGAACTCAAACATGAGTAAGTACCGATCTTTTATACCACGAGTGTGATAATGTGATTGGATAGATGAAAGGTAAAGTGACGTAACAATTAAGTCTTCCCGGCAGAACTTTATGCTAAAGCTTTCATTTCACATTTCACATTTCATGTTTCTGTCTATATATACATGTACATATATGACATTAGGCTTAGTTCATGTTTTTACTCCAAACTCATTTCATAACATACATTTAAATCTGGCACGACCAGTTTAACATGTCTTACCTTAAAAATCTTCTCATCTTCAAATCGCGTTCTTCTGAGGTAAATCCGAGGTAAATTCAAGGTAAACAGCACAGCACAGCACAGCTTACAGTCGTCCAAACTTGATGAAAAGGAGTAAGTTACGAAGTCTCTGCTTCTTTGTTTTGAGGTGATGAGGGCGTTTACAGGTCTGCGTTTCTCCGCATGGATCATTTGCATGTCAATCGCTCGTGCGCGCGTGGGCGTGTTCAAATTAAATTTAATGAGGGCGCGTTTGAGAAACTGTACATGCCGCTGCTTTCGTATGGATTACTTAAAAATAGAATATTTGTTTTTTATATAATTTACATACTTTAAAAATAGAGATTCCAAGTGTTGTATAGACATGCGTTTCAAGTCTGTGTGACAAACATTCGCTGAGTTACAGGTCATTTTCTGTCGCGTTTCAGAATGAGTTTCACATTGAGAGAGACGGCAGAACGCGCATCATGTTTATTTTCTTTATTTTACGAAAAACACAACATTTTGTTTTTATTATGAGTGTACACAAATAAAAGAAGACATTTAACAGTTTTGAATGATGTACAATACAAGTATGTAAAATCAAAATCAACAGAGTATTTTGCACTGATATAAAAAAAAAACGAGCAGATCACGCCGGCGTGATTGTCGACCTCAGGGGGTTAAAATTCTAGTTCTAGTTTTCAGAGCCTTGCATGGTCAGACTCCATCTTACATCAGTGATCTGATCCAGCCCTACACACCTGTGCGGGCTCTGAGGTCTGTGGATCAGAATCTGCTGAAGGTTCCACGCACTCGTTTTCGTACTAGAGGTGACCGATCCTTTCAGGCTGTTGCTTCTAGGCTTTGGAATGATCTTCCGCCCTCTTTGCACTCTATTGACTCTGTTGATACCTTCAAGTGGAAACTAAAGAACTCATCTATTTGTTCAGGCTTTTAATGAGCTACTTTTGGGTTGATATGATCTTGTATTGTCTTGGCCTTTTTATATTATGTGTATATTCTGATGTAAATTTCTGTTGTGAAGCACTTTGTGGCTTTCTGTCTGTGAAAGGTGTTATAGAAATAAAGCTTACTTACTTACTAAATGCACTATGATTGTTTAGTTACTCTTAAGACAAAGGCCCCACAGGAACTGCTGTCTTTTTGCAGTGGGTGTGGTAGTGTGTCACACATCCACCTTGATATGTGAACACCCCTTTGTCTCATGAGTGATCTGTATGAAATTGAAAAGAAAACAGAAAAATGAAACAGTGCTCTGCAAGTTTTCACGTTTTCTAGTTTAATGTAAGTTGCTATGAAGGCTGGATTACCTTGTCACATCCCGACATCTCTTTACGTTGGTTTTTTCTCTCCCCCAATGGATTCAGGTATAAAGCCATCCTCTCTTGTGGGATCATGACCTTAATGTGAAATTTTTAGAATATTAGAACTCACAAAAACAAAGACATGAAACAGCCTAACCACAACACATATATAAACATAAGCAATGTGTAAACAACATGTTTTTTTTTTATTGCAAAACAACATAAATGTTTTAGAAACATAACTGCATAAAAAGACGAATGAGGTCATGAGAAAATAATATTACCGTCAGTGTCCAATGATTGCAGTCATTAATGATCCCAAGGATGTACAGATGGTGCCCAACCAGAATGAGACTTTTACCGCCGCCGTTCCCGCGGCGGAAAAATTGGGATGTGTATTTGCTGCCTTTTACCGCTGAGTGGCGCTGTAATCACAGACTTTGAAAAGTGTCAGTTTATTCTCTTTATGACGTAATCTGCCGCGGCAGTAATCTGAGCTGAGGCCACAGATAAATTCAAGATAAATATTGTGGTTAAACGAATTCAAATTCATTAAATTTAAACAAAGTAGACACACGGTAACATTGTGTGCCCAGTTTTTCTATAATTTAGAAAGGTTATGTCAATAGGTTACTTGTCATTTACTTTGTGTTATTTTAATGTGTTTGTAGATTTATTAACTGAAACATAACAGTGAAATAAATTAAAATAATTTACCGTAAAATTAAAACATTTTCAGGACTTGCAGTTACTAACCGATGTTAGTCGGTTTAAGCATTCTTTGTTATATTCAGAATTAAATAGGCTTACATGTTGTATCAATTGAATTCTTTAATAAATAATCAACCACAATGCCTATTACTGCCGCAGCAAAAATAAACCAGTCGAATTTCAAAGTCGTTCGCGAAATGACTAGGCTATACCGGGTGCCGCAAGTGACAGGGCAAAACAGCAGCAACTGCGGCATTTTAAAAGGTAAATTTCCTATCTGTTTATTTAAAAAAAAAAAAAAAACATGGCGCAAGATCTTGTAATAAAACAACAACCGTTTTTCATTATTTGAACAAAAATGAGACTGATTGAATATGTAAAAATATAAACAAACAAAGCAGAGAATAAAACAAACTTTTAGGGAAAAAATATAGGCCTATTATGCTACAACAGAATTGGTTAACATTAACGAAAGCAAAATATGTAAAAATACATTTCAAACAAATTAAAACAAAACAAATTCGTGGCCGAGTGGTAGGCTATAACTTACGTTTCAATAATTCAGATGACACGGGTTCTAATCCCGAACAAACATGGGCTACTTTTTTATTATTAATGCAGAGAGATTTGATAGTTCTAAAATATTGCTACACCATATTGTTTTTTTTCTCCTATAGCCTATATTAAATATTTTATATTTATAAAATAAAATTACCATTAATTTCCATTTTACATTAGGGACAATTTTTATCCAACAGAATGGCTGAATTAACATCTGCATAATAATAATAATAATAATAATAATAAATAAACAGCACAAGGTCTTGTAAAAACACTTTTTTTAATAATTTTTTCGACACATAATTTCGACACAGTAAATTGCTAATGTTAAAAAACATAAGCAAATAAAAAAAGAATATAACAAACTTTTAAAACAGAGAAAATAGTAGACCTAGGCTATTCAGTCTCTCGGAGCTTCAAACGATCTGAGATCGAATCTCAGTGTAGCCGACAGTGTTTGTGTTTTTCCATTCTTGATGCTTAAATATGCATCTGTTTATTAAAGTCAATCATCTTGTTTAATTATCAATTTACAACATAAATTTGCTACATTCCAGTTGAGCCGCTGCAAAGACGACACATCTGATGAGGAAGACTGTCAGCCGATTGCACCAGAAAATTAAGATGATGAAGCTCGTCTTTAATCTGCTAAAAAGAAATTTGTGTGTGAATCATTCACGAGATTGAGATGACTGACAGTGATACCCGGCCATAGCAACGGAAGACATTTTTCAAAACAGATCAAACAAATCAGAAAAATACTTTCAATACAGTATTGCTTTCAATTAAAAAAGAAACAATGAAAATGTAAAAGAAAAAGAAAATTAATTAAGTTTGAAAACCCATCGCACATTTCAAGGTATGAATAAAGTGTCGGAACAGTTTATTTATTTAAACAGGGTTGCATCGATAGAGTTTATTCCCTTTGTGATGCAAAATAAGAAACACAATCTTATTCTTGCAACATTTTAAATTTCTATTGTCAAAGAAATTGCAGCTAAATTAAAAAATTAAAACGGTACAAAACGAAAAAAGTTCAAAGCAACATAAATTAAGAACAGGCGTTTTTCTTTGTCTCTCTCGCTCTGGATATTTTTTTAGTAAGTTTGGTCTCCCTCACTGCGCGCGGCGGGTCTTTCTCGAAATTAAGCATTTCAGCGTAAAAAAAACACCATACAGCTGATAATACTGTATATGTCGCTGTGTGTCATCCACACAAATCACGAAAGAAAAAACTGTAACAAATAGCTTTTGTTCCTTCAAAGATAGCCTACAACATGCCTTGCTGAATTCACCTCACAATAAAACGAGGTGGGTCGCGAATTAAAGAGCTCTGTATCTGCTAAATTGAAATTGTGTGTGGAAAACCTTTAAATACAATCAATAAAACTACAATATATAATTTAATAAGATATAGGGCCTACTGTACATAGGCTATGGACTTTTGGAGATTTTGAGATTAATCCTTAAAATAATTTTGCCTTTGCCTGCTCATCAGGCTGGCTCCGACACTCTCCATATGAAAGACGGAACATTAACGCCTCTGTCCTGCACCCCCACGATAAAGCAACTATTGCCTTCTCCAAACCCCCCACAGGCTAGCTGAGTTTGCAAAACAAAACAAAGAGTTTGCCACTCGTCGTGGTTTGCCAAAACACTTCATTATAAACTTCAATATTTCATTCAAAACAATCTCAAAACGCTTTGTGACATTTTGAAAAGCCGTGGATGCATTACTGCCACTGGAACCATGAACGCAAATACTGGTTCTGATTTTATTGTTTGTCGTTTAAAAGTCATATATATATATATATATATATATATATATATATATATATATATATATATATTAACAGAACTGCTTTTGAAATTACGATTGGAATCATTATAGGTTACAGAAGTAAAGTCATTGTATAATAGGCTATTTGTTGCTTATTGTAAAATGGAAATGCATGGTGATTTTATTTTGTAAATAGGCTATAAGCAAAAAACTATGTTTTAGAACTAGACAAATCTCTGTGCATCAACAATAGACTATAAAATGCATTAATAGGCTAATATAAAAATATCAGTAGTCCAAGTTAGTTCGGGATTCGAAACCGTGTCATCTAAATGATCGTAACGTAAGTTCAACCACTCGGCCACGATTCACTCGTTGCGACATGGCCTAACGTTCCAGTGTGTCTTCATTCAAATGAACGCGCCGCCGCGTTTGTCGAACACTAATTCAACATGCCAGAAAAAAACCTGGCTTTGGAACAATGCATAACGCCACTCGTCGTCGTGTCCCAAAAAAATTACAATAGTTTAATTTATTTCAGTGTTAATGTTTGAGTTAAAAAAATCCTCTACAAATTAAATTAACACAAATTCGGCTACAAGAGTCCTTTATAGGCTAAGTAAAAAGCAAAGGGCTTACAGTCTTAATATTTAGGCTACTTTGCTTAAATTCGATACATTTATTTTCAGTAGGGCCTAATAAATTTGTAGGGATGTAATTTCAGTATGCTTCACCAACGCTATGTATTCAATTAAAGTTCCAAGAGGTCTGGTATATATTTCCTTCCCAGCTGACACAAAAAAATCACAACTTGTGCTTGCTGCGAACGCAAGTTATTTAAGGTGTCTCAACTGTACACAGTCTACCATACAGTGTGAATTCGTTACAAGGTTTTATTTAATTAAATTAATGTGCAGCAATTTGTACAAATAGAGTCTATAGGCCTACTATACTGTTGTAGCCATTAAATAATCTCATTTAGTATCATATTTGTTAAAATATTATAATGTTATTTTTTTCCATCTATGTTGAATATGAAAAGTGAACAGCAGGAGTAAGATAGGATGCATTATATCGAGAGATGGATATGGAGTGGGTCAGACATGATTTTGACCACTTCATTAAATTTTGTTTAGTAGAAAACCTTTATTTAAAGTGAATTTCGTTTTCTATAAATTGTATCTTAATTTGAATAAATTTTTCATCAACCAATTGCCTGTATTTAATAAGTAAGAGAAGCAAATATAACAGACACTAATCATGGAGGCGCCGCGCGGTCACTTGCGTTGCACGTCAGCTGGAGCGCATCTCATCCTCCTAACTTAACGAAACTCAGCGTATGCCTCACACAGACATGATAAATACATCAAATACACAAAGCTTGAAATGTCTTCAAACGAAATAATTCAAAACGAAAAGAAAAAGGCTACTCTCTGATTATGTCTTTATGTGCATTTCTCTCTAGGTGCGTTCACTACAAATATGCCGATCGTCAACTTCATCGTTGCAGTCGACACTGTCAGAAAACACTAGTTTATTGATAAAAATCAATGCACGCATCACCGGATTTACAAATACACATCTTGCTTGTTGCACGCACACATATTATGTCGAAAAAACGAAATATTATGTTGAAATAACATTATTATTAATAATACATCTTTTAGAATATTTGATTAAATGCTAATTGTTGCGCTTGTTCAATTTAATAAAATTAAAATAATTGAAAATTAAATATTTAGTGGCCAAGTTTTGCTAATTTAGGCTATTATATAGGCTAGTATATGCCTATTGCCTATATTAAGTAGGTCATATTAAGACAAGGCATATATTAAGTTATTTTAGCTGTTATGAGAAAAATAAATCTAACGAAATCTAAAATCTAAATCTAATAAATCTAAAAAAAAAATCTAACGCCAATTCAACATGTCAGAATAAAACTTGATTTTTGAACGATGCGTAACGCCACTCGGCCTGGTGTGCCAAAACACTACATTTTAAACTTCAATGTTTAATTCAAAACAATCTCGAAACGCGTTGTGACATTTTTTTAAAGCAGTAGCCTAGCCTATACATTAAGGGCATTGAAACCAGGATCTTAACTAAAACCCGTTCTGCGTAATCTCTGAAAAATTATACCACACTACTCCATGTATTTTTTTTTAAGGACTGCTTTTGAAATCACTATAAATTACTATGCAATTGTATCGCTCACGAGAGCTCTTCATTTATCTAATTCCTCAATAGAATAGTAAAAATATTCAGCGTCATTGCTCCTAATATCGTCTCTATTTTTAACTTTTGATTCTATTTTTTCAGTTCTAAAATTGATTCTATCTTTGGTTCTATTCTGTTGTAGCCTAATAGGCCTATTTATATATATGAAAAATATGCCTATCAGGCTTAGGGTTTTATATTTAACCCACTTACATTTTAAAATACGGCTATTGCTGCTGTTTTGCACAATGTCCCTTTGCGCCACCTGGCGGTCATTTCGGGAACGACTTTGAAATGATAGTTCTTGTCTCTTTACCCAAGTGTACAAAACATGCAGTTGCTGGTTCAATAACAAAATGTCATACGACAACAAAATCTGCCAAAATTATTTATTAAGCATCTTACATTTAAACATGGATTGTAATGGCCAGTCCATAATAAGCACATCAGAACACAAACACCATAACAACATACTACCGTTTTGCTTTGTGGTCATTTAATTAGCATTTTTCCCTTGTTCAGTTCATGTTTATTGTTATTGAGTCCTAATAAATGCAATTTCAACTATTTCTGAAGTGCTTCTTTTATAAAGAACACCGCATGTGAAGCAGCCGCTGAACAAGAGAATAATTGATTCTAGAGCCATCGATATCAACCAATTCAGCACCATCGCCACAGACAGCACCGGGTAACGTCGTACGTAAGAAGGTATAATAATTGTTGTATTGTATTGTATCTTCTGTTATAAAGATGAATATCGACCTTTCGTTGAATAAAGAAATAAGCACAATGTTGTAAATAAGCACATAATAAGCACATAATGTTAGATGTTATGTGTTTTGACTACTTTTTGCATTTTGTATAATAATATCTCTAGGTAATGAAGATATATTAACAAAATTGTTTTATATATTATATATAAAACATATATAAAATGCATATATAAAAAGGGCCTCATTGATTAATTTTGCCTGGGGCCCCCACTCAACAACAACGTCATTTTTGCCGCGCGCACCTTCGCGCTTGTGCTGACGCGGCGAGTATAAACCTAGCTTTAAGCAGCTTCCTAAGGTATGGTTCGGAGAACACACCTAGAAATGGTATACCTTTAGTTAAGTTATACCTTAAGAGTCTTCGTAGCACGCTAAGTGACAACGTTATCGGGAAATGCAGCCTTGGTCTTTCTTGGGGGTGCTGAAGCACCTGCTAACGCCGCCCATGCTCAAAAATATTGAGTGGCAATGTTTTATTACTTTAATATGTATTGGGTATTTGAGATGCATTTTCTAAATACTGGGTGGCAGTTGAGACCTTGTTAATTACCATGACAACTCGTGCATCTTCAGACCAGCTTGAGCTTCAGACAAAAAACGGCTCTGCCTCAGACACCAAAGAGGACCGCAAACCAAGGTTAGTTACAACCCCAAATCAGAAAAAGTTGGGACACTGTACAAATTGTGAGTAAAAAAGGAATGTAATAATTTACAAATCTCATAAACTTATATTTTATTCACAATAGACATACATATCAAATGTTGAAAGTGAGACATTTTGAAATGTCATGCCAAATATTGTCTCATTTTGGATTTCATGAGAGCTGCACATTCCAAAAAAGTTGGGACAGGTAGCAATAAGAGGCAATAAATTGCAAAGAGTTTGAAGTTATCATCATCTACAGTGCATAATATCATCCAAAGATTCAGAGAATCTGGAACATTCTCTGTGCGTAAGGGTCAAGGCCGGAAAACCATACTGGATGCCCGTGATCTTCGGGCCCTTAGACGGCACTGCATCACATACAGGAAGGCTACTGTAATAGAAATCACAACATGGGCTCAGGAATACTTCCAGAAAACATTGTCGGTGAACACAATCCACCGTGCCATTCACTGTTGCCGGCTAAAACTCTATAGGTCAAAAAAGAAGCCATATCTAAACAGGATCTAGAAGCGCAGGCGTTTTCTCTGGGCCAAGGCTCATTAAAAATGGACTGTGGCAAAGTGGAAAACTGTTCTGTGGTCAGACGAATCAAAATTTGAAGTTCTTTTTGGAAAACTGGGACGCCATGTCATCCAGACTAAAGAGGACAAGGACAACCCAAGTTGTTATCAGCGCTCAGTTCAGAAGTCTGCATCTCTGATGGTATGGGGTTGCATGAGTGTGTGTGGCATGGGCAGCTTACACATCTGGAAAGGCACCATCAATGCTGAAAGGTATATCCAAGTTCTAGAACAACATATGCTCCCATCCAGACGTCGTGTCTTTCAGGGAAGACCTTGCATTTTCCAACATGACAATGCCAGACCATATACTGCATCAATTACAATATCATGGCTGCGTAGAAGGAGGATCCGGGTACTGAAATGGCCAGCCTGCAGTCCAGATCTTTCACCCATAGAAAACATTTGGTACATCATAAAGAGGAAGATGCAACAAAGAAGACAACTAAGACAGTTGAGCAACTAGAAGCCTGTATTAGACAAGAATGGGACAACATTCCTATTCCTAAACTTGAGCAACTTGTCTCCTCAGTCCCCAGACGTTTGCAGACTGTTATAAAAAGAAGAGGGGATGCCACACAGTGGTAAACATGGCCTTGTCCCAACTTTGAGATGTGTTGATGCCATGAAATTTAAAATCAACTTATCTTTAACTTAAAATGATACATTTTCTCAGTTTAAACATTTGATATGTCATCTATGTTGTATTTTGAATAAAATATTGAAATTTGAAACTTCCACATCATTGCATTCTATTTTTACTCACAATTTGTACAGTGTCCCAACTTTTTCTGATTTGGGGTTGTACATTAATTTCGTGAAAACTGCAATTATTAAATATATTGAATGTTTTCTTTATTTCTAATAATTTAGGATTGGTACAAAAATTGCTTGTAAGCAATGTCACTCAAGACATTGCTACAGTTACCTCAGAAAACCAATTTGATGAAGATTTACTTTTGAGAGATTACCTTGCCAAATATTGTTATGTGGTTGTAGGAGAGATGAACCCAATCGCAGACGGTACGCAATACACACAGATTTATTAAGACAAAACAGGGAAAACAAAACCCACGATGGGGCAAAACAAGGCTGGTGGGCAAAAACAAAGACAAACTACACTAGACTAAGATTAAACTGATAACTAGACAATAAACTAACAACAGCTACAAGATCAGGACTTTACAAGACAGAGTTCTTCACAGGGTACTCACAGGAAGGTTTACACACACTGAGAATCACATAAAGTATGGCAATGAACCGACCCAAGACAGCAAACACAAGGGGATTAAATAGGGAGAAACTAATGAGGGAAACACAGGTGATAATGGGTAAAGCAATAATGACTAAACAAGGGTAACAAGGGGGCGGGGTTACATGACGAGACAACGCAAGCACATGGCCAAACAAATGGCCATGTGCTTACACATAAAACATGGGTCTGTCATGATTCTGCCTCAAAACAAGAAAAATCTAGGACACAAAGGCAGAATCATGACAAATATATGCAATATAAGACCTATATTTTTACTATAATTTAGATTCCACTACCATTACAAACATTCATCAGCAATCTTCAACTGTTAACCATTAAAACCATTACCAAATGGTTTCCAGTGGCATAGTTTCCAAGTTCGCAGAAAAATGCCTACTTGTAAATTTTGCCGCCTGTTGATTTTTTTCCCCCCGCGGTTTAACGTTAATGGTTTGACATTTTGTTTAACTGTAATAGATTGAAATTCGTGTATTGAAGCGTTTTGCACTCTACCAATGATAAAACTGCTAGATTTTGAGTTTTTTGAGGGATGGGGCCTTTGAGCCTCTTTATGAAAACATTTTATATATTATTACTACTAGTGATTTTCATTTTGAAATTGTGTAGCCTATAACATAACATTGAAAGTAATATATGTATTTTAGGTGTGGCTGTGGCATATGTTGAGTTTTGATATTTAGGGTCATTGGACTTGTTTATATGAAAACCACTATCAGAGCGTTAAAAAGTAACACTGAAGCAGAGTTACACTTAACGACTTTAAAATGCAAGAAGGGGATTGCAATGGTCAAAGAAACAGGCATCAAAGGCTGGGTTTTGTCTGTCTCTGTCTTTGTCTTTCTGACTAATCCTAACCCATCCTGATGTAAGAAGGGGGATCAAAGGCTCACCTTCACTTTTGCCCGCTTCTGTTTCCAGATGTTGCTCATCTCCAAACTGTCAATGGCTGCAGCTCTGTTGTGTGACTCCTTGTTAAATTTTTGTACCAAGAGGTACAAATACGCATTCATGACCTGATAGAAACAAAATTTTGGTAATCACATTACAAAAAAAGTATGCAGATTTGAATTAGCAGATGAAATGATACATGAAATTATCCATGACCTGACTTACTTAAAATTATAGTTAACCCTAAAATGAAAATTAAGTAATCATTCTCTCACTCTGGCGTTGTTACAATGTTGTATACCCTTCTTTCTTTTATGCAGAAATTTAAAAAAAATGTCTCAATCACAGTCGTCCATAAAATGGCAGTGAATAGAGACAAGTATCAAGCTTTTTTTAAAAGATGCAAAAGAATCACAAAAGGATCCTAATGCGACACATATTTTCGTATTTTCCAAGTGTTCTTGGGATATACGATATGTAATTTAATGTATTATTTACTGCAAACCCTGACCCTGAACATTGACATTGGTCTTCCGTGCTCGACTGCATGTTCATGAGACTCAATTGACGCTGCAATTCAATCTACCTCACCCAGAAAATGTTTTTGTTAATCTTGATTTCTCACAACTTGTATGGTTTTCCGGGCGAGATAGAGTGAACTGCGGTGCTAATAAAGTCACATGAACATGCAGTCGAGCATGGTAGACCAACGGTCAAGGTCAGGGTTTTTGTTAAATAATGCATTAAATTTCATTTGACTGTGAGTGGGACATTTTTTTAATTTACATTTACAATTATGCATTTAGCAGATGCTTTTATCCAAAGCGACTTACATTGCATATCAAGGTACACATTTCAAGGCTGCTTTACCTAGGAATCATTGGCATTGCAAGCGCCAATGCTCTACTGTTTGAGCTACAGGAAAGCTATATATATATATATATATATAATCATTTCTCCTTTTGTAGTGCATAAAAGAAAGAAGGGCATACGACATTAGAACAACACCAGAGTGACACCAGAGTGAGTAAATGATTACTTGCTTTTTCATTTTAGGGTGAAATGCTGAAATGATGTAGCAATAAGCTTTAGTTTTACAAGTAAACATTTAGTTTTGACAACAAAGTTATTATTATTATAAGTTACATGAGTTTAAATTTCTAGGGGTTACTTTAGATTCTCATCTTAAGTTTGATAGTCATGTAAAGAGACTGTGCAGAACTGTCAAGACAAATTTAAACTGCTTCCGATTAATAAGACAATATATACCCATTAAGGCAGCACAGCAGTTTATGCATTCTATGATATTTTCTCATCTATCGTAATTGCATTACTGTTTGGGGTCAGGCCAATCAAACAACAATTACACCCGTCATTATATAAACAGGCATTAAAAGTAATGGAACAGAAACCTGTAAGATGGCACCATTGCCTCATTCTAAGGAAGCATAATGTTTTGAGTTTTGACAGTTTTGTAAATTATTCATTTGGGAAACTACTTTTTAAGTGTGTGAACAACCTTGCACCAGAAATATTCTGTCAACTAGTAGTGAAACAAAAGAGCGGAATAAGAACTAGAGGCACAATAAGTGGAAACTGTATAGCCGCAAAACGTAGAACAACATTTGGTCAGACATCATTTTCAGTAAGAGGCATAAAATTGTGGAACGCCTTACCATCAGAAATTAAAACATTGACAGAACTCAAGGTTTTTAATACACATTTAAAGCAATGGCTGAAACTGAAACAACTGTGTGAACACTGACAGGATACTTGTGTTGTGTTGTACAGGATACAACACAATGCATACAAACATAAAGTTGCATATGTTAGCATGCACAGACATATGCACACTTTTGTGTTTTTGTATTGTTAAATGTGTCTAGACTCTGTTTTATAGTGATTTCTACATCCATTTAAGCCCATATCTTATTTCATGTATGGGATGTATTTATTGTATGTATTTTAATAGTTATAGATTTTTAATTCAATACTCTGTAATTTCTGTTTTAATTTTACAAGCCTAACCAGGGACAGGGGTTGCAAATTAGTCATGGCTATAAACCTGTATGCATGGCATCTACTTTGTATTCTTTATAAAGCAATGTTCTATGCATTTGTCCCTGTCAAATAAACATTGAATAAATAAATAAAATTAATAGAATGTACTGTTAGCTTGGGCCAAGTCTAACCTCACTTTCCAGTTCCATTGTAGGTGCAGTGCGATAAATGTCAGCATAGAACAGCTTGAAAGGCCCTATTTTGGAAACGAGTATGTATACCTTTTTCCCATTCCAAGCCTCTTTCACACCTGTAAAATGGAAACAATACAGGTATGTATTCTCTTCTTAACATTCTATTGCATACGGTGAAAGGGCAGCCAAAACAGTCCAACAAATCCATGTACCATATTAGTGATGTCACGGTACCATAATTCCAGTGGTTGGTACCAATACCATTACAATTTTATGGTTCTTGGTACCATTTTCGGCAAAATCTGTTGGAACTATTTTATATAACTATTTAAAAAAAAAAAAAAGAAAAAAAATTATTTGTAATATTATTATCATTAAATTAAATTAAATGATTGTATTATTTATGATGGTAATCATTATAAGTAAATAATACATATAAACATTTGAAGGTTATGCTGTTTATAAGTAAACATTGTTTATAAAAAAATATCAAGTGAAAAATAGGGGGCTCTTGGAGCACTGTAAAGTTAGTTTTAGGTTCGATATTCACCAGACAATCAGTTTCCCTTTTGCACTGGTCTATAGAGGAAATAATTGCATTTCACTAAAAGGGTTTTTTATTTTTTTTATTTTTTAAAAGCTTGTAGTATGTCCCTAGTGACCAGACTAGTGGTGGAAATTTTGATTCTTTCCAGAGACTCGTTCATTTTCAGTTCGTTCACCAAAATGATTCGTTCACTGATTCGTTCAGTGACAATTTCTTCCTATTACATAAATACTGCAGCAGGTGGCGAAAAAGAGTGTATTTTATGATATGTTTTAACGAACGTATTTACTTGTTACAAAAAAACTGATTTGGCTTTGTTAAAATTTGTGCCTTATTTACTAAATTAATAAAATAAGTCTAAATAAGAGGTTCAGATGACCAAACCAAGGTTTTCTTGCATAATTAACATTTTAATTGTTTGGTCAGACATACACATTCATAAATTTGGGATTATATTAAACGTTGAGTTATGTTATGTATGTTAAATATGATAAACAATTATACGCACACCTATAACTGCGGTTTGAATGAGATTGAATCACATGCTAAATGACCGATATACCCAGTACTCTCATTTACGAACGAAATGTACCAGTTTGATCAATTCGTTCACGAACGAGATCTCTCTCTCGTTCAGACTCGAAACAGAGCGATCTCGGTCAGTGATGGGCATATTCGTTCAGTAGATCCAACCAATTACATGCCCCTTCACAGCCCGAACTGAAATGTTATTTGCTGACGTTACGCAAATGAGACCTAACCAATACTGTCATATTTTTTGGTTTGTTTTAGTTTTTAGAGAAGTGCATATGACATGAATAAAACGTAATTAATTCATTTTTGATAATACTAAATGAACAGAAGTAGTAAAGTAAATTTTTCAAAGTGCAAAATACCACAAAACTAAGTCTAAAACACACAAACAAAAGATCTCTCTCTCTCGTTCAGACTCAAAAGCAACTCGGTCACAGTCAGTGAAGGGTGTATTCGTTCA
Source organism: Squalius cephalus (assembly GCF_949319135.1). Taxonomy (NCBI): domain Eukaryota; kingdom Metazoa; phylum Chordata; class Actinopteri; order Cypriniformes; family Leuciscidae; genus Squalius; species Squalius cephalus. The sequence continues at coordinate 26,549,498 of NC_137125.1, forward strand.
CTACATCCAACAAATCACATGCTCCGTCACATCTCATAATCGAACGCTATTGGCTTGAGGTTTAGTCATTCTTGACAGGTTGAAAACACAGAGCTACTCGGTTCACTGAGCTGCGCATGCGCTGCAATAGCGCCGCGCGGCTGTGGAAGGAGGAATTTCAGTGAACGAGAAATATGAGTCAATGGATTACGTGAACGAGAACGATTCGTTCACCTAAAAGATTCGTTCACCTAAAAGATTCGTTCAAAAAGAACGATTCGTTCACAAACGTAACATCACTAGACCAGACTGACTTACTACAGGTAAATAATGCAAAATCTCACCTATAGTAAGTTAATCTGATCAGGAATGTATACAAGACAAAAACATGAAGGAAGAAAAATAAAACCACTTTTGTTGAGTTACAGTTATGTTTTTTAAAAAGTGATGTACTGTACAAGCAAGATATTGGCAGAAGCTTAAATACAGTACGTCAGTCTGCACACTAGGCATTTACTATAACTTTTGTAAATATTGTTCATTTGCAGAAATATGAGTCTTTAAGTGTCTCTTTATGGAAGTATTGGTATATGTACTAGGCCTATATTAAAATAGACAAATAATATATAATCTCTTCTTCAATTGGACATACATTCAGTCATGTCTGCAACTTGACAAACACGTTGTCAATGTCATTAGGATTAAAATTAAGATAAAAAAAAAATATGAACGGTCTATAATTATTTTAAACTATGAAACTATTGTCAGGTTTGCATACACGAAGCAGACAAGATGGTAGGTTTGATATTTTAATAGCAGAATGGATTGGACACTCTCTTGCAGATGAAGATGATGAAGTTTCTCTGAAGACGGAATGAAGACAGGCTGAAGAAGATCGGGATCGACGCAGGTATGTATGCAGGTAGGTAATGTAGAGGGTCTGTGTGTCATGAATCGACGAGACCAGACGATGACTGAAGGGTGAGTGCTGAATATAAAGGGGTGAGATGACGAGGTACAGGTGATGATGATAATTACTCAGGGGAGAGTGAGTGCAGGTGCGCCAAAGAGGATCCTGGGGAATGTAGTGCAGAGAAGACAGATGGTGAAGGTGTTGAATGTGACAACTATAATGAATTTATATGCAATTTTGGGTAGGGTACAATTCTCATTATTAACTAACTATTAGCTATGACCATTGACTATGAGTCTGACCTCAGTAAACTTCTAATTACTGCTTATCAATAGTTTGTATATGGGGATCCAAATAAATAATTAAATAAAGAATGAATGAATTAAGCTAGTTGTTTGTTTAGTTATTGGGTGGGACTAAGGGATGTATATATGGTCGTGCAGAATAAGGCATTAAAATGTGCATTATAAATGAGAAGTATTAATAAACAGCCAATATCCAAGTAATATGGTAATAACTAAGACATATGGTGAGAACTGGACCCTAAACTAAAGTGTTACCTTCATTTTTTACAACATGACAATTTATTGTGCTGCAGACACACACACATACATGTGCGCACATAACGGCTTCTCATATTAGGCTAGATTATTGTAATGCTATTATGGGTGGTTGTCCTGCACGCTTAATAAATAAACTACAGCTGGTTCAATATATTGTGAAATATATTTGTTGCTTATTTGATCTGCTATTGTCATTTGTGGAATACTAAATACATACATGTTTCTATAACTGTGCCTGATGCCTGGACAGAAATCTCATCTGAAGAGCTGAGTGGAGATGAAGGATGGCCATGAGGAGGAGACGTAGCTTTAGAGCTGAGTGCAGATGGAGGATGGCCATGAGGAGGAGACGGTGCTTTGGAGCTGAGTGGAGAGGCAAAATGGATTTTCATGTTTTTGGAGGGTTTCTGGAGCTTGTGAGGGACTTTTGGGGTCTCTTCACTATGGGGCCTCAAATGGTCTGTGTAAATTTTTAGTACCTTGACACCCCTCTCATCCTCAAGGTCAGCGCTCTTTCCCACCAGTGCTGTAATAGTGAAGGGACCCAGGTAGTTTGCCTCCAATTTCCCACGTTTTCGCTGCTGACTTCTTACATTTTGTCTCCACACTTTGTCTCCCACTTTAAAGTGGTTGGTGGATGGAGACAATTTTTGTTGTACTTTTTTTTGTGAAGTTTTGATGTTTACCTCAGCCTCACGCAAAACTTCACTCATCCTTACTGCCGATTCTGTCATTTGTTCCACAGTCACCGTTTCTTCCACACTTTGGTTTGATCTAAAAACAATTTCATCACTCAGATTTTATTCAAAATATCTTCATTTGATAAACATGAAAAAATGAAGGAGTTTTTTAACATTAAATTATCATTTTGATGAATAATTACTTTAATTTTCAGTTACCTTGTATTGCTCTGGAATCTCACAAGGGTAACGGGCTTCTCTCCCAAACATGACAGCATCAAGATGTTTGTCCCAGTCCATTGGTCGGTCCTGGCAAAGCTTGCAAAGAGCTCTGTTGACATAAAATCATTGAATATAATATAGCTTCTGGTTTTGTTTTGTTTTTAAAAAAAACTATCACACCCTCCAATTAGATATTAATTTTCGCCTTCCCCCTTGTTACACAGACAGTAGAGTATGGCGATAGAAATAACTGTCAAGAAATGCATACATTTATAGAATTTATACTTGCAATGTTTGTTTGGGAACATTTTGGCTAAAGTTATCTGCCAAATATAAATGCAATATCATATATAAACAGGCACCTTTGAATTGTGGCATTCATCCTTTCCACAAGCCCATTTGTTTGTGGATGATAGGGTGCACATAAGGAGTGCTTGATATTAAGTATTCTGCACACGTTTGTTCAGCTAGAAATGTGAAAGAAACGTATTAACATTTACAGGCATAAGCACATTGTAGTTGTTATAGGTGATAAAAAGCTATGTTCTATGGACATGTCATGTTTTCATAAAACTTACCTCATTCACAAACTCTTTCCCCTGGTCAGTTAGGACCCTTTTAGGGGTTTCAAACTGATGCACAAATTTTATCAAGCATTCAGTGACCTCTTTGGCAATTTTGGACCGCAAAGGGTAAGCTTGGGGCCACTTTGTGAAGTAATCGATGATAACACAAATATACTGATTACTGTCACCTGTCAATGACAGTTTACCAATGAGGTCCATGCCCAACAGCTCAAAGGGCTGTTCAACCTAGAGTTAATAAAAAAAATTATTTACCTGTGTCTTGTTTTGTTCCTCAGTTGGCGTGTTTATTTATTGCCCCCAGTATCAGTTATATTTGTACATACTTGTTTCAATATCTGTTTTATAAAATAATTTGTACCTCAATAGGTTTGTAGTCAGTCCCCTGTTTCAGAGAGGATCTATTGGCTTAGCAGATAGAAGTGTTAGCCTAACAAAAATTGGGAATTTGTTGAATTTGAAATGATTAAAATTATTTAATTATCAATTGGCTTATAAATAGAGTATTAAAATAAACACACAAAAACTGTAGTAAAAGAAATGTTTTGTGTTAGTTAACATTAAAAAAAGAAAATTCCACTGAATCAGCAAATATTACCTATTTACATATTACCTATTTGTCAATGTCCTGTGACATGCCAGGCCTATAAAATCTTCTGGAGACTGCATCTCTTGTTTTATTTTGCCCAGTATGTGCTCCCATACTGCTGGCATGGAACTCTGCGAATATGGTGTTCGCTTCTTCAGCCCCTTTGACAACCTTGGCTTTTTTTTCTTTTGCAGTGTTTGGGTTACGTACATAGTATAATTGGCCATCTATGACAAAAGAAAGAATTGTTCATATATGTTGTAAACAAAATAGAATAGGTGTTATTATACTGTATATAACATTGTTTACAGTTTTTGATTTTGATTGATAGTGGAACTTTTTTTTTTTTTTTTGGAATGTGATAAACGGGATAAATGCATTAAATGTTATAACCCTCAAAGAATGTAAAAAAATTATCACCCTGTGTGTGGTAATTTTTGACGGGATAATTTTTTTTAAGAAGGCTAGTCATAAAATTATACATTTCTTTTGGAATGAATCTTTGTTAGACCTTGAGAATGAATGTAATCAGAAACAAATCGACAAAATATGCTGTCTGTGTGTGTGTGTGTGTGTGTGTGTGTGTGTGTGTGTGTGAGAGAAAAGCCTAGGACGGTCATCATGGTACTTTAACTCGTCGTCACAGTACTTTACCTCCATACCGTGGATTCAAATAATTTAGCTAATAAATATGAACGTGGATATTGCATATGCATATCTGTAAATAAACATATTGACATAAATTGGGAAACTTGGAACTTTTAACACAACTGCAGTGCAGAATTTTACACAAAATATAATTATTTATACCATACGGCCAATAAATCTATACTGTACATATTTTTTGTGTGTATTAGAAGTAAAACTAGTAAAATTATGTATTCTTTATTATAGCTTTATTCAGTTATTCTGGTCTATTAAATCATTTAACTAAATCCTGATAACGCGTTGTGCATGAGCTGTATAAAGTGTACGGTAGGCCTATATTGAATTGGTGAAGCCAATGTAAATTTATATGAAACATTTTATGATATATCAATTAAAATAAATATACAAATCACATCACATTACAAGTTAAAATTTAAATTAAAAAAATATATTACCTTCAATCTCAAAGTTGTGCGCTTTTTTTGTAATGTGTTTTTCTCTGTCTTGCTCAAGCCATCAGGGTATGTCCCATGGCACTTGTAGGAAAAAAATTCTTTGTCAATCCCAGGATCCATTGGAAAAAACAACAACGTGATAATTAAAAGTGTGCAAACAGGTTAAATCAGGATGCTGATGAGTCTCTGACCGACGCACTGCAAAACTTGCATAAGAAAACTGCTTCCTGGTGTTACGTAGTCTCTTCTGTTTACAAACTGCATCTATGTTCAGTTCCTCACAGAGATCTTTTGTAGTTGCTTGTGCTTCTGCAAAGCCAGAGACCATATACTGTGAGAGTGCTGCATTGGCGAAAGTAATCAGATTTGAAGCAACATCCAATTGCATATAGGATGACTGGAAAAGCTTATTGACCAGGGCCGTATGTATAAAACTTCTAAGAAATGCTCTTAAGAATAGTCTTAAGCTTTGACTTAAGTGTCAAAAAATTCTTAGTAAAAAGTAGGACTTCTCTAAGAGTAGGAGACTTTTATAAAGAAGCTAAAAGCAACTCTCAGTAAAGTCTAGGACTGATTCTTAAGTGCTGACTGAAGTGGCACTTAAGTGTTGTGAACTAAGGACTACAGTGATGTCAACCCAAAATGGCCGCCCTCAACCACTGAATCAGCCAATAGTGAGCCTGCAAGGGTGAGGTCACTGCAGCATGACACCAATCATTTAATGTAATTATAATAAAATAATTTAATTAAGACACTTTAATATTTCATTTTTTTTTCTTTAATTGTGCAAAATTATCGCAAATTAGTATTTATGCTGTGGAATCCTCTTCTATTGATATGTGTCTCCTCATTTACAATTATGCAAACATGAGTTCCATCAATGGATCCAACAACTCAGGAAAGCCCGACATACTCATTAAAGTGGCTTTATTTTGCTGCGAGATTTGAAGATCAATTGGAAAGTCAATGAACTGCCATACAGTAGTGGCCAAAAATGAGGCAAAGGAAAATTGTCAGATTCACCCTTTATTCAAATAGTATTAAAAATGTGTTAAAGATTTTGTACGCGTATTGTGTAGTTGTGCTTAGAGTCAATTGTTTATTTGTGATAACACAATGAAACATGGCAAATTGTACAGACATAATTTGTAGCCAGGCTGTCAAACAAATGAACAAGAGAGGACAATGAAATATTAATAACTGACTATGTTGCAGACAATGTATGTTAAAAAACAAAAAACAAAAAAAACAATCTTGTAGCTGTAGTTTGCCCTTTTTTCAACAATATTATTGATCTGCCTGCATTGACACCATTGTCTGAGAACTGAACTGAGCTGAACGATGACGTCACTGTTTTCTCCAGAGCGGCTGTATAATGAAATAAATAGATAACTAATGATCTTTTACAGTGGAAATGAATCATCATCGAACTTACTTAAGCTGTACAATGGCACTATGTTCTTCTAGAGCTGCTGTACAGCCCAAACTAAATTTGTTGCATCATTTTCCTGTTATCACTGTAAAGCTGCTTTGAAACAATCTGTATTGTAAAAAGCGACTTGACTTGAAATAATTTTGCCAGATAAATATCTTCACTAAGTTTATTTTTATAATTATATATTTTAAATATTTTAAAATATGAGGGAAGAACAAAACACCATTTTCCTCATATTTTGATGGTTTAAGCAAACTTGTAGGATCATTAACCCTCTGGAGTCTGAGCTGTTTTCTGGGCCCTGGAGGTGTTCTGACATGCTCTGACATTTGTGCTTTTTTCAGTTATTTATAAACATGTTAATGGCAAAGGTGTAAATTCACTCTATATAGCACAAACAGGGCTATCAAAATATCTGATCAACATGCATGTATATGTTTGAATTTTTAAGAGAATAATGTTTATGCGTGGTTATTGGAAAAAATTAAAATGAAAGTTGCAGAAATAAGGCCACAAAACACATAGTAAATATGTGTCAATAAGACTTTTGACTAATGGATGTGGTCGCCTATAGTTTTTTCTTCAAAATTATGTGAAAATAGTCTTGCTTTTTCGTTCACATAAAACCATACATTGATTTAAATTGATGTAAAACAGGTTTTGCTTGGAAAGCCAATATGCGAGGGGGGCGTGAACGAGGAGTGGTTTTCACCTTAGATTACATTGTCCCACCCACTCTGCATAATGACTCTGCATAATTAGCCATTCATTCAGGTGTGAAACTGACTGAGCCACAATGCAAGGACAAAAGATATATTTAGAAGAAGACTTATATTGACCATTTAAGATTTTGCTTACATCTTGTAAATATGTTTTGCTATTTTATTAAAAAGGTTACAATTACAACAATAATTACAATTTTAACAATATTTCAAGTGTACTCTTTCTTTGTAAAAAAAAAGATTATAGGCCTACATTTTATCTATGTATTCATATTTCAGTCAAATTTTTACTCATCTCAGTCTAGCAATACAGTTTGCTAAAACATCATTCACACACGCGATTTAAATTTAACTTCTGGTAAAAAGGAAGTTGATGATAGGCTTTTGACTCGCGATCTTCGCAGTAGGCTAGTGAACGCACCAGAGAAATGCACATTTATTAGGCTACATAGTTTTTTTTGTTTTGGATGGTTTTGTTTAGAACCAGCTTTCTGTAAATATATTTCAATTTTTTTTAGACATGTGAGGCGAGTAGGCTATGGGTTCATGATGATCTCCAGTTCAGACCTTATGTTGTGATTGCTAGCATATATATATTTAAAATCCAGGAAATTTGTTAATGAAAAAATTATTAAAATTAAGATACAATTGATACAAAACGAAATTCGTTTTAAAGAAAGGATTTGTACTTTCTGTTTTGAGGTCTCTGTGAATGTTTGAAAGTCTTTTAGTGCTTAGAGCGCTCGCGTCCATAATGGAGAACTGTCACGTAATATTGTTTTTTTCCTCATAAATGCGAACACGAAAAATAAAAGACAAAAGACTTTTAAGTAAAACTTACTCCGAAATTGTGTCCTCGGCGGAATTTGCTCTTCAAAATGCTGCCGTTCGTCGTCTGTTATAATCTTCCTCTGAGGAAACAACCCGGTATCGTGCATTCTTCCTCGCTGTCCAGAATCATCTGAAGGACGTCTTTATTACCGGAGAAGCGTGCCATACTCAAAACGCGATGAACTATCAGTAAGTCTGATAGAAACTGTGTTTTTATGGCATTGATCGGGGGGCGTATGCGATGATCACCTAAACTATTTACATGTGAATCGCGCCGGGGGCGGGGCGGACGCAGCTGATTATAAAGATAATGAGGCAGAAGGAAAAACGGTACCTCTCCTTGCTTTCAAACGGATTACATGAGTTTAAAACATTTGTTTTTTATATAAATTACTTCATTCAAAAGAAGAGATTTCAAGCTTCATAAAGACATATCTCACGTGCCTGTGTGAGAAGTATTCGCTGAGTTATGATTCATTTTCGGACGCGTTTCAGAATGGACTACACGGAGAGAGAGAAGGCAGAACTCGCTTCGTGTTTATTTTTCTTTATTTGGCGAAAAGCACAACACTTTGTTTTTATTGTGAGTATACACAAAAATAATACACATTTAACAGAATCGATTGATGTATGAAACTCCTATGGAAAATCAAAGTCAACAGAGTATTCATGAGTTTCTTTTACACTGATAAAAAAAAAAGCGAGCTGGTATCGCCGGCGATACCGCCGACCTCAGGGGGTTAAAAGATTAAAAATAAAAACTCCGCACATCACTTTTAGCCACTACTGTATTTGGTGTGGTCAGTGCCACAATAGTGCTATTGAGACCCTGCTTACTGTGGAATGATCAGCTCAAGTCATCACCGGTGCACTGCTGCTTTTTTTCCAGTCGGCAACAATGTAATTATTACTTTCCTTTCATTTCATTGCTATAAAATTTCTTAAAAGTCAGTTCGAAAAAGGATCCCTTGATGATCAAACTTGTATTGTTTGATCAACTCCCGTCATCATTTACTGTAACTCCAATACATCATATTTTCATTGAAAAGTGCATGGCCTCCTCCTCTCTGCGGCCATCTTGTTACTTCTAACTAGGTTAGGAGACCTCTTCAGCTCTCTTAAATAATTTAGAAGCTGAGACCTAGTCTTGACACTTAGGAACCTTTATGAATCACACTTATTTTTAAGTCTAGGAATAAAAGTAAAGTGACTTCATTCTTAGAATTTTGAGAGACTTAAGACTAAAATTTTACTCTGAGTGGCTTTATACATACGGTCCCTGGGCTGCATTTCCAGATAAAGATGGATCTTAGCATTTACGAGGATTTTCTACAAACAACTTTACGAACATTCATGTTCATTTCACGTGCGTTTCACAAAAACACACTTAGCACGATCACATGCAGCTGTGCTTTAAGTGCTACTAAAGATGGTGGTGCGCATGAGTGCAGCGGCTTACGGCTCTCTAGCATGGTGTTTAGTAAGGAGTTTTGTTTTGTTTTTGATAGTTGTTTTGGAACACTGTCAAGCAAATTATGTCGATAATCATCACAAACTGGGGATTACAGCTCAATGGAGTGATTACTCAGGACTTCCATCGACCTAACAACATTCCCCCGGCGATAGCGAGACCACCGGGCTCTCCAGAGGAAGCAGAAGCGGGGCTGCAGAGCCGGACTACTGGCCAGGCTAAGGAAACAACCGCACAAGCCACCGCTACGAGCATATTTCTCTCCAACGCCAGGTCCTTGGTCAACAAAATGGACAAGATGGAACTACAGCTGGCAAAAAAACAACTGTTTGCGGGACTGCTGTGTGCTAGTGATAGCGGAAACCTGGCTCCACCCGGCTATCCCCGACACTGCGATACAGTTAGCGGGCCGCACAACGCACCGACAGGACCGCAGCAAAGACTCCAGTAAGACAAGGGGACGAGGACTGTGTGTATACGTGCACAACTTTGGTTTGAGCAGCAGAATCATACATAGCTATTGCTCCCCTGACATAGAGGCTCTGTCAGTCATGTGTAGACCGTTTTATCTACCTAGAGAGCTGACAGATTGTCACGGCTGTATATATACCCCCAGGGCTAATGTTAGCTCAGCACTAGTCCACCTGCACTCCACTATAAATAGACAGCTGCAGGCTCACCCTGACGGTGTCCACATCATAGCTGGAGACTTTAACCAGGCATGTTTAGGGACTGTACTACCAGAATTCACCCAGTATGTGAAATGTGCCACCAGAGGCCAGAACACATTAGATCATGTTTATTCAGATATTAAGCATGCATACAGGGCAGTTCCCTTGCCACACTTAGGACTCTCAGAACATATTTCACTGCTCCTTATCCCAGCATATACATCCCTTAGGAAGAGAGCTAGGCCTGACGTAAAGTATATTAAAACCTGGCCAGAGGGGGCTCTTGCACAGCTACAAGACTGCTTCGAGCACACTATGTTGAACATATTTGCACAACCGGACTTGGATGAATACACCCAGACTGTGCACATCACAGCTTTGTTGGACACAGTCACTGTGAACAAGAAAGTCAGGGTTTTTCCTAACCAGAAACCCTGGATGAATAAGACAGTACAGACTCTTCTCAAAGCCAGAGATGTTGCATACAGGTCTGGGGATACAGCCAGGTACAGCTCAGCTAGAGCTGACCTGAAAAGGGCCATTAGGGAGGTGAAACATGACTATAAAAGACAAATAGAAGATCACTTCACAGACAACGACCAAAGGAGGGCATGGCAGGGAATAAAGAACATTACAAACTACAAGGGCAGCAACTCTATGCTCTCCAACACAGATGCCTCGCTAGCAGAGGAACTAAACAGTTTCTTTGCTCGCTTTGAGGTAAAAAGTTCAACATCGGGTGTGCTGTCAGGAGGGTGCTCAGTTCAGTGAACCCAAGAAAGGCTGCCGGTCCAGACGATGTACCTGGAAAAGTGCTTAAAGAGTGTGCTGACCAGCTTACCGCTGTATTCACCAAGATCTTCAATCTGTCACTCGCCCAAGCCGTCATTCCATCATGCCTGAAGACATCCACCATCATCCCGGTTCCAAAAAAGCCCTCCCCCAGCAGTTTGAATGACTATAGACCGATGCCACTTACCCCAGTAGTTATGAAGTGCTTTGAGAGGCTGTTATTAAAGCACATCAAAACCAGTCTACCATCGACCCTAGATCCACACCAATTTGCCTATAGAGTGAATAGGTCAACGGATGATGCCATCACCATTGCCCTTCATACAGCCCTAAACCATCTAGAGCACAGTGGGACATATGTGAGGATGCTCTTTGTAGATTACAGTTCTGCATTTAATACAATCATCCTAGATATCCTCATCAGGAAGCTGTCTGACCTTGGACTCTGCTCTCATATCTGCTGTGTGAAGCAAAATTGCGAAGCTCGGCCCCCACAAATCCTCTACCCTTACTCTCAGCACCGGCTCCCCTCAGGGCTGTGTGTTGAGTCCTCTGTTGTACTCATTGTACACCTATGACTGTAACCCCTCCTACCCCAGCAACACCATCATAAAGTTTGCCAACGACACCACACTTGTCAGACTCATTTCAGGGGGAGATGAGACGGCCTACAGAGCAGAGGTCCATAGACTGGTCACATGGTGCACAGAAAACAACTTGACTCTTAACATCAGGAAAACCAAAGAACTAATTATAGACTTCAGGAAGTGCCGTGCCAACCACCTCCCTCTTTCCATCAATGGGTACCTAGTGGAGAGGGTTCACAATTTTAAATTTCTGGGAACCCTCATCTCGGACCGACTCACATGGACAGCAGTGGTAAAGGAGGCACAACAGCGCCTGTATTTTCTCAGACTTCTTAAAAAAAACATCTGTCTGAGAAGCTGTTGGTACTTTTCTACCGTTCCTCCATAGAGAGCATCCTGGTTTACTGTGTGACTGTGTGATACGCTGGATGCTCTGCAGCAGACAAGAAAATAATACAGAGAGTGATCAACACAGCACAGAAGATCGTCGGTTGTCCTCTTCCCACACTAGAGGAAATTGCCAATTCAAGACTGCTTTCAAAAGCCACCAAAATTGCACTTGACGATTCTCACCCTGGTCATCCACTGTTTGAACTCTTGCCCTCAGGGAGACGTTACAGATGTCAAAAGACAAGGACTAGTAGATTTAGGAATAGCTTCTTTCCCAAAGCAATAACAGTCCTAAATGAAGCTAAACTTCTTTTTTTTTACTTTAATGATGTAGTTTGCACAGTTACTCAGCACTTTATCATATTAGAATATTTATTAGCCACTTAGTAGGAGAGTGGGTAAATTGTGTTTTTTATGTTTTGTGTTATGGTTAGGGTGTGCTTGAGATGTAGTCGAGGTGTGTGTGTGTGTGTGTGTGTGTGTGTGTGTATGTTTGCAATGAATATGTTGTGAAATTAATTTTTATATACTGTATATGTGTTATAATGATGCACCTTACTAGAGTGGCTCTATAATCTCGTTGTATTTAAATGCAATGACAATAAAGGGCATTCATTAAGAGTTGCTGTCTGTTTGTCAAATGCTGAATGTCATCTTGTAGAATGGCTCGTAACTCTAGCACACGCTAGTATTTTAAAATGTTTAACCAAATTGTTTTCATCTGATGTACATTTTCTATGAGGCCAATAATCTATAAAAGCACAAACCTACAGGTGGAGACACCAGCAAAATGGCTGATCCAAAAAAACAAAACAAAGAAAAGACATTTCTCCAAAAGAGGAGATTAATGTCTTTTTAGAGGAGGTGGAGCTATACAAACATATTATGGGCAGTCATACAAATAAACAAAAACAAAAAATCTGGGAGGATTTTGCTAGAAAACTGACTGCAACTATGGGCATTAAAAGATCAGGGAAGGAGGTCAGGAAGAAGTTGCAGGACTTTGCCAGCCTTGCGAAAAGGAAAAGGGCTCTGCAGAGGACACAATTTAATAAAACAGGTGGTGAGCCCAATGATTCCCCCATTCTCACAGCAGAGGAAGAAAAGGTCTTGTCACCACTTGGCACAAGTGCTTCAGATGACATTTGTGGTGGTATTGACATCCATGGAGAAGTAGGGGTAACTCAACCTGAGTCTGAGTCAGAATCCTTCATGCTCAGAAGTACTATCAGTTTCATCTGCCATCTCTCAGCACCTACCATCTAATAGTCCTCCAAACAACCTTCCCAGGCCTCAGCCTCCATCTTCTGTTGTCCAGACTGCAGCCACTACACCTCAGCAGTTTGAGAATGTTTGTAGTTGTAGTCAGGACATATGAGAGTGTCCTTACTAAACAGGGAGGAAGATGAAGAGGTGGTGGAGGAGGAGGAGGAAGACGAAGATGGCATGGGACTACATGATGGCCAACCAAGAAATGCCCAAAACATGGCTGGTTTTCGTGCACATCAGCAAGTTTTTTTAGTTCATCCCTATTTTACCCACTCTTTGAAGCAGATTACATCTTTTATTTTATTTTTGTTCATTCATTTAATTAAAATTAAATTTAAATTTTGTTCATTCATTTAATTAAAATTAAAATTATTAGATCAAATTATTTCTATTTTGTTTACTGCTCTTTTTAATTATTTCATTTATATATTAATTTAACCAAAAATCAAGTAATAAAGTGTACAATAAAGTACAATCAAAACCTTATATTATAATCACATTGCACTTGAATAAAGTTAAAGGTCCCGTTCTTCATGATCCCAAGTTTCAAACTTTAGTTAGTGTGTAATGTTGTTGTTAGAGTATAAATAATATCTGTAAAATTATAAAGCTCAAAGTTCAATGCCAAGCGAGATATTTTATTTAACAGAAGTCGCCTACAGTTGTTATGTCTTGGTTGAAGCAGAGGAGGAAGCAGGATCCAAGTGCAGTAGACTTTTATTAAATAAACTCAAAACTTCACATATACAAACTCAGGACTGAGACTCAGGAACAGAACAACCACCATGGTGCAACAATATACAAGAACTGACAAAGACTGAACTAAACACAGGGCTTAAATACACAGACAGACAAGCTAAACAAGATAACAAGGGGGCGTGGTTAATCAGAAACACCTGGGGAGACTAATCAACATAACGGGGAACTACTAAACACGGGACAAGACAGAAGAACACAGACATGAATCATTACATAACCACCCCCCCCCCACCTCCCCTTAAGAGTGGCTTCCAGACACTCCCCAAGGAACAATAGTCAAGGAGGGTGGTGGAGCGGAGGCGGACCCGGGGGCGGGATGGAGGGTCAGGCCCGTGGAGCGGCAGAAGGACTGGAGACTGCGGCAGGACGGGAGGCCAGGGCGGAGCAGGCAGTGCAGGTGACCAGGGCGGAGCAGGCTGTGCAGGCGACCAGGGAGGAGACGACCATGCAGGCGACCAGGGAGGAGACAACCCTTCAGGCGGCCAGGGAGGAGACGACCCTTCAGGCGGCCAGGGTGGAGACGACCCTTCAGGCGGCCAGGGTGGAGACGACCCTTCAGGCGGCCAGGGTGGAGACGACCCTTCAGGCGTCCAAGGAGGAGACGAACCTTCAGGCGGCCAGGGAGGAGACGACCCTTCAGGCGGCCAGGGCGGAGACGACCCTTCAGGCGGCCAGGGTGGAGGAACAGACACCGGCTCAGGAACAGGAACAGACACCGGCTCAGGAATAGGAACAGACACTGGCTCGGTGGCGGCCATCTTGTCCGGAGACACTGGCTCGGCGGAGACCATCTTGTCCTGAGACACTGGCTCGGCGGAGACCATCTTGTCCTGAGACACTGGCTCGGTGGCGGCCATCTTGTCTGGAGACACTGGCTCGGCGGAGATCATCTTGTCCTGAGACACTGGTTCGGCGGCGGCCATCTTGTCCTGAGACACTGGCTCGGCGGGCGTGACGTGAACAGTCTCTGGATCGGCAGAAGTGACGTGAATGGTCTCTGGATCGGCAGACGTGACGTGAACGGTCTCTGGATCGGCAGACGTGATGTGAACGGTCTCTGGATCGGCAGACGTGACGTGAACAGTCTCTGGATCGGCAGAAGTGACGTGAACAGGCTCTGGATCGGCAGACGTGACGTGAACAGGCTCTGGATCGGCAGGATTGACGTGAAGAGGCTCTGGCTCGGCAGGACTGACGTGAAGAGGCTCTGGCTCGGCAGGACTGTCGTAAAGCTCTGGCTCGGCAGGACTGACGTGAAGAAGCTCTGGCTTGGCAGGACTGACGTGAAGAAACTCTGGCTCGGCAGGACTGACGTGAAGCTCTGGCTCGGCAGGACTGACGTGAAGCTCTGGCTTGGCAGGACTGACGTGAAGCTCTGGCTCGGCAGGACTGACGTGAAGAGGCTCTGGCGTGAATGCACTGGCGAGCGGTGTGAGCACTGGAGTTGCCAATATTAAAGTGGGCATGATGTGAATTGGCTCAGTTTTAGGTAATAATGTGAGCTTGCGTGGCTCCTCATTTGTAAAGCCCACAGTAACTGATGAACCGCTCCAAAAAAGGGCAAAGTTAAAAAATCCTGCTAGCGAGCTTCGAGGACCATCACGAACCAGTGTTGACTGGTAATATTTATTGAGCCCATAACAATAAAAATCAATGAGTGCGTAATCTGGAAAGTCGATGAGGTGTGAAAAGTCTAAGAAATCTCGGATGTGGTCGGTTACCTTGACGGAGTCGAATGAGGCGTACTGCTGGATCCATTATTTGGTCAGTTCTTCTGTTATGTCTTGGTTGAAGCAGAGGAGGAAGCAGGATCCAAGTGCAGTAGACTTTTATTAAATAAACTCAAAACTTCACATATACAAACTCAGGACTGAGACTCAGGAACAGAACAACCACCATGGTGTAACAATATACAAGAACTGACAAAGACTGAACTAAACACAGGGCTTAAATACACAGACAGACAAGCTAAACAAGATAACAAGGGGGCGTGGTTAATCATAAACACCTGGGGAGACTAATCAACATAACGGGGAACTACTAAACACGGGACAAGACAGAGGAACACAGACATGAATCATTACAACAGTGAACGGCCGGTTTGGACCACATCCCTCTACTTCCTTCTTTAATGACGTCACTAGAACAGTTTTTTGACTAACCTCCGCCCAAAGGAATACACAAAAAAGGGGCGTGGTCTTGTTGCGCTCCCACGGAGAAGAGGAAGAGTTGCATTTGTAGAGTGTGTTTGTCGCCATGTCGTTGAGACGCTGTTATTTTCATCCCGGAGTCCAATCACCTTTGTTTGGCCTTCCCAGGGACGCTGTACTTAGAGATCAATGGTTACAATTTATGCGCATGCGCATGCATCTCCACGTTATGGTAAGAGGCGTGACCTTTCCGGGCAACGTGCGCTAAGCTGCTGTCGAATCACAACACAGGAATCGCTGGCACAATCAGAACTCGTTATGTATTTCTGAAGGAGGGACTTCATAGAACAAGGAAGTCATCAGCCCGTTCTTAGGACAGTGAAAACAGCGGTATACAGATAAGTAAATTGTGTGAAAAATACTGGGTTTTTTTACACGGAAAACATGAACACATGTTATATTGCACACTGTAAACACAATCAAAGCTTCAAAAACACACGAAAAACGGGACCTTTAAGGGTGTAATCTGCCGGTTGTCCTGCAGGTGACCTCATAACTCTTCTTACGATGCACTTGGGGATTTACGATTACTCCAGAGCACTCGTAGATCTACAATGATTTTCATGTGCTACTTAAGTTATGATGCTTTTGGGAAACAGACCGTAATATTAAGATTAGTTGTAGGATCGTTTTTACAATCTACTTAGGCTTACGATGCTTTTGGGAAACGCAGCCCTGGTTGACAAGTGTCAGAATGTCACACCACACAACAGAACAAATCAAAAAGTGATAAGACCCCAATTCTTCAGCAAGAGCTTGGGCCTCCACTTAAGAAACGGGGTCAGACAAACTCTGCTCTCCCACCTTGTGTCACTCCATGATTTAACATGGAGTGCAATCGTACAATCACACTGGTGTGATCAGTCTTGGCTGGTCCCTGGAGCGTACGATCACACCGGTGTGATTATAACGTTCAGTGCGTCACGTGATAAAATGCTAAATTCAAAATGTCAAATCTGCTTCCGCGCTTTGACTGGCACTGAGCCTGAGACGGACTCACTCAGCGCTTGTCATTTATCACAACTGTTCAGTGTATTGTAATGTTTATTTTAGGTTTCATACACTTTAAATGACATTACACAATAACAAAGATACTTGTAAGAAATAAATATAGTTTGTTATTGCACACTAATATCTATAACTTTTATAATAACTTTTTAAACATCATGTAATATTATTTTATTCTTTTATTTTATAAGTCTTTTTTCCCCGTTGACAAGTGATGTAAAGCTAACGTCACGGTTACCTCACACTCGCCTTTGTTCTAATTTGAGACACAACTTTACTAAAATTCACCAGTTTTGAACTTCTTCAGAGAAAATGACAGACAATTTATTTAAAAGATGACAATTAACAAATGAGGAAATTGTGGAAACTGTTTTAAATTCTGATGAGGAGAATTTTGATGGCGAGGCAGAGAGTGACAGCGATGAGGACCTTCCCCCAAACCTTGAAGCTCTTGACAGCATTGAAGGTGAATAGACTTCATCCACAACACCAGTCCATGTTTTACCCATGTCAAATAAGGCATATGAGGTAAACCCATCGTCATGGAAGGTAACGTATTCGGTTACCTAACGTAACCTCGGTTCTCTCTCGAAGAGAGAACGAGTATTACGTAAGTTGCTTACGCTACGGGTAAAGTTGTCTTTTCTCGAGATCTGAAGCCAAAAATTATCCTTAATTTTGTATTTATTGTCAACACAGTGCGGCAGCCAGCAGACCACTGCAGGCTGTATAAGCGTGCTCATTGGCTGACCTGCGGCAACTGCAGCAGCCTATCGGTGAGCCCTGCGTGACGTCACGCCCAATGAGGGCGCTTCCCGCCCTTCACACGTCACAGCCCACCAGAATGGGTGTGGCTAGCGTGTATAAAAGAGGGGCCCACAGGCTGGAAATCTGGTTTTCATAGACTGAAGCGAATAAGCTCGTGGCGCGACACGGCAGGTTACGCAATACTTGTTCCCTCTTCCAGAGAGAACCGAGGTTACATTAGGTAACCGAGTACGTTCTCTTACGAGAGGTTCTCTCGTATTGCATAAGTTGCTTACGCTACGGGAACCCCTTGTCAACGCCGTGCGCCCCGAGCATCCACTGCATGAGTCCCAGGGGAGCCCGGGAAACACAACATGCGGGAACAGGCAGCCAGCAACGCGGGCCAGCACATGTAATAAGCACTTCATTGGAATACAGAGCGGCTCTGCCGGTCTATGTGTAACGTGTGGGGAAAGGCGGCCAGCAGCGAGGGCCAGCACAGTACATAAGCACATCATGGGGAGAATAAAGAGCGGCTCCGCCGGTTTATGTATAGAAAGTATCAACCCTTAGCGCAGCTGTGTGCAGAATATGTGGCCAGCAACGCGGGCCAGCACAAGTGCACAGGCGCACAACGGGGAAAAATACAGAGCGGCTCCGCCGGTCTGTATATAGAGAATCTCACCCTTTAATGCAGCTCACCAGAAGAGCTAGCAGTACATGAGAGTAGTCTGCACATGAACAAATGGGCAGAACGTACATATCACTCATACTGATAACAGTTTAGCCTGCAAGGCGGGAACTTCCAGTTATAAAATCTCACGAATGTAGAGGGGGAGGTCCAGCCTGCCGCCATACAAATGTCGTGAATAGAAATCCCGCTGGACCAAGCCCACGATGAGGCCATGCCTCTAGTGGAGTGGGCTCTAATGCCCATAGGGCCCTGCAGGTGTTTGGACGCATAAGCTGCTGCGATAGCGTCCACTATCCATCTGGACAGGCTATGTTTCGAGGCAGCGAGACCTTTAGTGCACCCACCAAACGAAACAAAGAGCTGCTCAGAACGCCTGAAGGCGGTGGAGCATGTGATGTAAGCTCTCAGCGCCCTGACGGGGCATAGGAGGTTATCACTGTCCTTGCTATCGGATGCTGGCAGAGCCGATAGGGAGATGATCTGCGCCCTAAAGGGAGTGCCAATCGCCTTGGGGACGTAACCGTGCCTCGGTTTGAGGATGACTTTGGAGTCATTTGGTCCAAACTCGAGACATGTGGGGCTAACGGATAGCGCGTGTAGGTCCCCCACACGTTTTACTGATGACAGAGCTATCAGAAAAATGGTTTTGAGCGAGAGGTATTTCAGATCCACGGATTCTAACGGCTCAAAGGGAAAAGCTTTCAGGACCTCTAGGACAAAAGAAAGATCCCACATAGGAACCGAAGGTGGCCGCGGGGGGTTCATCCTCCTGGCTCCTCTAAGGAAGCGGATGATGAGCTTGTTCCTTCCTATCGCACGGCTGCGCGTCGTCTCCGCGAATGCCGCAATAGCGGCGACATACACTTTGAGCATGGAAGGGGACCTGCCCTTGTCCAACAGCTCTTGCAGGAAGGAGAGCACCCACGAAACCCCACACGTGCGTAGATCCTGGCTTTTAGTAGCGCACCATTTGGAGAACACTGACCATTTAGTCGCGTAGAGTCTTCTCGTAGAAAGAGGTCTAGACTGCATGATCGTGTTCACGACCCTTTCTGGCAGATCAATGGGTATCCGTTGATTATCCACGCATGCAGAGACCAGCGCTCTGGTTGGGGATGCCAAATTGATCCACCGGCTTGAGAGAGAAGATCTTTCCTCACCGGGATCGGCCATGGGGCTGAGTGCGACAGCCTCACAAGCTCTGGGTACCAAATCTGGTTCTCCCATCGCGGGGCTATGAGGAGCACTGAATGGCGCGTTTCCCTGATCCTCTTGATTACCTGTGGTAACAGCGAGATCGGAGGGAAAGCGTACAGCGGGCAGCTGGGCCAGGTTTGGGCCAGCGCATCCTCGCTCTTCGAGAGGAATCTCAGGCAATGAGCGTTGTCTTTTGACGCAAAAAGGTCGACTTCCGCTTTGCTGAAAAGGCGCCATGGCGACTGGACTGTCTGAGGGTGCAGAGACCATTCTCCCGGGGGAATGTTGTCTCTGGCCAGTCTGTCTGGGCCGACATTCTTGTGGCCCGGTACGTGCGCGGCTCTCAGCGAGCGCAACGAGTGATGGGCCCACACGAGAAGGCGTTCTGTCTGATTGCAGAGAGTCCTGGATCTGACACCGCCCTGGTGGTTCACGTAGGATACCATGGACATGTTGTCCGAACGGACTAGAACATGGTGACCCCATATGTGTGGGAGGAAACGTTTGAGCGCGTTCTCGACCGCTATCATCTCCACACAGCTAACCAGGGTCTCAGTGCTGAAACGCAGCTCTGAGTCACTCTGATTCGTATGCAGCCGGATGCCCAGGCTCGGTGAGGCACTCGAGCGTTCAACCAGCGTTGCAGCGGGCGCATACGCAGTAGACCCAGCTGAAGCACTGCTGCAGCTGAAGCCATACATCCCAGCATCCTCTGAAGCGTTTTCAGAGGTGCGGCGCTGCCCTTCTGGAAAGACGCGGCCAGGCGTTGAACACGGCGCGTGCGCTGTGTCGACAACCGGGCCGTCATTGCCACAGAGTCCAGTTCTAAACCTAGAAAGGAGGCTGATTGACTGGGCAGTAATGAGCTCTTGGTCCAGTTGACCGTGAGACCCAGGCTTTCCAGGTGGCCGAGGAGCACTGCTCTGTGAGAAATAAGCTCTTCCTCTGACTGTGCTAGAATCAGCCAATCATCCAAATAGTTCAGAATCTGCATGCCCTGACATCTCAGGGGGCGAGAGCCGTGTCCATGCACTTTGTGAATGTACGGGGTGGTAAAGACAGGCCGAAAGGCAGGACGGTGTATTGATATACCTGACCGTCGAAGGCGAATCTCAAGAATGGCCTGTGACGGGGTATTATCTGAATCTGAAAGTAAGCGTCTTTCAGATTGAGGGAAATAAACCAGTCTCCCGGGCGAATCTGCGTGAGGATCTGTCTGGTTGTGAGCATTTTGAACGGTCTTTTCATAAGAGCTTTGTTCAAATATCTCAGATCTAAAATCGGTCTGAGAGCTCCGTCCTTCTTGGGCACGAGGAAGTAACGGCTGTAAAAGCCTGACTCGCTCAGAGAAGGAGGTACCGGTTCTATGGCCCCTTTGAACAGAAGTTTCGCTATTTCTGCATGAAGTAGATGTGCTACTTCCCCGCTCACTCTCGTCTCGGTCCGTGCTTGAAAGCGCGGGGGACGGGGAGCGAACTGCAATGAATAGCCCTGCTTTACTGTGCTCAGCACCCATTCTGACGCGTCTGGAATAGCTTCCCATGCTTTTGCATGTACAGCTAGGGGCAGAATGGCCTCCGGGTTCCGATTGCCGCATTCCTCGGGCTCGAGAACCTGATTCGGAGCTGATTCTCTCGGTGCTCGAATACGGCGGCTCGCGGCTAGCGATGGCTGGCCGTTTTACACGTGATGTCCCGGTGGCTTTGGACGGGGAACGTATTGTGCGAAGAACGGGGCGCGAGAGCGGCGCCGGGCGATGTGACCGGCAGGGAGTGGCCGTGTAACAGAGCAGGCAGTGAGTAGGCGTGGGCACGGGGTTGTGGGCACATGACCTACATCTAACACTCGAGCGGCTTTTGCCAGCTTTATAAGAGTGGGCTCTGTGAGAGACACGGGGGTTATAGTGCTTGTGTGTAGGGGTGAACACAGAGACGTGGGCACATTTTCTACGCTTAAAACACATGCGGCGTGAGTCGAACAACCAGACATTACACTCTTTTGAGATTTCTCTGGGTTGCCGTGGAAACGGCGGTTGCGTGCATGCGAGCGGATTGTATTACCGGCTCGTTGGTTGCAAAATACACTTCTGCAGTAGCCTTTCTAAAGGGACTGACAGAGTAATGCTTTGAAGGCTCATATGTTTAGACGCTCATAATACTTGCGGGAGGGTGCGAGAGGCGGGTTCGCTTTCTGTAAGTAAGTAAGCTGGCCGCGAACTCTGAGAAGTTTATCTGCCGCCAGAGCCAGGATTCGAACACGGGTCTCTGTCGCGAAAGCCTAAGGTCTGTGTCGGCGTTTGTTTGCAGGCGTGCATGTATTATAACAGGCTCATTTACTGCAATATTAATATTTCCAGCCGCCTGAACTTGAGAGGGGACTGAGAAATGTGTGAGAAGTGGAGGTTGGTCCGGCCTCAGTGGAACTAACAACACTCTTTCTCCTCCTTTCGCTGATGAGTGAGGCACGCGGGGTGCTGAACATTGCTCGTGACCGTCCGCTCTGACCTCCCTTGAGAACGGCGCAGTTTGCGCGGCTCAAACAAAGGGAGAGAGCGCGGGAAGAGGCGAGTAGCCAGAGAGCGTCATCATGTTTTGCGTCGGCGTTCGTTTGCAATCGTGCATGTATTATAACAGGCTCATTCACTGCAATATTGATATTTCCAGTCGCCTGAACATAAGAGGGGACTGAGAAATGCGTGAGAAATGGAGGTTAGTCCGGCTTCGGCGGGACTAAACCACTCTCTGTCCTCCTTTCGCCGGTGAGTGACGCACGCGACCGGGCCGCGAGGGTGGGGTAGCTTTCTTTTAACGTAAAGAAAACTAGCCCCGTGACCGTCCGCTTCTGTCATCCCTTGTGAGCGGCGCAGTTTGCGCGGCTCGAACAGAGGGAGAGAGCGTTTTCGGGCGGCGCTTCTTCTTGCGCGGCCCGTCTCGACCCAGGCAGAGAACGCAGATAACGTGGCGGTCTCTGTCGCTGAGTGGGGCTCGCAAGAGCCACAGATATTGCGAAGCATTTTTAGAAAAACGCCTCGCACTCTTTTAGAAAGTGTGTGTCGAGGCGGCGAGCACACACACAGAAAGCAATAAGCAATATGCAATAAAGGATATTGTCGCCAGATAGCGTAGCAGGCACGGATGGCTGAAGGCGGCGAAGATGGCCGGCTTCTTCAGACGCTTCCTGGGCTTGCTGGTCGCTTGTTTCAACGGCGGCGGCTCCCCAGATCCAGCGATGCGTAGAGCTTCGCTGAAGACATGAAAATCAGATTTCCAGCCTGTGAGCCCCTCTTTTATACACGCTAGCCACACCCATTCTGGCGGGCTGTGACGCGTGAAGGGCGCGACGTCACGCAGGGCTCACAGATAGGCTGCTGCAGTTGCCACAGGTCAGCCAATGAGCATGCTTATACAGCCTGCTATGGTCTGCTGGCTTCCGCACTGCGTCGACAATAAATACAAAATTAAGGATAATTTTTGGCTTCAGATCTCGAGAAAAGACAACTTTACCCGTAGCGTAAGCAACTTACGCAATACGAGAGAACCTCTCGTAAGAGAACCAACCTTTTTAATCCTCCTAGCCCACGTAATTTTGACGATCAACTGTGTGGTGTGCAAAATCCACCAGTGAGGTCAATTGTTTTAAATTGTTCCTCACAGAAGTCATCGGAGAAATGCCTCTGACTTGCAAGAAAGAGAAATGAAAGGAAAACTGGTTAAATGGGCTCCAACAAATATCCCTGAAATATACACATTTTTAGTGTCAGTTCTCCTAATGGGGGTGATCAAAAAAGCATCACTTCGTGATCACTGGAGCACAGACCCCATGCTCTTGACACCATTTTTCGGGTCTTTGTTTTTACAGGACCGCTTCCTTCTGCTCCTCCGCTGTCTTCACTTCGCAAACAATGTGACAGCAGTTTACAACGACTTGCTGAAAAAAAAACTGAAATGTATTCACTGCTCTCACCTCCTCCTTTTGTTGCATTTTTCTGTTTTGTGTGAAGTGCTTACTGGTTATGTGCAGGACATGATCATTTATCACATACTATTCTATCCTTCTCCTCACTCCGTGTTATTGTGCTCTGCTATGAGTAGGAAAGGAAATCACCTCGCTGCAATTCAGGACGAACCTGATGAGAGGGCAGTTAGAGGATTACAGCACATTGTGATGTCCGACCAAAGGAGGGCGTCATGCCTTAAACACTCCTCTGCGCCTTACAGCCAGGCATCTACAGTAACTCATTCTTACAGACTGTTGTTTAACTGTCATCCACTTGCTATAACTCTGCCATTTCATGATTACTACATGCCTGCATACTTGCGTCTTGTGAGATAAATGTCTTGTGTTTTGAGTTCTCTAACATCCTCATGTCTGAGTCTCTGTAGCAATAGTCGCACGTTTTTTCAATAAAAATTCCAAATTCTATACAAATGATCTCTGTTGCAGTCACAGCTGTGTCTATTTGTGTGTGTGTGTGTGTGTGGGAGTGAGTGATCATGTTTGTTTCATATTGCATTTGTGCTCTAGAACCAGGCATTAATTTTTGTGTCGAAATTTTCAGATACTTAAAGTGTGACAAAATCTCATGCCATTGATATGTGAGGAACCATTTTTTTATTTAAGGAGAGTTAAAATGCAGGGTTTAACTGACCCCAAATACTTCACTTACTTTTACTTAACTTTTATGTAAACATCGTCTAAAAAGTGTGAAACAAGTGCAATTAAATGTGTGCAATTAATATTTAATGTTGACAGTATCAGTAGTTTCTCACTTCTTTTTACACCTCTTGTTTCTCACCTGCTGGTTTATATAAATACAAAAATATCAACAAGTTGTTTCATGCTGTACCCACATAGTGTATGATAAGTTGTTATTATAATAAGCTTTTTAAAGTTTAATACTTCTCTCAAGCTATACCCACCCTGCCTTTCTGTCACGGTATGCAGAGAGAATCCAAAAGGCGAAATGGCAGGTAAACAGTTCTCTTTAATAGAAATAAGTCAAAGCCAACAATGGCCGGTTAACAAAGGCAGTTCGTAAATAAGGAGATCACAGATAGTGACTATGAGAAGCTCAACTGGCAGGTCCGGATAACTGGTACACAGCGAGACCAGGGAAACTGGTGAGGCGTCGGACACTCTGCGACTCTCCACGGCAGGCGGCTGGGCACAGCACAGATCAGGTAATACAGCAGGTAACGAACAGACCGGACAAGACAGGACTGGACTAAGACAGGACTAGAAACAATACTCTTAAGCTGAGTAAACTCAATGGTCAGTACATACGTGACGGTAGGAAATAATCCGACAGAGCAGAAGAGAAAGAGAGAACTAGAAATAGAGAGACAAACGACAGGAGATGGGAAACAGGTGTGTGATGAGAGAATGAGAAACAGCTGAGATAGATGAAAGGGAGATAATGCATCAAAGAGAAAGAGCAGGGAAGTAATGACCGAAAAAGGCCAGCAGATGGAGACAGATAAAGATAAGAGAAACAGGATCATGACAGTACCCCCCCCTCAAAGTGCGCCCCCTGGCGCACCAGAGGAGGAAGACTGGTGGGAGCGGTAAAAGTCGTCAATGAGCGAGCGGTCCAGGACGTCCCGGGCAGGGATCCAACTCCTCTCCTCCGGACCGTACCCCTCCCAGTCAACGAGAAACTGGTGACCACGACCACGAGGACGAACATCGAGGAGCCTGCGGACTCGGTAGACAGGGGAGCCCTCGACGCGGATGGGGGTAGAGACAGGACGGGGTGGAGGGTGTACTACGGGCTTGAGACAGGAGACGTGAAATACCGGATGGACACGACGAAGATTACATGGTAATCTGAGTTTAACAGAGACAGGACTAAGGACCTTGACAACGCGGTACGGTCCAATAAATTTGGGAGCCAGTTTTCGAGAAGAGAATTGGAGCGGGAGATTGAGAGTGGAAAGCCACACTCTTTGACCGCGGACATAACGAGGACTCTTAACACGGTGCTTGTTAGCGGCTCGGCGAGTGATAGAACGAGATTTAAAAAGGGCAGACCTCACCGCTTTCCAAGTTCGTTTGCAACGTTGTATGAAGGTTTTGACTGATGGAACATTAGACTCGGTGATAGAGGAAGAAATAAGAGGAGGTTGGTAACCCAGACAGCATTGAAACGGCGATAGCCCGGTGGCAGACGAGGGGGCGGAATTATGGGCATATTCAGCCCACGGGAGTTGCTCGAACCATGAAGCGGGATTACGAAACGCGAGACTGCGTAAAATGCGTCCTATGGTCTGGTTAGCGCGTTCTGCCTGACCGTTGGTTTGCGGGTGGAAACCGGAGGAGAGACTGGCAGAGGCTCCGATGAGGCGACAAAACTCCTTCCAAAAAAGGGAGGAGAATTGTGGACCTCTATCTGAAACGATATTTTCGGGAAGACCGTGTATTTTGAATACATGATCGACAACAATCTGAGCAGTCTCTTTCGCGGAGGGAAGCTTTGGAAGCGGAACAAAACGAGCCGCCTTAGAAAAGCGATCGACAACCGTAAGGATTACTGTATTTCCTCCCGAAGAAGGAAGTCCTGTAATAAAATCGAGCGCTATCTGTGCCCAAGGACGCGACGGGACAGGTAGAGGTCTAAGAAGACCTGCAGGAGGTCTGTTGCTGATCTTAGTTTGAGCGCAGACAGAACAGGATGCAATAAAACGACGAATATCTCGTTCCCGAGAAGGCCACCAGAACCTTTGCGAAACAGAGGCAATAGTACCTCTAACACCCGGATGACCGAAGAACTTGGAGGAGTGGCCCCACTGGAGGACAGCGCGACGAGCAGAGGGAGGAACAAAAAGTAACCCCTTGGGGCAGTGGCGAGGCGTGATAGAGTGAGACAGGGCGCGTTTAACGACACGTTCAATTCCCCAGACGGCCGCGCCCACCACTAATCCTTGAGGAATAATCCTCTCATCCGTGGGTTCGACTTCGGGGGAAGCAAACTGGCGAGAGAGAGCGTCGGGTTTCTGATTCTTGGAGCCAGGACGATAGGAGATAGTGAAATCGAAACGAGTAAAAAAGAGAGACCAACGGGCCTGACGCGCATTAAGTCTCTTAGCAGAGCGAATATATTCAAGGTTACGGTGGTCAGTCCAGACTATGAACGGAACCGAAGACCCCTCCAGCCAGTGACGCCACTCACCCAACGCAAGACGAATAGCAAGAAGCTCGCGATTTCCCACATCGTAGTTGCGCTCGGAGGGAGATAGGCGGTGTGAAAAATACGCGCAAGGATGGACCTTCTCATCCGTGGGGGACCGCTGGGAGAGGACGGCTCCCACACCCACCTCTGAGGCGTCGACCTCCACAATAAACTGTCTAGAAACGTCAGGAGAGATGAGAATGGGTGCGGAAGAGAACAGAGATTTAAGGCGATCAAAAGCAGTCTGCGCAGCGTCACTCCAAACAAAACGGGTCTTGATAGAAGTAAGTGCGGTGAGAGGAGCGACCACTTGACTAAAGTTTAAAATAAAACGTCGATAAAAATTGGCGAAGCCTAAGAAACGCTGAAGGGAGACACGAGAGTCGGGCGTGGGCCATTCCATGACAGCGCGAACCTTAGCGGGGTCCATACTAATACCCTGGGCAGAGATAACGGAGCCGAGAAAAGAGACCGACTGGACATGAAACGAACATTTCTCGGCTTTGACGAACAATTTGTTCTCCAGAAGGCGTTGAAGGACCTGACGAACGTGTTGCACATGAACTTGGAGAGAGGGGGAAAAAATTAAGATATCATCGAGATAAACGAAAACAAAGACATTAAGCATGTCTGAGAACGTCGTTGACCAAGGCTTGAAAGACGGCGGGGGCGTTGACCAGCCCGAAAGGTAAAACCCGATATTCGAAGTGACCGAGGGGAGTATTAAAGGCGGTCTTCCACTCGTCTCCTTCCTTAATGCGAACAAGGTGATAAGCATTGCGGAGGTCTAATTTTGTGAAGAACTGGGCTCCCTGCAGGATCTCAAAAGCGGATGACATAAGTGGTAAGGGGTAACGGTTCTTAACAGTTATGTCATTTAAACCTCTGTAATCAATGCAGGGACGCAAAGAGCCATCCTTTTTCTTCACAAAAAAAACCCCCGCACCGGCAGGAGAGGAGGAGGAGACTATAGTACCAGCATCGAGTGACTCGGAAAGATACTTCTCTAAAGCCTTACGCTCCGGAGCGGAGAGAGAGTAAAGTCTTCCCCGAGGGGGGGTAGTACCCGGGTGAAGTTCAATGCCACAATCGTAGGGGCGGTGCGGAGGAAGGGAAGCGGCCCGGGAACGACTGAAGACCGCTCGCAAATCGAAGTACTCCTCGGGGACCCCTGACAAATCACCTGGTTCCTCCTGGAAAACAGAAACAGAAGACACAGGAGAAACAGCAGACATCAAACACTTAACATGACAAGATAGATTCCATGAGAGGATAGTACCCTTAGGCCAATTAATCTGAGGATTATGCTCTACAAGCCACGGATGGCCCAAAACTACAGGAGTATTAGGGGAATGAAAAATTAAAAAAGAAATAGTCTCACGGTGGTTTCCGGAAACGGTGAGAGTTAATGGAGCTGTGGCACGGGAAATCCTGGCAAGGATCCGTCTATCCAGAGCAAAGACAGTGGTGGGATCCTTGAGATCGACAAGGGGAATTCCATGTGAGAGAGCCCAGGTCTCGTCCAAAAAATTACCCTCGGAACCAGAGTCAATCAGGGCATGACAAGAGGCGGAAGAGCAGGGCCAGCGGAGGTGAACAGAAAAAGTAGTCCGTGAAGGCGGCGGAGGGTGTAGAGAGGAAGCGCTCACCAGTAACCCTCTCTCTACTGGTGAGCTCTGGCTTTTACCTGACAGGTGTTAACGAAGTGAGTGTCAGAACCGCAATACAGGCAGAGTCGATTCATGATGCGGCGCTGGCGTTCGGCAGCTGAAATTCGAATCCCGCCCAGCTGCATGGGCTCCGGATCAGTGAGAGGAGCGGCAGAGGAGGTGGCCAGCGGTGGAGTAAAGGATGAAGGTTGCATGTTGCGAGCGCGTCGTCGAAGTTCGAAGCGTTTCTCCACTCGCAGAGCCAGATCAATTAGAGGATCGAGACGAGATGGGACTTCACGAGCCAGGACTTCATCCTTGATCTCGGCGTTGAGTCCCTCGATGAAACGCGCCACAAGCGCAGGCTCATTCCACCCACAGGAGGTGGAGAGAGTGCGGAATTCCACAGAAAAATCCGCAACCGTCCTTCTTCCCTGACGGAGAGTGGACAACACACGGGATGCTTCAGGACCATGGACAGAACGGTCGAAAACCCTTAACATCTCTTCTTTAAAAAGGGTATAGTGATCAAGGCAGTCTGAATCAGCGTTCCACACGGCCGTACCCCACTCACGAGCTCGTCCCTTGAGAAGAGAGATGATGTAGGCGATACGAGAGCGTTCTCTGGCAAAGGTGAGGGGCTGAAGCGAGAAGACAACTTCACATTGAGTCAGAAATGCCATACATTCTGTTTGCTCACCCGCATAACAAGGGGGATTATTCACACGCGGCTCTGGAGCGTCTGCAGTGCTGGAGGACGAGTCCGTGCCGAGAAGATGGAACTGTCTGGAGAGATCATTAATCTGGGACGCCAACGTATCAACGGCAAGGCGAGCAGCGGAGAGTTCCTCCTCGTGCTTACCCAGCATGGCCCCCTGAATCTCCACAGCGGCCTGGATAGGGTGCCCTTTAGCTGGATCCATTTGGTCGGATTATTCTGTCACGGTATGCAGAGAGAATCCAAAAGGCGAAATGGCAGGTAAACAGTTCTCTTTAATAGAAATAAGTCAAAGCCAACAATGGCCGGTTAACAAAGGCAGTTCGTAAATAAGGAGATCACAGATAGTGACTATGAGAAGCTCAACTGGCAGGTCCGGATAACTGGTACACAGCGAGACCAGGGAAACTGGTGAGGCGTCGGACACTCTGCGACTCTCCACGGCAGGCGGCTGGGCACAGCACAGATCAGGTAATACAGCAGGTAACGAACAGACCGGACAAGACAGGACTGGACTAAGACAGGACTAGAAACAATACTCTTAAGCTGAGTAAACTCAATGGTCAGTACATACGTGACGGTAGGAAATAATCCGACAGAGCAGAAGAGAAAGAGAGAACTAGAAATAGAGAGACAAACGACAGGAGATGGGAAACAGGTGTGTGATGAGAGAATGAGAAACAGCTGAGATAGATGAAAGGGAGATAATGCATCAAAGAGAAAGAGCGGGGAAGTAATGACCGAAAAAGGCCAGCAGATGGAGACAGATAAAGATAAGAGAAACAGGATCATGACACCTTTCCATTAACAT
This sequence comes from Squalius cephalus, assembly GCF_949319135.1. Classification (NCBI taxonomy): domain Eukaryota; kingdom Metazoa; phylum Chordata; class Actinopteri; order Cypriniformes; family Leuciscidae; genus Squalius; species Squalius cephalus. The sequence goes on from NC_137125.1 coordinate 26,579,260, forward strand.
TTTTGTAAATTTTGCGGATGTCGATTATTTCTTGCTTTGAACATTACTTGTACCGTCCTCAATTTAACCATATCAATGAACGTCAATATATGTGACTTTAAGAATAATAAATTGGTCTGTTCCTGATATCCAACATTATAATGATTCTGATTGCTCTCTTTTGTTATGTGCATAATGACTGTAGGCTGGTTTTGTAATTGTTTCCCAGATTTCCACACAGTAACTCAAATATGGTAGTATAAGTGTATTATACAGAATATGCATTGATTTATTATCCAGAATATATCTTGATTTATTCAATATTGCTATGGTCTTTGCCAGTTTTGCCTTAACGTGTTTTATGTGCGGTTTCCAGCAGATTTTTAATTAGACTGAACTCTATTAATATTTTTTTCATATTGAATTACATTTATATTTATACTGGTTCTTTGAAGATCATATTTTTTTCCCATCACATCATGGACAACAATAATTTAAATAGTTATTTCACCAAGAATTCTCCATTCGCGCTTTAGGATTACAGGACTTTTATTTTAGTTTGGAGATATGACGTCATAAGACCGCACCGCGTTCCTGCCTCTGTTGTGATTCGGCTGAACAAAGGTTTGTAATTTTTAAACGTTTTAAAGTATTTAAATCAATGCTAGCTGTCCAGACAATTTTATACTTTTTGCAAGCGATTTAAAAATGATTCATTCTTATTAAAAGTAACATTTGAATGATTTATCTACATTAATGTTCACCCACACATCAGTAACAGAAAAGGTGCGTCTCATTTCGCTCCCTATATCGTCAATAAGTTTATTGTAAAAACGATTTCGGTCACTGGCGGGTGGTGATGGAGAAATGGAGCTTTTGAAACCCCGAGTCAATAGGCCTATGTCACACTTCCTGCTTCCGGAACGCGGAGTAGGGATTCAGAACTTCCGGTCAACAGTATATCTCGATAAGGATTTAGATTATCAGCCATAATGTCTAAACCATCCGAGATAGACTGACCACGAGCTATGAGGTTGTGAAACGAAGGTTTTTGCTCCTGTAGAAGCTATAAGTTCGTATGAAATCAACCTTGTTTTAAGAAAAACATGTTTTATCCGCGATCTTATGAAAAAAACTACACTACCCACAATCCTAAGCGTAGCAGCAACGTCTGCTGATTGGTCCAACTCGCTGTTACCATAGAAACGTTTACCTTACTGGCGAACGGCTAGAGCTATAACAACAATGGTTCTCCCAGAAGAACTTGTACCCTTTCCTCAGTTTTGACGTTTCCACTTGAGAGTTTTCATTTACCATCCGAACCACATCGTCATATGTGACTTCAGGCAGGTTGCGGAGAGATTTGGTCCAGCGGTATCTATCGGACTCCGCCATTGTAAAAAGCTAACCGGAAGAGCCGTATCCCTACTAAAAGACGTACTTCCGGTCTTCAATTTTTTCGTGACATAGGCCTATCGAATCAAATGTTTAGCGAAATGATTCAGTGATTCGAATCGCCGCACGCTGATCAAAACCATAGATATAATAAATACATAGATTCCCATCGGCCGCTTTGGACCGTTGCTGCGATACGTCAACGAGTCCGCCATATTGATCAGGGCAAGACCGCTCTATAAACAACTACAAGTAAACGGGTTGGCTGTGGCTTTTCTGGACAAAAAGCACAATAACTTTAGATTTCTCAACCGTTTTCAATGGTTTATGACCTGCGTGCAGTACGAGAAAGGTTTCGTCTCCAATTATATTTATATATATCAATTATATAATTTATTTATAGTTTTCCTCCTAACCTTATTCTTACAGTTTAACACACAGGTTTTTGTTTTATCATTCATACCTAAACAATAAATGTCTTTATATACATTTTATAATACAGGGAAAAATAAATCAAATTTGTCTCTTCATTTTGAATGAAAATTTTAAAATGTGTTAAAAATGTGTGAATGCAGCGGGAGTAATGGAGGCTCTTGGAAATAAGCAGATTCTCAGTCTGTGTGTTTTTTTCATAGCCCTGTACATTTAATTATCTATAAGCATTTTACTGCTTTTTAATGTCAGTAATATGTCAGTGTTATACAACTACGCCCGTTTCACACATACTCCGTTTGCGTATGCGGTGCAGGAGCAGCACGCACTATAATGCTGTCACTTATGCTACGTTTGATCCATGGATGTACCACAAACACATTTACTCACTATTTGTATTTCAAACCTAGAAGTTAACAGCAACTTTTATTTAAAAAAAGTTTTGTCACCAGTGCGATTCTCTTTGTACACATGCACTCTTTAATAGACGTATTCAAGTTTTAAACACAATTTAAACAACGTATTATTCAATGCATCACTTCATATAGTATATATTAAGTTGCTCAAGCAATTGGTAACATATTTAACCATGTAGGCTACTTATATTAAAATCACAAAAAATTTAAATTAAAACATAAAATTGACTAAACAGCAGACTCATACTTTTTCTTTTGCATAATTTAAATCTGTATACAATAAATCTTGCACAAAGGACTTGTTTCTCCACCTGATCACCTTGTTGAAGTAAATGTTGTTTTCTTTGCTTTACCCAGGTCTTAAAGTAAAAAGTTGACTGTGAAAAATAGTAGTATTTAAAGCTGCAGTCCGTAACTTTTTTGTGTTAAAAATTATCCAAAAAAAACCAAAAAACATAACCAGCCAGTGTTCAGAACTATCTGCTTGCCTTAGCTCGATTCAAATCGGTTAGATTTTAATAATGATTTTAATTCCAGTGGTACTGGTGGATTTAAAATCAAGTGTTCAAAACGGACGCAGAGACGGCTTTTTTTTTGCTAGACAAGTAAAACATTTCAATAGTTTAATTACGTTACAGTAGCACACTTGTTAGCTTAATTTACTGAGTTTCCTTTGTTGTGCCTTTATCGTTTTGCTATTATCGTAAATATGAATTATTTTGTGCTAGCTATGAGAGGGAGCAATTCACCTCTACTCCAAGAAAATCAAACCCGCCTCCTCCGTTGTCAAGTATTGGATCTGAATCAGATCGGTTAAAGTGAAAATTTTCCTGATATAAGATGTTTATACTATATTAGCCTATATTATAACACCTTTATGCATAACAGGGATTCCGTTCATACACCGTTTATTTCATAGCACTATGATTGTTATTTGTTTGTACAAAATAACTGCTCTTTTATGATTTGCATGGTTTGACATATGATAAGCGATCGTTAGATTTAGCCTAATCAGCGCGATTTACTGCAATGCTTTTTTTCCCCCTTAGTTGATCAGAACAAAAGTGGATGTTACTTACTTGTTCAGACGTCATTTTCCGTTGAAAATTCTAATATTGGTCATACTTCCAAAAAGTATATTCTGTGATTCTGAATGCCCGTATTCACACCAGCGCGGTGATTGACAGCCGCACACTCACCTCAAAACATTGGATTCATCCGCGCTGTTTCATGCCGATGTACAACCATAGACTGTAAAAAATATGGACAAAGTGCCTGTGACGTCACCCATAGACTTTCTGAAGAACTGTTTTGAAGAACTGTTTTGATGGCGGCGCCATCTTGGAAAATCTTGGGAAATCCTAACCCCGCCCACCTTGTGTGAGACTGAGCCGGTCTGATGAGTCCGAGCCAGAGAGCCATACTCTCTATGGCTCTGGTCCGGGCTAACGTGAGCTGTTTTTGTGTTATTATGTGGTAGCTTTATGTAGAATCCTAAATCCCGCTACTATAATCTCAAGTTGCGTCAATAGCAGAGGAGAAAGACCGCGAAATTTAAAATTACTACTGTTATTGTGTCACAAAATGTAGTTTTAAGAGTTTTTCAGTCAAGAATGTAGTTGTTTTAATCTCAAATATGTTGTTTGTTTATACAGATAGCGCCTATTTAAAAATTTGATCTGACGTTTGCGGAGTTGTGAGATCCAAGGGATCACCGGGCGCTCAGCGCTATGTATCCGCCTGGAACAGCCTTACCTTGGCTAGTGCATCACGTTTGCCGCTATATCTAATGGACGATCTTTGATCTCATTAATATATAATTTGTTCCCCTGGCAAATCGTTTTATGGCTTCTTATACCTTTTAGGCTACTTATACTTTCATAATGGCTGTCTAAGCTAACTGAAAAACACACTAACAACGAGAAATGTTTAATTTCACAAACTATAGCTTCGGTTAAATACTAATATATGAAACTTATAAGTTAAAATACATGCTAACTGTTGCAGTGCCACTGCCCACAAACATTGATGCTAAATAGTGCTCACTAGTTACGTGAAATAGTAGTGGATTGTCACTTACCGGAAAAACCCATTTTATGTACGATATTTCAATACAAATGTTCAGAAAGGATACAGAGGTGGTATGATGTGTTGTGTCAGATCATGGCCGAGACGTCAAATTTCAGGAATTCCACTCGGCGCAGCCTATGCTCAGCTGTCAATCAAGCTGTCAATCAAAGTTAACCACGCCCTTATTTGTCATACATTTTAAATCTAAATAAATACGATCTAAACTAACGAGTTAGAAAAAAATTCACTCCCCTCACCGTTGTCAGGCACCCGGAACCTATCGAAAAATACAATAAAAGTCCATGGGACCAACCTGTAAAAACATGAATTTATGCTGCGAAAACGGACATTTTAACATGGGGGCTATGGACATATGCTCCCTTTTGGGACCTTCCCCTAGCGGATTTTCGATGTATTGCAGTTTTTCACACTTCCGGGTAGGCTTCATTTTTCAGATTAGAATGTTGCCGCTTGTGTACAACCCACCTAAAGTTGATTCCGCAAGTAACTGCAATTGCAGATTTCGAACAGAGATGGCGACAAAGAGGAAAAACTACGGACTGCAGCTTTAATTAAATGCATTTGTGGTGGGTTTACTACATGTTTTCGGCTGAAGTCCACAGTAGTCGATTGCCGAGTTCACGCGCGTGATAAACCTATGCGCGTGAACTCGGCAATCGATTACTTTGGACTTCAGCCGAAAACAGGATGTAAACACAGGTATTTGCGCTGGCTTAAATAACATCATATCTTTCACATCTACTGCAGTCAGATTAACTCGTGTTCACTCTGAAGGAATCACTCACATTTTCTGTGCACTTGTAATGACACATCAAGGATGTTAAGAGGCTAAAAGCAGGTTTAAAACTTGCCCCATTGAAGTCAACAGGGTGCAAATTTTAAAAATAGAATAACTCGGTGTAGTCAACACCGATTTTTGTCGTTGTTCTCTGTATTGACAGCACTCCAAATGTACAAAAAAATGAGCTCAATGTTAAAATTGACCGGAGTTCTCCTTTAAAGCTCCAGTATGTGATATTTTTTTTACCACAAGAGGGCGCAGTTTCCAACAATAACAGGCGAAGCTTGATGACGCTATGAAGGAGGTGACGATGGGAGATGTCGTTTTTAATGCGTTTTCACCATCTAGCGATGTATCTAAATGGAATTAATGAATCATGATCACGGATGAGGTAATTTATTCGTTTTTGTATTACCTGTATGTCTGATCGTATTATTTTATGTCATCATAATTAATGAACTGCAAGGAACGTGAAATGTTATGCTATATTATCCCGTTACAACTTACAGCTATTTGTCAAATGATTTGTTTGGTTTATGTTGTGCAGTTTTACGTTTTTATGGTTAATGCCGTGTTGTTTAACGTGTTCAAACCAATATCTAAAAGTAAATTTGAACGAACATTTGCAAGTAATGACTAAATATAATTTTTTAACAACATATCCGATTGTATTTAATTGTACTGCCATAATCTCGGTCACCACACGTGATAAAAAGCCTTACCGAAGTACAAAGAGCAATATAACTTTGTTTATAAGTGCTATTATTGACAGTTGCATGTCTTACCTGTCTATCAATACACTCGCGAGAGAGTCTCTGTCAAGTCCAAGATAGTCGCGCAGCTCTCTCCATCTCGAAAACGGCTGCCGATATTTATCCGGGTTTTATTCCTCCGTTTGTCACACAGTCCGTGACTCCGCGTGTATCCGAATATGGACGCTTTCGTTTTGTTGGCACTTCAATACTCGCCAAAGAGTAATCGTGATCCATAACAGCTATAACCATACAGTCTATGGCTATAACGCTTTAACCACCACTTCCGCATTTGACCATGTGATATTCCGGTGTGGTGGGTCATATTTTTTATTTTATTCTTTTTTATTCTTTGTCAGACGTCTTTATTGTTTATTGTGATAAGAAAAAAAAACTCAATAAAGTTGTTGAAAAAAAAAAAAAAAATAAATAAATAAATCCGGTGGTGGAATATCCGATCACATGGTCCACACAGGAAAAAAAGGATAGAGCGGACATTGCGTCACTGAGGCGCGACATTTCTTTTCCGGGACGGCCAGTTATTTAAAATCGGAATTTCTCTGAAATAAAAAATCTTTGGAGACTTTTGAGATATTGTAAGTACACAACTGGAGGAAATATATCACACTGTTCAAGTTATTTTCGGAAATTTTATTACAAAATTCCTACATATTGGAGCTTTAACACTGAACTACTGAACTAGAGCTGACTGAGACGCACCCAGAGATTTAGTTTGGATTTATTTTTCCTTTCTGTTAATTATTCTCATCTTATTGTCTAAACACACAGAAAAAAGGAGACACTATTGTAAATAGTGACACACTATTATAAAGATGGTGTTTATTAAAGAGGAGAGTGAAGACATGAAGATTGAAGAAACATTCAGAGTGAAACAAGAAGATACTGAGGAACAAACAGGTTGGTTTCATTCTCAAAGCTGAACTCAGTCATTTGATCCTTATTAAAATGTCCAGCTCTACAGAAATTAATGATATTTTTGAAGAATGTCATATTAGTGTGTAACATTAAACCCAATATCTGAACTGGAACAAGGAAAACCAAAAGCGTTTTTTTGGGCTACATTTATAATGTACTGTGGCCGCAAAAAAAATAAAATAATTGTAGACAAAGATAAAATGAAAAGGGAACCTTTTATTAGTGGGTGTTGATCCCGGGAATGAATACATGGCAACAACCGCTGCTACTCGTGAGACGCGAGTAAGCGCATCACATGTGCTTTTGACTCAACATCACAAGTCAAGCATCATCACGTCACTCACATAAGAGCGTAGTAGAAGCGTCGGTTCGGTTGTCCGTGGATGAACAAGCAGCATTCTAAAATGTCAGATAAATGGGGAAAGAATGGAATTCTGCAAATATTGCAAATGTGAAGTAAGAGCTCACCACGGTGAGAATTCTTTGCTAAATATAATGAGGATTCGAGCTTACATGCAAAGAAACATATGCTGCCATGAATTTAAACCATCACCACGGATGCTTTCTCTCTTTACTGCTGAAATCTATTCAGCACCACCTGAGAAGGGTGGGGAAGAGAGCACAAATGTCTAAAATAAAACAGCCCTGAGAGTTCTCTTCAAAGCTGTAATCAAAATGAGGATGCACAGTTAGACCATCTGAGAAGAAAATGTTGTGAAAAGTTCTGGAAAAAGAGAAGACAAACAACAAAAACAAAGGGACAAGTGGTCAAGTTCACCCAGTAAGCATTTTGGTAATAATATTATTAAAAGCCAGTGTATGTTAATTTAGTTTAACAGTGTGTTAATTTTAATAGTGATGCTTGTGTGTAAACAGAACAACCGCAGATCTGGAGAGAAAAGCATCAGAGAGAAGTGCTAAGAAGAGAAAAAGTACATACAAGTTAGTACTTCTGACTAGGAGGGTCAGAAAATATCAGAGAGGACATGTTCTTATTTGACCTTTATAGTATGAGATTGTGTATAAAAAAACACAGTGTGTGATTTTAAGAATTTGGGTGAAACAAAAGGCCAAAACTTTAAACTTAAACATATATACATTTATTTTAAGGCCCTTTGTGGGAATCCAGCCGTTGTCTAATCTGATTGGACACTGGAAAATTGGGCTAGTTTTCATTCCATTTGGGTGGGTTTTGAGTTGTCATTGGGCTGTAAATATTTCTGGGACCTGGCAACCCTTCTCGTAGGACCATTCGAAGTGGGAACTACATCCGGTTCACGGAAGCTAATATTTTGGTTAGCAAAATCCGCATACCAAGGCCGCAAATGTGGAGAAATTACCCAAAATGAGGTAAGTTGTGCTAAGATAAAAATATGTACCAGCTTATTGATTGCTTCTATAGCTATGCTATTCAAATAGACTTAATGTGACGAATATTTTTTACGTACTTTTTGTAGCGAATTCGCGTCATTCGTCCATAACGGCTGGATTCGGCTATAATGGCTACCTAATAATGCTGTATTTAGATGGCTTTCAGCACTCACATGCATTTTATTTAGGCAGATTATTTCTATAATCATTACAAAAATAGCATGTTAGGATATAAAAGCAATTCCTGTCCTTTGTTTTAACACAGAACATAATGAATGCAACAACGTTCTATGGGAAGCGACCAGGTGGACTTAAAATCAGGATTCCATCAGTCGAAAGTGACGACAGCTGTCTCAGTGACAGTGGGGATAGTGATGAAGACTACACTCCTACACCAGGTGATGAAAGCAGCGATGAAAGCAGCGATGGTGAGAGTACTGACAACAGCAACAATGATGAAGACTCCGATGGAAATCGTGATGTACATCCTAGCACCAGTGCTACTGCTGCAAGAGGGAAATCAGCTACCACTACAAAAAGAAAAAGACAAAAGGTAGTATGGAAGACAGTGAAGCAAAATAAGTCTGCAAAAGACATTCCAATTTGGCAAGGTGCTCTTCCAGATGCTGATGCAATCAGATTGCCCATTCAACACTTCAGAGACTTTTTTGATTCTGATCTTTTGGATACTATTGTGGAACAAAGCAATCTTTATTGCACACAACAAAATCCAAATGGTGCCCTCAAATTGGATCAGAATGAACTGGAGCAGTTTATTGGCACTGTAGTGTACATGAGTGTTTTCCATTTACCGAGGTCAAGAATGTACTGGTCCAGTGCATGTTGAGTACCGCATGTTGCTGATGTGATGTCCCGAGACAGATGGGAAGAAATAAAACATTTCATTCATTTCAGTGACAACATGGCACCCAACAACAGTGATAGACTTTTCAAAGTCAGGTCACTTATTGATTCACTCCTCCCCAAATTTCAGGCTCTCCCTCAAGACCAAATGTTGTCTATTGATGATCAAATAGTGCCATTCAAAGGAAAAGAAAAAGGTCTCAAGCAATATATCCCCAATAAGCCATACAAATATGGATACAAGATCTTTGTGCTTTGTGACACAAAAGGCCTGGTGCATTCATTTGACATATTTGCAGGGAAAATTGAGCCTGTACCAGGAATACCAGACATTGGGGCAAGTGGAAACATTGTGCTAAAGCTTGCACAAGTTATCCATGGTGATGTCAGTCATCTGGTGTACTTTGACAACTGGTTTTCCTCCTTGGATTTGTTTGTTGCTCTTGCAAACAATGGGATACCAGCTCTTGGGACTGTACGGTAGTGTCGCTTGCGAGGGTGCAGTTTCAGTGCAGACACAGAAATGAAGAAGAAGGGAAGAGGCACATTTGAAGAGCAACAGGTTGTTGTTGACAATGTGGAAATAAGAGCAGTCAAATGGTTTGACAACAGAGGGGTGATCGTTGCAAGCACATTTGCCAGTGCACAGCCGGTTTCCAACATTGAAAGATGGGATAAAAATCTGAAACAGAAAGTGACTGGAATGCCCAAGCATCATCAGCCTGTACAACAAGTTCATGGGCGGCGTTCATGCTCTGATGCACTGATTGCATATTACCGCATCCACATAAGGTAAAAAAAGTACTACCATAGACTCTTTTTTCACTTTGTGGACATGGTCATTGTCAACAGCTGGTTGTTGTATCGGCGGGATTGTGAGTCACTGACAGTCCCAAGAAAGAAGCAGAATGATTTGCTAGCTTTCAGAACATCTATTGCACAGGCACTCTGCATGCAAGGCAAGGATCTGTCAAAGAAGAAGAGGGGGCGGCCTTCATTGGATGTTGAAAGGGAGTTTGAGAAGAAGAAACATCAAGGTCCAGCTACGGTTATGCCGACACAGGAAGTCCGTTCAGATGCTGTGGGTCACTGGCTAGTGGTTGAAAGTGAGCGACTGCTGCAAACTCCCACATTGCAAGGGCCAGACTGTAATCAAATGTGCAAAGTGCACCGTTCACCTGTGCCTCAACAAAAACAAGGACTGCTTTCGTGAATTCCACAAGTAAGACTGTTTTATGCAAAGGCACTTCAAGTGACATGGTCACTTTCCACATGACCCAGTTTCACATGACAGATGAAAAGTTCAGTAATTGTTTGTATCCTGAGAACTTTGAAATCTAAAAGCAGGCCAGTAAAGTTTGAGAAACCCTGCCCGAGTGAATACATACATACACTAACTGTTTCATGTATCTGCTAAACAAATCAATCTCACAATAAGCACATTAGGCAATCTGAACTTGCACATTAGGCAACACTTTAAATCATCCACCCTCTCTCCAGAGCTGTTAATTTACATATTATAGTGTGTTTTTTTGTTCACTTATGCACTGGAGAAACAAGGAAAGAGTTAAACAGAGTGTAACATGGAATGTATAAAAACTACTGTCAATGTTAGGGAGTAGGAGAGTGTTTTGTTTCTTGCTGTTGTCAAGATTCATTAATATGTCAATTAAAATTTTGAAGTTCAAAACAACTTTGTGACATGAATAAAATCTACATACCTGAGATGGGAAAATGTGTTTTATTAATTGTACCATTTTGTCTTTTTTTTTTTTTTTTTTTACCATATATGCCTGTTGTCGCTAATTTGCACCATACCTAAATTTATATCTATTCTATATGCTATAGACAAATTAACAATCTCAACTTAATTTAGCATCAGCTTGGAGCCAGAAACACACATAATACATTTTTTTATATATAATTGTAAATAAATTCAGGCGTCAAGGGGTTAACATACCTGAACATAATAGCAATATTTGATGACTCAAACCATAAGCCAATCTTTTTTTTCTACTCCTCTCAAAAGAGCTCACTATACAACTAGTGTCCTGTAAATTTAAAAAAACAAAACAAAAAAAACACCTTAACTGTCCTAGAAGAAAATAAATTTTTTCCAGGCAGTTTGATTGAAAACCGCATCAATATTTAACATTGACATAATACTTATTAGGAAATATTTGGGTGGCAGTGGGAGATTCAACTATAAATGTTGGTAAAACTTTACAATAAGGTTCATTAGTTAGCAATAGTTAAAGGAGAACTCCGGTCAATTTTAACATTGAGCTCATTTTTTTGTACATTTGGAGTGCTGTCAATACAGAGAACAACGACAAAAATCGGTGTTGCCTACACCGAGTTATTCTATTTTTAAAATTTGCACCCTGTTGACTTCAATGGGGCAAGTACTAAACCTGCTTTTAGCCTCTTAACATCCTTGATGTGTCATTACAAGTGCACAGAAAATGTGAGTGATTCCTTCTGAGTGAACACGAGTGAGTCTGACTGCAGTAGATGTGAAAGAAATGTATAAAAATTATGTTATTTAAGCCAGCGCAAATACCTTTGTTTACATCCTGTTTTTCGGTTGAAGTCCAAAGTAGTCGATTGCCGAGTTCACGCGCGTGATCATAGGTATTAAACCTATGCGTGTGAACTCTGCAATCGACTACTTTGGACTTCAACCGAAAAACAGGATGTAAACAAAGGTATTTGCGCTGGCTTAAATAACATAATTTTTATACATTTCTTTCACATCTACTGCAGTCAGACTCACTCGTGTTCACTCAGAAGGAATCACTCACATTTTCTGTGCACTTGTAATGACACATCAAGGATGTTAAGAGGCTAAAAGCAGGTTTAGTACTTGCCCCATTGAAGTCAACAGGGTGCAAATTTTAAAAATAGAATAACTCGGTGTAGGCAACACCGATTTTTGTCGTTGTTTTCTGTATTGACAGCACTCCAAATGTACAAAAAAATGAGCTCAATGTTAAAATTGACCGGAGTTCTCCTTTAACTACATTAATTGGCACAAACTAATAATGAACTGCACTTAAACAGCATTTATTAATCTTTGTTAATGTTAATTTCAACATTTACTAATACATTATTAAAATCTTGTTAACATTAGTTAATGCACTGTGAACTAACACGAACAAACAATGAACAGCTGTATTTTTATTAGCTAGTGTTAAAGATTAACAGATACTGTAACAAATGTATTGATCATGGTTAGTTCATGTTAGTTAAAGGAGAACTCCAGTCAATTTTAACATTGAGCTCATTTTTTTGTAAATTTGGAGTGCTGTCAATACAGAGAACAACGACAAAAATCGGTGTTTCCTAAATCGTGTTATCCTCTTTTTAAAATCCGCACCCTGTTGACTTAAACGGGGCAAGTTTTAAACCTGCTTTTAGCCTCTTAACATCCTTGATGTGTCATTACAAGTGCACAGCCAATGTGAGTGATTCCTTCAGAGTGAACACGGTGAATCTGACTGCAGTAGATGTGAAAGATATTAATAAAAATGAAGTTAATTCGGCCAGCGCTCATACCTGTATTTATTTCCTGTTTTCGGTCGAAGCCCACAGTAATCGATTGTCGAGTTCACGCGCGTGATCATAGGTATCTAAGCAACAGTGGAGAACTCGACAATCGACTACTGTGGACTGCGACCGAAAACAGGAAATAAATACAGGTATGAGCGCTGGCCGAATTAACTTCATTTTTATTCATATCTTTCACATCTACTGCAGTCAGATTCACCGCGTAGGAATTACTGTGTGTAGGAATTACTCCCATCTAGTGGTGAAATTGTATTTTGCATTCAAACGAATAATGCTCTCCAGCGCCTCACTTTTTCAAATGCGCGTTGCATCTACGGTAGCCGTTATGTACCAAAAAGCTATGACAGGATGTCTTATAATAGCACTTCAAGTTTTTCTTCGGGTGAACAGGTTTGTTATTTAAAACAAACTGAAACTTGAAACAACGAAAAAAAGAATGCTACAGTTTGAATTACTGACTGTGAAAAATATTAACTATGGTAGTTAGTAGTAATGCCTTCTTTACTCGTTATATTTTTTGAAGTACGTGCATTGTTAGATATCATCATCATCATCATCAGCGCATTCTCTAACGTTACTTTACTCAATAGCTGCTATTCATCAAAGAGCCTGTTCAACTTTTAACTATAAATGTTCTACTGTCTATATAATAAAGTACACAACCAAGCAATGAAAAAAAAAGCTTGTAATTAAGACCGTAACATTGACTTACCTGTCGAGAAGAAAGCAGGCAACTTCAGCGTCTCTTTTGAAAGCTTTCTCCTGCATTAGCTATCCCGACATTAACCCTTGTTTTTGTAATCTCCGGTCACGTTTCCTTTTACGGTCTATTTTGGACTTTTTCGACGACGAGGACTCATCCTGTGACTCAGCATATGTATGAATGAACGGTGTATAAATAACCGTGCAGTGCAGCCTTTTAAATTTGCCGCGGCAGTGACAAAAGCGCCTCTCACTGCTCTGCTCCTCCGCTTCTGCTGGCTTCAGTCACGTGACGCTGGTTCTGAACGAAAACGCGTTGTGGAAACGCGTTGGCCTAGTACTTTTTGTCCCTCTCTGCTATTATAGTTTTTCAAGATGGCGGAACTACATGGAAGCCTCCGTGGACCTACCCGTCCCATGTATATAAAGATAATAAATTCTTCGTTTACGAGAATTAGTCTGATCATTGGCATAGGTATTTGTACACCATTGAGGGCATATTTATGAATAAAAATATTGATTTTAGATAATAAAATACTTAAAAAGCTGGGGGCGCTGCTGAGCTCTAATGGAGTAAGACGTGAGTTTGGAAGCTCCTGCCGATTTTGATTAATATTGTAATCTCTTGCGCTTTTTCGACACATATTTAGTATAGTCTTACTCCGCTGAATTTTTTTGTTAGGAAGTCTAACTCTGGACTGCGTAAGATGGCTGGAAAGAACTCTAAAACTCGCAAAACTATTCAGACACAACTGCGGCCTAGTCCTCAAATCGCGACCACACCCTCGAGTGGGTCATCTGCTGCTTCAGAGGTCGAGGGCGCCTCTGCGCATGCTAACCTTGACATCGATGCACTCAAGCTCGAGTTGTTGGCCTCGGTGAGGAAAGAGATTGCTGATATTTTTAAAAAGGAACTCCAGGATACACTCGGGGATGCTCTGCCTACTATTAGGCTCGACCTGCAAGCGGTAAAGTCACAGCTGGCGAATGATAAAGCTGCTACCGAGGCTACCATGTCCAAGCTTAAAGGTACGGTTGGAGAAATGGAGCACGCACTCACTGAGTGCTCCGATGACATCGCCGTGATGAAAACTACTATCGAGCGCCTCACAGCTAACGTAGCCAAGCTGGAAAATAAATGTGAAGACTTGGAGTCCAGATCACGGCGCAACAACGTTAGGATAATGGGAGTACCGGAGGGTCCTGACACCTGTACTGCTGCAGCTGTGGCCGCCTTGCTGAAGGAAGCGTTCAATCTGGAAAAGGAGCCGCTTTTGGACCGGTCCCACCGGACCCTCCAACCCAAACCCAAGCCTGGTGATCGTCCGCGAGCCATTGTGTGCAAGTTTCATTATCACAGTGACTGTGTGGACATTCTGCGCCGCGCTAGAGAGCTCCGACAGATTAAAGTCAGAGGCTTGACCGTCTCAGTCTTTCCTGACCACACCGCCAAGATAGCTCGGGCTCGGGCGGCATTCAATGAGGTCAGACGCCAACTTCGTGGCATTGATGGTGCTCGTTATGGTCTGTTTCATCCAGCGCGACTTCGCATCACATACAACGGTGTTGAGAAGGATTTCGTTTCTGCGGAGGAAGCCAGCGACTTTGTCAAAACTTTGGTTCCTGGGTGAGCTCCAATAGCTTTTCAGATCTGTTCTATTCCAGTCTTAAATCTTTATTTGTTCAGTATTAGTTGGTTTTCTGGCTTGCTACACTTACTAAATTAGTGCCACTATTGTTTGTTTGTAGCAGGTAAATTTTTATTTTATTTATATTTATTTTCCTCAATCTTACTGGACATTGTTAACAAGACTATACATTTTGTATTTTCTCATTTTATGCTTTCTGCATTTATTTGCGCAAGATTGAGGGATTGCCTACTGTTATTTGTTCATTTGTATTTTCACGTGCTTTACTGTATTCATGCGCTTTAAATAATGTTGAGATCGGCGGGAGTTTTTTTTTTCTCTTTCTTTTATCTCTCGCTTTTGATTGCTCGGCATGATCTCCGGGTTGTTCAACACTATTGTGGACAACTTGTGGTTATTGTGGGAAACACTGCTGTCTCCTTTGTTCTGTGGTTATTTGGGGACTTTGGGTGTATTTGTGTTTAGGGGATTGTTGGGGTGGGGATGTGGGGAGGGTGTTTCACCTCGGCTCCGTATGACCATTTTAATTTTTTTTTATTCAGATGGTTATTGACAATATATATCCCAGCACTGCTGGGTCAGGCACACCTCTCAGATTTATCAGTTGGAATATACGTGCTATGGGTAATCCTGTTAAGAGATCTAAGGTTTTTGCGCACTTGAAACGTTTAAACTCTGATTTAGTATTTTTGCAGGAGACTCACCTTCGTGTTAAAGATCAGTGTAGGTTACATTGCCCTTGGGTAGGCCAAGTCTTCCACTCAAATTTTAATTCAAAAGCAAGGGGGGTCGCCATTTTAATTAACAAAAAAGTTCAGTTCTCATCCACTGATGTTATTGCTGATAGGAATGGCAGATATCTCATGGTTGCTGGGACCCTGATGCAAAAAAAGGTTTTGTTGGTAAACGTATACGCCCCGAACTTCGATGATGTTGAATTCGCTAACAGATTTCTGAGTAACATCCCCTTCTTGAATACACACTTGCTGATCCTTGGTGGGGATCTAAATTGTGTTTTTGACCCAATCTTGGATCGGTCTAATCCTCGAAATCTGACTCAATCTGGTATGTCTAAAGCATTCTCTGATTTTATGGTACAGAATAGTCTTATTGATCCATGGAGATCCCGTAACCCCTCTATTAAAAAATTCTCTTTCTTTTCCCAGGTGCACCATTCATATTCTAGGATTGATTACTTTTTTATTGATAGTACACTTAATTCATGTGTTAATTCTTCTGACTATTTAGGTATTGTAATATCTGACCATTCACCTTTATTATTAGATATTCAACTCTCTAATTATAAACCTAGCCCACCACTTTGGAGATTTAACTCTCTTCTTTTGGCAGACAAAGAATTCTGTGAACTCATTTCAAACTCTATTGATGAGTTCTTGTCTTTCAATCACAATGACTCCTCTTCGTATTCGTTGCTGTGGGAGACACTTAAATGTTACCTGAGAGGTCAAATTATTTCTTACTCTGCTCTTTCTAATAAAAAGATTAATGGTAAGCTTAATGCACTTACATCTGTGATTAGTAACCTTGATCAGAAATATGCATTGAACCCTTCTCCAGAACTACTTAAGCAGCGTCTCGATTTGCAAGCAGAATTTGATCTTATTTCAACTAAAGAAGCAGAGCGCTTGCTACTACGCAGTCGTGGCTCTTATTACGAACATGGTGATAAGGCAAGTCGTTTATTGGCACATCAGTTACGACGACAGGCCACTTCCCGGTTGATACCTACTATTAAAAACACTTATGACACTATTACTGCAGACCCCTTAGAAATTAATGCTACTTTTAAATCATTTTACTCTTTATTATATAAATCTGAATTTCCTACAGATAACACCAAAATGAATACATTTCTTCAGAATCTTTCGAACCCTGTCATTGATTCTATTACTGCCATGCAAATGGACTCTCCACTCTCTCTTGAAGAAGTATTAAATGCAATTAATGTCATGCAATCTAATAAAGCCCCAGGCCCCGACGGGTTTCCGATTGAATTTTTAAAAAAATGTATTGGCAAATTGGCACCATTACTTTTATCTGTATTCACTGAATCTCTGGAAAGTGGTTCTTTACCACCAACCATGACACAAGCCACTATTGCTCTCCTTCTCAAAAAGGACAAACATTCAACCTCCTGTGGGTCTTACAGACCATTGTCTTTGCTTAATGCTGACGTCAAGGTATTGGCTAAAGTAATTGCATCCCGCTTAGAGAATGTGCTTCCTCATATTATATCCGAAGAGCAAAATGGTTTTATAAAGGGACGTCAATTGTTTTTTAATACCCGTACACTTTTCAATATAATTTATTCTAAACACTCTGCTGAACTTCCTGAGCTTGTGATTTCTTTGGACGCCGAAAAGGCATTTGATAGGGTAGAGTGGGAGTACTTGTTTGCAGTTTTAAAAAAATTTGGATTTGGTGAAAATTTTATTTCTTGGATTCGCCTCCTCTATTCATCTCCTAAGGCCAGTGTTCATACTAATGATGTTTATTCTGATTATTTTAACCTTGAACGTGGAACTCGCCAAGGGTGTCCCTTATCACCTTTGCTCTTTGCTATTGCTATCGAGCCTCTGTCAATTACATTAAGATCTTCCCCTTTATTCAAAGGAATCATCCGTAATAGAACTGAATGTAAACTATCATTGTATGCGGATGATTTGCTATTGTATATATCTGATCCTTCACTCTCTATCCCTGCTGTTTTAAGTATTCTGGAGAACTTCAGCTCTTTTTCAGGTTATAAATTAAATTTGGAGAAAAGTGAGTGTTTTCCCATTAATACTGCAGCATGTCATATGCAACAGTCAGATTTGCCTTTTCGATTTAGTCCATCAGGGTTCAAATACCTCGGTGTCAACGTGACTCGTTCTTTGTCTAGCCTTGCTTCTGCGAATTTCACTCCCCTTATCTCTAAGATTACAACCAATATTCAAAGATGGGGTAACCTCCCCCTTTCATTAATTGGCAAGATCAATGTTGTTAAAATGAATATTTTACCAAAATTTCTATTCTTATTCCAGTCAATTCCTCTTTTTCTACCAAAACATTTTTTTGACGCACTTGATAAGTTAATTTGTTCTTTTATTTGGGGTGGAAAACCACCTAGGATTCGTAAAACTCTACTGCAGAGATGCAGACTTAGTGGAGGACTAGCATTACCTAATTTTTTTAATTACTACTGGGCGGCTCACATTCATAAACTTTGCTACTGGTTAAAATCCCCTGGATCCTTTTGGTGTAAATTGGAACTATCATCCTGTAGGGGATCTTCTGTACCTGCTTTACTTTATACCTCTTTACCCACAAAACCTTCTCTATATACTGATAATCAAGTGGTTCTTAACACGCTCAAAATCTGGTATCAGTTTAGACGACACTTTAAATTTGTAAATGGTTCTTCCTTGGGTCCTATCAACTACAACCACTTATTTCCTCCATCATTTTCGGATTCGACATTTTCACTGTGGTATGACAAGGGTATTACACAATTTAGAGATTTATATGTAGACGGTGTCTTTGACAGTTTTACCAATTTGTCATCTCGCTATGAACTCCCTGTTAGTCATTTGTTTCGCTATTTTCAAATTCGCAATTTTGTGGCTAAGTATTTCCCTAATTTCCCCTCTTTACCTCCAGAGCATTGCTGGGAAATCATGCTTTCATTTGTCCCTCATATCAGAGGAATCATTTCCAAGCTGTATGACATTATTTTAGCTTTTAGCGATGATTCAAATGACAAGCTTAAGTGTACATGGGAAAGGGAACTGGGAATACAAATACAGGAGGAGTCCTGGGTACAGGCTATAGAGAGGATACGTTCTAGCACGACTTGTGCTCGTCTTGGACTTATTCAATTTAAGGTCTTACATAGGGTACATTTCTCTAAGCTTAGACTATCTGAAATATATCCGGATGTGGAAGACAAATGCGATAAATGTCATGGCTCACCTTGTCATCTTAGCCACATGTTTTTTTTCTGTCCTGATTTGAAAGATTTTTGGCTGGGTTATTTTAATATTATGTCCTCTGTTCTTGGGGTAAATCTCCAACCTTGTCCTCTGATTGCTATATTTGGAATTCCTGACCCCTCACTTGCACTTAACCCTACCCAAAAGGACATCATAGCTTTTACATCTTTACTAGCAAGACGCTCTTTATTGTTACACTGGAAGTCTGCTAAATATCCTTCTATCTCCCGATGGCTCAGAGACGTCATGTATTTTTTAAAACTTGAGAAAATTAAATACACGTTGAGAGGATGTACAGTCAAATTTTTCCATAAATGGCAACCTTTTATTTCCTATTTCACTGATTTAGTGGTACTACCCAATTGAATGTGTGCCTGTTTTTGTTTTGTTGTACTGTTTTTATTGCATAAATAACCAGTAATATGTGTGTTGGTCGTGGTGTGCCAAGTGGGTGGGGGGTTGTTCATTGTTTATTGTGGTACTTTGTGATCCATTGTAATTATTTTCTCCTACATCTTTATCAGTGTTTTTTTTTTGTTTTTTTTGATTATTCATATTTTTATATGTATGTATCTGTGTATATATGTATGTGTATGTGTGCGTGTATGTATGTGTGTATATATAGATATATAGATACATGGATATATGGATATATAGATATATAGATTGGATATATAAATATGTTCTATGTGCGTGTATATGTGTCCATGTACATATTCATGTATGTTTAAAGAGGGAGAAAAAAGGAAAAAAGGGGGAAAAAATGGATAAATTGTATCTGTGAATGGAAATATGGTATTGTTTTGCTTTTCCCAATAAAAAGAAAGTAAAAAAAAAAAAAAAAAAGCTACACATAGTCCCTTTAATACATTAACTAATATGAACCTTATTGTAAATCTTTTCTCCTTTTGTGCAATGATGCACATGGAAGATAATAATATTTAGATCCTCTTCAAATTCAGAGGGCCAAAAAATGCTTAATTTACAACCAGCAAATAAGTTAACAAAATACAAACAAAACTTTTGTACATTTGTATTTTTTACAAGGTTTGGTGAGCAAATATAACAGCTAGTTATTTGATAACAAACTAATAATAGATGTCTTAAAACTGTTTAAATATTTTTAGTTAAGCCATGGTAAATAAACAAATGTTTTCTGTAAACTGTAGACTGATTTAAAGGGCATATTGCAGGGTTTTTTAAATTAATATATAACATACATTATATGAAAATACCATATGAGAAGTTACCATAGTATATGTTTATATTTAAATCTAGTTCCTACATTATTTTTCTGTACATTGGCTCACTGGGTACTCTAACCTGCAATATGCCCTTTAATATTGAGGTGAAGTTTGATATCTGGCATTAATTGTGACCTGTGTCAGTATCTATCCGAACAGATGTCGTCTGTTTTTTTTAAACGGATGAGATCCTGCAGGAATCCAGAAAAAATTTACTCTACAACCGGTGCTAATTTTACAGTGCACAATGCAACAAGCAGGCAGTTTTTTCTTGACAAGAAATTCTCTGGTTAACACACAATTCAATGGGATGGAATTAACTTTCTGACCCCTACCTGCGAACTTTCCTGTGACGTCAACCGTGAAGGGGTCTATACAGCTATAATGGTAGATCGCATCACCACACATACACCTTGCAGAATCTGCTAAATGTTAATTATTTTAACAAAATAAAAGGGATTATACTAAAAGCATGTTATTTCTTCATTTAGTACTGTCCTGTAGGGGCGTCGCACCCGGTGAGAGGGTTCAACACCCGCACTTTTTCTGCAGTTTTTCCGCAGTTTTGCACAAACGCCTTAGTACAGTCGCTCCTCCGTTTCTCTGGCCGCTCTGTGTCTGCGGCGCTCGCTGCGGCTGCCTCCTCTCCCCCTCCCTCTTAAACATCACACCGGCTTTGAGTGTGACCGGCTGATGATTGGCTGTTCTGCCTTAAGTCCCGCCTCTCTTGGTGTGTTAGATTTATCGGTCAGCTCGTGCTGAGGAGGCGGGAACTTATGGTTATGGTTATTTACATCTCTGATTTTTTTAGAATTATGTCTTCTCAAAATCATTGGTGCTGTGCAGATGTTGGCTAGGCAGGGCTTACCTTTTAGGGGCCATGAATGTGGTGAGGGAAATTTTGAACAGGTTCTGAAGTACAAATCAGAGGATGACCCCTCTCTAACCAAGTGGTTGACAGGTGGTTGGTGGTTCAAAATGACTTTGTTCAGCAGCGTGATCATACGAAAAATAGTTGAAAACATCAGATCACTTCCACACCTGCAGTACTCTGTGATGATGGATGGGACACAAGACTTGACTGGAAAAGAGCAAGAGGCAGTCTGTTTGAGATATGTTAACAAGGATTTAGTCCGTCGTGAAGAATTTATTGGTCTTTATTAGGGATGCACCAATCCGATACTCAGTATCGATATCGGCTCCAATACTGCCATTTTTGCCGGATCGGGTATCGGTCAGACGAGGCCGATCCAAATCCGATATTGTGCGTATACTATTCTGTGTTATTGTTAAGCCCCACAAAAGGCACACAAACATTATAAAGCACCATAAGTTTTCGTGCACAATATTATAAGTGTTCTGAAGCCATTATATAGTATAATGTGAGATAGAAATTCATATTTAAGTCGTTAAATTAAAGATCACGTAAACGTTTCCCTCAGCTGCGGCTGTCAATCATTCTTCATTCAGCATTCAAACAGTGCGTCGCGTTCGGTTACGACTGTCAACACGATGAAACTCTCTCCAAGATGATTCAATGTTACTATTATTATACTTGATCTGTAGATAAAGGTCTATGGTTTCGCATAAAACAACTTTATCTTGCTGGACTTTATTGCTGTACCTTAATCATGTTACTTTCTACCGGGTGTCTGTTAGATCACAGCACTGGAGTAAAGTCAGGTACTATTTGTTCTTCACGTGCACAGTAACTGAAATTTAAAACTGTTAAAAGAAAATGCTGAATAAACTATTGCATAGATAGATACTGTATAATACACTACGCCTCAATATGTCTTTTCTTTGTGCTTTAAACTTTTCAATGCGGACTCGACGCGTTGCACGCTGTGACTCATGTTGCTTCAAGCGCATCATTCTGCGCTCGGAATGCGCGTAAACGCTTTGTGCCGCACTGCATTGGAGCCTTTCATATCATAATACAGTGATGCAATGAAAGATTATTAATTGGCTTTTGGCCATGACTGTAGTTATATTATATATATATTTTGTTCTTAAAGGTGCATTGCGCAACATTTCATGTTAAAAATATCCGTTTTTCTAACCCATACATGCTTAAACAATTGCCTGATGGGCTGAATGAGCCCTTCTCTGATCACTGCGATTGCCTCTATAATCCTGTACAGTAAAATAAATAAGAGGGATTTGGGTCGGAATTTGAAACTGGGCGTGACGTCATGCGCGTTCAGTTGCAGTGTTGCAGTTTTGCTTGTCGCCAGAGGGGGCATAGTTCTGCAAAAACTCAGAGACTTGCGCAATGCACCTTTAATATATGTTGTTTGTATAATATATGTTGTTTGTATATCTGGAGTTTGTAACAAAAATAATTTCCCCCTGGGATTATTAAAGTATTTCTGATTCTTATTCTTTAGCAAGTCTACTGTTGTGTATTTTCACAACAGAGTTTTGACTTATTTTCCATGTGTTCCGAGTGTGTTTTTATACTTTTCTATCATCACTCATTTAAATGGGAAGCTTTTTCTATCTTGTATGTTATACCTTTTGTACCCTTCTGTCATTGTATTCATCGTTTTTATTGTTAATAAACAAACCACATCCATCCCCCGCACTTTTGAAAAGCTTGCTACGCCCCTGCTGTCCTGAATAAGACATTTTACAAAAAATATGTTTTAAAATATAAACTGAATTTATAAAATTAACCCCATTCAAAAGTTTAAGTACCCCTGATTCTTAATACTACGGAGCCCCTAAAGGGACATGGTGATGGGAGAAAAAAATACACCCCTTTGTAAAAACATAAATTGAGTGAACAAAAATTAAGGTGAGATAAACCCCCTATTGCCCAAAGGGGGGGAATTCAGAAATTCTTTAATTTTTTCTGCAAAACTGAACAGTTGAGAGGACACTTTTCTAATAGGAACGTGGTTGGTAACCCCTGTATTAAACTCAGGTTAAAGGAACACTCCACCCATTTGCATTAAGCTTTGCATTGTTAGAAACCCAGTCATACTATTGAATGGTCGTGCAACACTCTCTCATTTTCCCCTGAGATGGGAGAAATCCGTATTTACCTCTTACACTTCCTCCCACAATGACGCAAAAATCGTCATTTTGCGTCATTGTCGGAGGAAGTGTAAGAGGGGGGATTTCTGT
Source organism: Squalius cephalus (assembly GCF_949319135.1). Lineage (NCBI taxonomy): Eukaryota > Metazoa > Chordata > Actinopteri > Cypriniformes > Leuciscidae > Squalius > Squalius cephalus. The sequence goes on from NC_137125.1 coordinate 26,602,569, forward strand.
TGAGACTACAAGCACTAGTTCCCACCCTTTCAAACCCGCCCATAGGGGGTTGGACCTAATGCGCTAACAGACCTAACACAGATCACTGCCAGTGCGTTTGATTTCACCATTCATTGTTTACATGCACACCTTTTGTTTCAATCTAACTGAATTCATTCCGATTGGTGAATTTGAATGTAGTGTTTACATGAACGCTAAACAAGTGATCGGTTGATGTGCGTTTTACCCTTGCTAAGAAAATACCCGCTCCTCCGTGAGAGATAGCCCACGAGACCGGTGCGTCTCACAGACGCTCATCAGTAATCACTCCACCGCTTTTGCGTTCTACATGTGCGTTCTACATGTTTACTGTGGCGAGCAGGACGAGGCTAGGGCCGCAGGAGAACGTCGCGAGGCCGGTGGCGTGATCGGTTGATGTGCGTTTTATCATTGCTAAGAAAATACCCGCTCCTCCGTGAGAGATACAAGACCAGTGCGTCTCACAGGTGTCGGTCATCAGTAATCACGCCATGGCCTCGCTCTCCCGCAGCCCTAGTCTTGTCCTGTGCGCGACTGTAGAACGCAAAAGCCGAATCCCGGACATTTTGTGCGATCTCAAAAACCCGGGCAGACTCACAGAGACTAACGTTAGTAGCTTAGCTTTGTTGTTTACAACTGCTCTCTAACCGGTAGGCGTGGCTTGGGAGTGGCCTCGTAGAGCAGCGAAGCAAGTGCATTCTGGGAGTTGTTGTCTTTCATCCACATGAGCCAAAAATACATTTTCTGGCTTTTCTCAGTCTAGAAGGCTCCAAATTCAAAAATAATTTCACATTTCTACTACATAAATGACCCAATTTAAATACACATTCATCTTTCCAGAGGTGAAGTATCCCTTTAACTTGTATTTCTCTTTTTTTGCCTTAGATCTGATGCAGCTGAAAGAAGAGAGTGAAGAACTGAATGAAATGGAAGAAAAAGATCAGTATGAGAAATATTGTGATTTCATAAATGGAGAAAAATCTTTAACACTAGAAGTGCCAGAATTCCATAACTACTAGAACTGCCGCAAGCGGTCATTTTGACCGCTATATTCCAAACTCTATATCTTTAATGATAAATACCCAATTGAGAGATTAATGCATTTATTGTATTAATATGTCTTTAAAAAACAAAACAACACCAAACTGTACATTTAAACAAGTTTAATTATACATTTATAAATAAATAATATCCGTAGATGTCCTGAACAAAATGACGGAGTAGCCCATATTTGTTTACACAGTTCGATCGCGTCGCGCCCGCCGACACACACACACACACACACACACACACACACACACACACACACACACACCAACCATATTCCAGTATTGCAATCTTGACATTGCAGCCTGTTCATTATAGCCACAATAAAATATAATAATAAAATAGTCAACCTAACATATAAAAATGCCACTGCTCTGCTTGTAGCCTAGTAGGCTAGCCTACAATTCGTACCATTTTGCGCATGTGAAGAGGATGATTTTTTCCGTCGATATTGGAACGTGAGTGAAGTACAAAGCCTATAATAAAGAAATAGTTTACCATCCAAATACATCGCAAATGTTGAAACATTTTGATTCTAATTTTGAGCCTAACACCGCTTACTTTCACTTTCGCTTATAACGCATTTCATTTTGGCTTGTTTATAGTTATTTTTTCATTCTTGTTCTGTTCTGAATATCATTACATTTAAATGATTTGTTGTTGAATATGTTTAGTGTATTTTTAACCACATTTTATTGTTGTGTATTGGTATAGCCTATAATAATACCGCGAAATTCCGTGCGGTCAATATGACCGTCTATGGCCGAAATAGGTAAATATGTTCATTTGTTTTTTTGCCTTATGTGTAATTTATATGAAAAACATTTTAAATGAAAATACAGACACTTTTAGGAAAAGTCAGGTACCAGCAGGATTGTATTTATTTTTTCAACAAAGTTATTGCAGATATAAAATTCAAAACGGTCAAAATGACCGCCATGGCCGTTCTAGTGTTAAGTTGCACACAGATCGAAAAGGCTTCCTCACTAAAAAGAGGTCAAAAGACAGGAGCTAAAAGTAATTTCAAATGCCCTCAGTGTGGAAAGAGTTTTAGTAAACATGGATATATTAAAGTCCACATGAGAATTCACACTGGAGAGAAGCCTTACAAGTGCAAATGGTGTGGAAAAGGTTTCACTGAAAACAAAAACCTTAAAGTCCACACGAGAATTCACACTACAGAGAGTCATTACAAGTGCAAACAGTGTGGAAAAAGTTTCACTAAAAAAGGAACCCTTAAACTCCACATGAAAATTCACACTGGAGAGAAGTCTTACATATGCCAACAGTGTGGAAAAAAATTCCTTCGAAAAGAAAGCCTTAAAAAGCACATGAAAATTCACACTGGAGAGAAGGCTCACACCTGCAAACTGTGTGAAAAGTGTTTTACACATAAACAAACCCTTGATTTCCACATGAAAATTCACACTGGAGAGAAGCCTTACCCCTGCAAACTGTGCAAGAACAGCTTCTCACGAAAAGATAGTCTTAAGACTCACATGAGAATTCACACTGGAGAAAAGCCGTTTGTATGTGCTCAGTGTGGAAAGAGTTTCAATCGTAAAGAAACACTTAATTCCCACATAAGAAGTCACACTGGAGAGAAGCCTTACACTTGCAAACTGTGTGGGAAGAGCTTCTCACAACAAGGAAACCTAAGGACCCACATGAGACGTCGTCACACAAGAGGCCAAATCTGATCGTCCACCTTATTGAATACTTGTTTTATTTGCATTCTTATATTCTTTATACTTTGACTTTAGGCTTTTTATTTTCTTTCTCTTTTCTATAGTCAAGTATTAAACAATTTCAATTGTATGGCGACGTCACTCCATTCTTGAATATTGACACCTCAAAATCAAAATATTAGTTTTACTATGAAATGCCAAAATATGAATGAAAGGTTGCACATAAAAGCACATAAACTAAAGATAAATTATATAATGCATTGCAATGTTTATCATTTCATTTAGTGAGTGATTGCACAGGTAAGCATATTGTCATGATCCCGGTATTCTCTCCTGTCTCTGTCTCCCCCTTGTGGCTTTTTGTTTCCTTGATTTATTCATCATCACTCTGACACACCCACTGCATCTGACGACAAGAGACGGACCCCGAGCCCAGTATTGATTCGCTACTGCTGTATGCTGAGTATCTTTGCGGGAACCTATCCTCAGTTTGATTATAAATTTCAAGAGACTTTTTCTGTTCTTCTGATTATCTGCAACAAGAGACATTCTGTTTGTCAGCTCAACGCAGCTTGCATTATTTTCATTAAAGAACTGTTTATCCTGCATTGCACTTGGGTCCTAATTCCAGAACGTGTTATGTGACACATATGTTGTCAATCTGAACTTGATCATGACTACTGTTGGGGCTCATCTTTTAGAAGCTGGTTTCAGTGCCAAAGTTGCTCATCCCTGATTTACACAATGCAGATTGCAGCTTAAAAAAGGGCCACCATCTCCCCAAACACAAAGTTTAGTTTTTTGTGTTTGTGTTGTTGATGACACATTTGACCATGGTGGGACAGGGGTTGTAAACAGCAGAATGTTTATTGCAGTGGTTCCCAATCCTGGTCCTGGGGACCCACAGCTCTGCACAGTTTGTATGTCTCCCTCATTTAACACACCTGATTCAGATCATCATCTCGTTAGGAAAGAGCTCTATGAACTGAAATGGGTGTGTCAGATAAAGGAGACATATAAAATGTGCAGAGCTGTGGGTCCCCAGGACCAGGATTGGGAACCACTGGTTTATTATGAACTGCACAGTGTTTATATAATCCACACTCAAGAGCAGGGTTCACCAATCTCGGTCCTGGAGGGCCGCTGTCCTGCAGAGTTTAGCTCCAACCCCAATTAAACACACCTGAACCAGCTAATCAAGGTCTCATTAGGCATACTAGAAACTTTCAAACAGGTGTGTTGGAGCTGGTTGGAGCTAAACTCTGCAGGACAGCGGCCCTCCAGGACCGAGATTGGTGAACCCTGCTCAAGAGTGTTAAAAAGTAACATTGAGCAGTGTTGAAGTTAATGAGATAATTAAGCGATAATTGACCATTAGTGAAGACACTTGCTGTAAACAAACAGAATCACTAAAAGAAGGGGAACTTTGCTTTTTTATTTATTTATTTAATTTGAGACTGGTGTGTTTTATTAGGGTTGGAACTAAAGTCTGCTGGATACTGGCCATTCAAAACTGGAAATGAAGAGCCATGACTTACTGTATCAGATTATCCAAAAGACTTGAAAGGGTACTTGATCAGTGATCAAATAAAGTGCTTAACTTCAGAAAAATAAAATAAAGGGAGTTTAAAATTTCCCCTTTTCTGTTTCACATCTTGACTCAACAGTCTCAACCAATTTGATCCATTCACTGTTCTGGATGAGAGCCAAGTGCTTCTATAACAAGTTTTTAATATTTTTTTGTGAATATATATATTTAAAAATCAAAGTAACTCCCACTCATTCTGAAAGACTGTTGTTTAACTGTCATACCCACTTGCCATATCTCTGCCATTTTATGATTGTTACATACTTGCGTCTCATGAAATAAATGTCTTGTTTTGAGTCCTCTAACATCCTCCTGTCTGAGTCTCTAACAATTGTAGTCACACGTTTATTTCAATAAAAACTGTTGCAGTCACAGCTGTGTCTATTTGTGTGTGAGAGTGAGCAAATTGCATTTGTGCTCTAGTGACCAGGGGCCTCATTTATAAAAGTTGCGTACGCACAAAAGAAGGCGTACTCCGCTCTCTACGCAATAATTGGTATTTATAAAAAGCAAACTTGACGGGAAAATGTGCGGTCTTTCACGCACACTCTGACCCAGGCGTACGCACAAAAACGGGTGAAATGAGAAATGGCGACACCGTCGGCAGTTGGAAGAAACACGTGAAAGTGTGTGAAACTGTAGACGGTTGTGTAAAATAAACGGCAACACTGCCTTTCATAAATAACATGAAGACTTCACAAAGCAAGTCTTACAATTAACAGCCTACACGAACACCCGTTTGATCGATCTGCAGTGTAAAACAAACAAAATCAAATGAAGATTAGAACAGAAATGCAAATTAACACATATTTGCTAAAAGAAAAGTGAAATATGTTCTGCAATAATATTGGCATGTTATGCAATTCATCCTCATAACACATCTGTAGCTTGTCAGATGCAATCAAATGGATGGTAATAAAATGCCATGATGCCATCACAATGCGTAATGACGTGAGTGAAGTTACGTTTCTTGGTTTTCCTCTGTGTTTGCCATGATTTCGCAATCGATGAATATTAACTTGTGGGCGTTTCACGGACTATTTATGGGCAACTATGGGCGTGACATGAAGCCGCAAAAGCTGCGCTACATTTAGAATTGATTGTGATTTATTAAGGGAAAACTGCGTAGGATGTGCGTGCGCACGGTTTTATAAATCCGAATATTTCTGTGCGTACGCACGTCCTATGTTTCATCCGTACGCCACTTATGACGCAAATCATACGCAAAGTTTTATAAATGAGGCCCCAGGCCTTAGTTTTTGTGCAGAAATTTTCTGATTTTCAGATACTTGAAAAAAGTGTGACAAAATTTACTGAGCATTGATGAATCGATTGAACATTGATTTTATTTGTGGAAAACTGCAGAGCTTTCTGTGGAGTTAAGAATTTGTAAATTGTGTCTGTTCCTTCATTAAATTTGAATCACTCTACATTGGCAGCAACTCAAATGACTCTTGACATCTGAGACTTGAGTTGCTATTTGAGATATGTGAAATTGTTGATTTTTAATTAGACTGAACTAGATTAATAATTATTTTGTATTGAATTACATTTATAATTCTACTGATTCTTTGAAGATCATATTTTTTCAGGCATTTAAGTCTAATGAACTTTATATGCCTATATTTTAATATTAGAAACACACCGACTCTTATATGCACTTCAGTGTTGACACTTATAAAAAAAAAAAAAAAAAACACCTTTTAATATTGGGATATAAATGCTTTGTGCACCCAAGTCTCGGTCTCATTGTCTTTTGTTAGTAGTTTTTATTTTCTCCATCACATTATGGACAACAATCATTTAAATAGGTATTTCACCAATTATTGACCATAGGACTTTTTAGGACTACCTTTAGGACTTTTATTTTAGTTTGTTGATATGACGTCATAAGACTGCGCCGCTCTCCAGCCTCTGTTGTGATTCGGCTGAAAGGTTTGTAATTTTAAACGTTTTAAAGTATTTAAATCAATGCAAGCCTTCCAGGCAATTTTACAGTTTTTGCAAACGATGTAAAAATTATTAAATATTATTGAAAGTAACATCTGAGTGATTTATCTACATTAATGCTCATCCACACACCAGTAACAGAAAAGGTGCGTCTCATTTCGCTCCCTATATCGTAAGTAAGTTTATTGTAAAACCGATTTCGGTCACTGGCGAGTGCAGATGGAGAAATGGAGCTTTTGAAACCTCGAGTCAATCGAATCAAATGTTTAGCGAAATGATTCAGTGATTCGAATCGTCGCACGCTGATCAAAACAGTGTTGATGCAAGGAGAACATAAATGACAACTTTAACAAACCAATTTGTATGAATGTCTCTAGAATCTTCAAGTCAGTAAATACCACGTGTAAATCCTAAATGCCTTAATAATAAGAGTTTGTTTAGTGTGTGTTCTTGTATTAACTTCATTTTTTATTGTTTGTCTAATCAGGTGATTTAAGTCCATTAACTCTCACTCTGACTGACTCTCTTAACACTGAACTACTGAACTAGAGCTGACTGAGACGCACCCAGAGATTTAGTTTGGATTTATTTTTCCTTTCTGTTAATTATTCTCATCTTATTGTCCAAACACAGAAAAACTGAGACACTATTGTAAATAGTGACACACTATTATAAAGATGGCGTTTATTAAAGAGGAGAGTGAAGACATAACGATTGAAGAAATGAAACAAGAAGATACTGAGGAACAAACAGGTTGGTTTCATTCTCAAAGCTTAGGCTAACTCAGTCATTTGCACATCCTTTTTTGATTAAAATGTCCAGCTCTACAGAAATGAATTATATTTTTGAAGAATGTCATATTAGTGTGTAACATTAAATCCAATGGCCCCTATCATACACCTAGCGTAATGTGGCACCAGATGCGACGCAAGTGTTTTTTGCTAGTTTCAGCCCTACACAGTTAGGACTTTCACATCCCGTGAAATGTTGTTTAAATAGCAAATGCATTTGCGCCCATCTGTTCGCCCATTGGTTGCTGGTCTGAAAACGAGGTGTGTTCAGGTGCGATGTTGGCGCGTTGCTATATTCTGAGGCAACTGAAATAGACTGAGCCATTGACCAACTGAAACCTGGCCTAAAGTCAATGACGCAGTATTTTTTTATTACCGTTTGTGTTTAAAGATTGCGTTAATATGTTCCTATAGGCGGATGCACAACGCACGTACACTCATCTTATTACAAACACAGGGACGTGCAGCAGCATACAAACATTCCAAATGTTAAAAATAAAAGTATTACAATGTAAAAGATTATTATTGTGTACATAAATATATGGTGGAATCTGGCTTTTCCCGTAGGTGGTCTGCTTGCGCGCTTTAACCTTGCGTACGAGCAGATCCGTTTCCTTGCTAGAGAAGCGTTCAGTCTTTACGCTTGTAAATTCAGCCATGTAAATAGCGAATCCGCCATGGCACGAGCGCAAGTGGCTTTTAAAGGGAATGGGAAATATGACTCTGATTAGTTCATTGCACATTACTCCCAAAACACACCCATTACTCATTAAGAGAATAGGGACAACTCTTTTAGACCATGCACGCCGTTAAACTAGTAAAAGTGAATTTGGACATGCCCTAAGTGCACTTGCGCCGTTCACTTTAGACCATGCGCTTAGATCGTTAAAATGGGCCCAATATCTACTTCTGAACTGAAACAAGGAAAATCATTTATTTCTATCACTAAATTATGCAACATTAGCAAAGCATGTTGCAGTAATAACAGTAACTAAAATCCAGAGGGTCAAAACATTTTACACATTACCATAATAAATATATTAACATACCTGAACATAATAGCAGTAAATATTCGATGACTCAAGCCAATTTTTCTTCTCATCTCAAAAGTGCTCGCTGTTTCAAACTAGTGTCTTATCAAAACGTGTCCTCTTAAAATTCAGAGGGCCAAAAAATGCTTAATTTACAATCAGCAAATAAGTTGTATCAAAAACACTAGCCTGTTTGGTGAGCAAATATAACAGCTAGTTATTTTATAACAAACTAACAATAGATGTCTTAAAACTGTTTAAGTATTTGTTAGTTACACAAACAATTAAAATCAAAGACACAGATTGAGCACTAAAGAAAACATCTGTTGTGACTTTCATATCTTCTATCACTGTCACAGCTGGCTCAACAATGTGATATTAAAGGAGACATATCATGCTTTTAAATTGTTCCTTTTTACATATAAATCATACATTTGTGGTCTATATAAAGCGGAACTGCAAAGCTTGGGTCTGAATTCCTCATTATTATAGCTCCACGGGCCCCTTTTTTACCCCTTTTCTGAGGTGCTTCTGAGATCAACTTGTTTTGGTGCGGTCTCTTTAAATACAATTGAGACACTTCATACCCCGCCCCCTCTCCAGGTTGCAGAGGTTCAACTCCACCCCGTTCGGCCATTTTTGTAGTCTGATAGCAGAGATACGATTATCTAGCGGGCACAGAAACTTTTCACACGTTATTAACAAAATGTCAACAACGGAAGACTTGTCCAGCCAGCCTTAGATGTTCGAGCCAGAGTTGGAGCCGGAGCGAAATGAAAATGAAGACGACGAACCTGCAGAACAACGTCTTCATATGGATGTATCGCAATGGTGTGTTACTGTATTTATACATGAAACTTTGGTCTTCCGACCTTTTACCACCGTGTCGATTTATTCTGATTAATATGTGCGAGGGAGAGAGAGCAAGACAGCGTCTAGTTTGGAGACGGTGATGTCTTGTTTACACTTTCGCCGGGCTCCGAGAGAGAGTGCGAGCGCGCGCGAGACCGGGTCTCTCTCTCTCTCTGCTCGTTCTTTCAGTTAAACATGCGCACTGTCACAAGCGCGGCAGTTCATCTACATTAGACGGTGTAATGAAGCGTGTGGGTTACTACATCCAACAACCGAACATTTTAACTTACCCTCTCGTAACTTCTGCATCCTTTAGCTTGGACTACAACATTTCAGCGAGAAATAATAATGGCGGTTCGCTCGAAGTGTTGGGCCGGAAGTCAATGTCCTTATTTGGCAGTTCCGCTGCAAATACTGTGACGTGATAGTTCACAAAACGTCATAGATAACAGAAAAATCGGAACAGGTTGAAAAATATGACCAAAACAGAATATAAAGATATCAACGAAGCACCTGAAGAGAATAATTTCATCTTTTCTGTACTTCTAAACACTCCAAATATACAACAAAATGCATTTAAGGGCTAAAAAAGTGCATTTAGCATGATATGTCCCCTTTAAGGGGAGACGACACAGATGAATAAGCTCAAAAGAAAGAATTTATTAGATACATTAACAAAATAACAATCAAACCGTCAGTCATCAGTAATATCAGTCAGTATGAAATGCCAGTGAATGGATGTGTAACTATTAGGGCTGTAGTCAACCAAAGAAATGCTTAGTCGACCAAAGTCCTGTCCTGCGCAACAATTAGTCGACTAAAAAAAAAAAAAAAAAAGACACAATGTTTTGCATTTTGATTGAACATTTATTAAACTATTGTCAGAGCATTTATAAAACAACAACGAAAAAACTTTTTTTTTTTTTCTTTTTTTTTATTGACACCTGGGATCCCCCGCGAAACGGTTCTCATTCGCGCTTGAATAAGGCCGGCGACACACTGGCTGCTGGCGTGAGAGTCTCAGCTGCTGTGGCGTGTCTGTTTTTATTTCGGCTCCCATGTTAACAGGTTGGAGTTTGCACACTGCCTGCGCGAGACACGCGTCTCAGGCGCGGCTCGAGCCACGCGGAAAATGCGTGCATGCTAGAAATAGAACCGACGCCTGAGTGTTCCAGCAACTGGAGTGTTCTCTGGCTAGAGTGCAGAACAGCGGAGTTTGTATGGACCGAAGTGCATGTCTGAGCTTGTATTGCTGCTGTTGCTTTGACATTGTGGAAAATAGAATAATAGAAACAAAATGTATTAGACTTTTTACCTGTTATTATAAATCTAAATTAATCTCGTTTTTAATTTAGGCTAACTTAATTTCGTTTTTCTTTATTTAAAGGGGTGATGAACTGAGAAATCAAAATTTCCTTGACCTTTTGACATATAAGAGATCATCATACTATAATAATATCCTGTAAGTTTCAGAACTGAAAACTACCTTGTTAGTCCAATAAAAGCTTTTATAGACATCAGGCTCAGCAAACGACTCGTTTTTCAAAGTGGGGAACTATGACGTCAAAGAGGATAAAACACCGCCTCCACAAAAGAAGATCAACTCCTACTTCAACACGGCCTGTTTAGCCCCGCCCACCGATTCGCCCAAACATGCTAAATAACATAGGACGACATGATATTGCTAAACCGGATCGAGCTACTTCCAAGCAATAAACATGCTGTTTACTAAATATTGTGCAGTGCCTGTTTGTGGAAGAAGACAGTCTGCATAAGCTTCCTTCGGATTCCAGCATGGTTAAACTTTATTAAATCAGTCAATCACAATTTCCCGACACGGATCTGCCAGCAACATGTAAGTAACCATGTGTATTCTAATGCCTGATCTGCGATCAGTGATTTCTGATGTGTAATTATTCAAGTTCAGATATCTTTCTCTTAAAATCGTTCAATACTGTTTATGCATCAGTGACTAAACGATCAACTTCACATAATTTCTCGTAGTATTATGAAAATAATCTTTTTTAAACTGTTATTAAATTATATACAGAAAGCGATCAAAGAACAATCCCTTTCCAATCGCCCAAGCTGTCAATCAAACAGCACAGCGCGAGCCGCGAGAGCTTATCTGGACACTTACCAAACTCGTGATGAAATAATGACACTGTTACACTACACAACGAAGCTCTTACTGTGTATTCACATCGTGTTTGCTTTGTGATTTGGAGTAAGCATTTGTGAGAGTGCAAAAATTGCGTTGCAATGATAAGATCTTTATTCACGCGATCAACAGACTGTCTGTCATCTGCTCAGTCAGTGCTCATGCTGCAACCTTTCATGTGATCATGGAATAGATTTAAATATAATGCTTTAAACGATACTGTTCACGATTTGTTAATCTCGATAGCTGTAATAGTAAAAACGTAGTAAAAGTTATCGAGAGAGTTCATGTAATACTAGCTATTTCATATGCAAGCATGTCAGCCAATCACAGCAGTGGGCGTTTGCACTGCAGTCTCACAGCAGACACGCCCCTTCAAACAGAGCGTTCAAATCTGAGGCTGAAATCAGGCTTGGAAAAATGGCTTTTATTTATAAATTATGACAATTTTTGATGTAAAAATCATACTAACATTATAAGGGCACCCCAGGCAACATTATAAAATAATAAAACAATCCAGTTCATGACCCCTTTAAATTTCGTTTTTTCTGTATTTAAATTTAGTTTTTTCTGTATTTAAATTTAGTTTTTTCTGTATTTAAATTTCGTTTTTTCTTTATTTAAATTTCGTTTTTTGCTTTATTTAAATTTCGTTTTTCTTTATTTAAATCTACCCTTTACTGTGTCAATAATTTGTTAGTCAGAAAAATATTAGACTACCTTAAAAGTATTGCTTAAGTTAAAAGACTGTGTGCGTTTTATCTCACTAGTGCAGTGTCCGTTCTCGGAGAATATAAGCCCTGCTCGCGTGAGGTAGTTTACTATTAATTCTGAACGTGTCGCGTCTCGCGTGTCTGTCTATATTGCACCAAATGCGACACTGCACTCCCTTGTGAAGTCAATTGGATGAAAGGTTCTCGAAATAATCAAAATGCAAAGGGACAGACAGACACATAGAGATTACTACCTATATTCCTTACTGAGCGCGAAGCAGCAGTGCAGCCTACGAGTGTTCTACGTGGTGTGCTAAACTGTGGCGCTGTTACAAAATAGCCTAAATTAAAGCATTTAAAGTTGGGGATAAAACATAGGCTAATTATATTTAGAATACAGTAATATATAACTGCTTATAAAGGAATAAATATCAAGGAGTAAATCAATGAAAATTTCTTTATTGGTGAAAAAAATAAAATAAAATATGCAACTGGTCGACCAATGAGAATGTCAGTCGACCAAGACGGCATCGACCGATTAGTCGACTAAACGACTAAAGTTGACAGCCCTAGTAACTATAGAATGTTGTCAGGACAAGTGCATGGTAGTGAAACAAAAGTAACATTCTCAAAACTGATGCGCCGAAACTGCTCAAGCAAGCAACAACTTAGCAGCGTCCCGACTAGCCACACTGCGTTGCTTAAAGGAGACATATCATGCTTTTAAATCGTTCCTTTTTACATATAAATCATACATTTGTGGTCTATATAAAGCGGAACTGCAATGCTTGGGTCTGAATTCCTCATTATTATAGCTCCACAGGCCCCTTTTCTACCCCTTTTCTGATGTGCGTCTGTGAGCAACTCGTTTTGGTGCCGGTCTCTTTAAATGCAAATGAGACACTTCACACTCCAGGTTGCAGAGGTGACACTCGGTTCAACTCCACCCCGTTCGGCCATTTTTGTAGTTTGATAGCAGAGATACGATTTTCCTGCATTGAACTTGTTTTAGCGCCCGCCAAAGTGATTTTTTTTGTCCCGCCAAAGTCTTATTTGATCGGTGAGTAATGTAGATGAACTGCCGCGCTTGTGACAGGGCGCATGTTTAACTGAAAGAACGAGCAGAGCGCGCACGCGCTCTCTCTCTCTCTCTTCGGAGCCAGGCGAAAGTGTAAACAAGAGGCGCTGTCTTGCTCTCTCTCCCTCGCACATATTAATCAAAATAAATCGACACGGTGGTAAAAGGTCGGAAGACCAAACTTTCATGTGGAGCATTCAGAGATATTTTTTTCCTGAATTACCGTGTGAATTGTGCTAAATAAGTTGCCTTATCAATTCTGAAAAGCGTTCTGGGCATTAAGCTGACATAAAACAACACTTTAATAAAACGAAAAAACTATCCAATGATGAAATGTTTTCTGTGTTGACACAAATCTTGGATGTCCAAAAGTTTCTGTGCCGCTAGATAAACCCTGTTGTTGCTTAAGTAACATTAATTATCCTTGAAGTGCTTTGCGTTCGCGCACACAAAAATGACTTTATGGGTACATTTCCGTTAAAAATAAAACTCAACCAGGCACTTCCAAGAGGTTCTGATGCTGGGAGACGGTGTAATGAAGCGTGTGGGTTACTACATCCAACAACCGAACATTTTGACTTACCCTCTCGTAACTTCTGCATCCTTGAGCTTAGACTACAAAATCACAGCGAGAAATAAAGATGGAGGATTGCTCGAAGTGTTGGGCCGGGAGTCGATGTCCTTATTTGGCAGTTCCGCTGCAAATACTGTGACGTAATTGTTCAAAAAACGTTATAGAGAATAGAAAAATCGGAACAGGTTGCAAAATATGACCAAAACAGAATATAAAGATATCAACGAAGCGCCTGAAGAGACTAATTTCAACTTTTCTGTACTTCTAAACACTCCAAATATACAACAAAATGCATTTAAGGGGTAAAAAAGTGGATTTAGCATGATATGTCCCCTTTAAATAGGACCCAAGACAGGATTCAGGTGTTCTCAGACCACGCCCCAATCACCAATCAAACCTGTAAAGAGAAACAAAACAACCAAACCCACACAAAACAATCTGCATCTTAACACCCCCCCCCCTCCTTTAAAAACACACACAATCAACCCATAATAATAATACTAATAATGAATCTTAATATAGGTAGGCACACTCTTTCCTAGTCCGCCACATCATATAGAGACCAAAGCACCATCTCCTTACTCCGTCACAGGAGCACGTGACAAGGTATCAGCGAATACGTTATCAACCCCAGTGTTTCCGCTACATTCATTCTGCTGTGGTGGTTCGCCACACCAAAAATCATCCCGCCACGGCTGCAGCTTCTCAGTGAGGTCCGATATTGTGCATACTTGTTAAGCCTCATTAAAGGCATAAAAAACATTGTAAATCACCATAAAGTTTTTGTGCACTATATTCCAAGACTTCTAAAGTCATTCGATAGCATAATGTGGGGTAATAATTAATATTTAAGTTAAAGTTAATGGAAACTCAACTCTCCTAAGTCATTCTCCATTCAGCATTCATACAGCGCGTCGCGTTCGGTTACGACAGTAACACGATGACACTCTTTCCCAGATCAATGTTCCCATTATTATACTTTATTTGTAGATAAAGGTCTATGGTTTTGCATAGTTTTTTATTAGGCAAAACTATGATTTCACCGGATTATAAAAATATCACTTGCTCTGCACTGCTACGCTATACTATGCTATACTATGTCTCCTGGGGTGCCCTTATAATGTTAGTATGTTTTTTAGATCAAAAATTATAATTTTTGAAATAAAGGCATTTTTCCTAGCCTGATTTTAGCCTCTGATTTGAAGGCTCTGTTTGAAGGGGCGTGTCTGCTGTGAGACTTCAGTGTAAACGCTCACTGCTGTGATTGGCTGACATGCTTGCATATGAAATAGCAAATTATTACAAGTGGAACTCTATCGAAAACGTCTCCGGTTACTTTCGTAACCTCGGTTCCCTGAAAGGCAGTTTGACGTATATGGGAACTCCTCCCCTCCTCCACTTCTGCTGAAATCTTATGGCTAACGCCAGCTGAAACAGCTGGCCAATTGACGCAAATATGCAAATACTGACAAGCCCGCTGGCAGTATAAATTGCATGTGCGCGACAATTGCGTTAGAATCATGACTGAACGCTAGAATCTGAACAACCGAGCACGGCGGTCGACGTAATGTCTCGTTCCCTGCCATTCAGGGAACCGAGGTTTGAAAGTAACCGGAGACGTTCCCTTTCTAGGCGGTCACTTCGACATTATGTCGTGTGACGTATATGGGAACTGTATAAAATCCCGCCGTGGGAGCAGTGAAGCCACCCTACTCGAGACTGACAGAACCCACAGCCAATAGCCATGCTGCTAGGAATAAAAGCATCTGATAGGCTGAAGCGGGCCAATGGTGTGCTTTTTAAAACCCTGTCAAATTTGCATATCCCAAGCAAACGAAATAGAGGAAGGCTGCACTGAATCGCTCAGGGCAGACACAACGCAATAGAAAGGGTTTAATACAGTGTCAACAGCATAGCGGTGACAGTTGCATAAGCACAACACATTCTCCAATAGAGACAACCCGTGAACCAAGCACAGAGTTAGCAACGGTAACTACTGGGCTACACATGGGAAAAACCTGAACTCACTGAAAGCACTTGCGACGCCACAGAGGGTACATCCAACTTATAAAACCTGGCGAACGTATTCTGAGAAGACCAGCCAGCAGCAAAACATAAGTCCTGTATAGACATACCTCTAGCCCAGGCCCACGAAGAGGCGACCGCCCTCGTCGAATGAGCCCTGATGCTAAGGAGACATTCTTCCCCCTGACAATCATAAGCCAGAGCAATAACGTCCACAATCCAGTGAGCAAGCCTCTGCTTTGAGACCCCACGTCCCTTGTTACATCCACTAAAGCACATGAAAAAGCTCTCTTTGAGAAGGGATACATTTTGTTTTTATTTGAACAGAATAAACAACATTCACAACTGACATGCATTCGTCACTCGACGGAACATGAGGGACTTCATGAGAACACGGCGCTTGGGGGAGGGTCATCCCTCGCGCTCTTTCTCCCTCTTGCCCGCTCCATCAGGAAGACGGCTTGGATGTAGAGGGGGATGCGTTGACCTTCCCTCGGCGCGGGCTCCTTCTCTGAGCCTGTCCCTTCTTCCTAGGTCCCGACCACTGTCTGCTCTGGCCGGCGCGAGCATCCGGTTCGGTGCGGGGCGCCGCTGGCTGTCTAGCCGGGCCCTGAGGTTGGCAAGAGGTCGATGAAGAGCGGGAATGAGGTTGAGCAGGTGGTGCCCGGCGCGGAATGACATGGCTAATTGCTTTGGCGCGTTTCTGAGTCTCAGAATAGCGCTCCGTGACTGTCTCCACGGCGTCACCGAAGAGGCCGGCTGGAGTGATCGGCACGTTGAGCAGCGTTTTCCGGTCCGCGTCCTTAACATCTGAAAGTGTCAGCCACAGGTGCCTGTGAAGGACCACCAGGAATCCCATGGAGCGGCCAACAGCCTGTGCGGAGCGTTTGGTGGCCGCTAGTGCGAGGTCCGTTGCCGAGCGAAGATCCCGGATGACGTCAGCGTCTACAGAGGCGACGCCATCCAGGGGCTTAAGCAGCTTGGCCTGGAACACCTGCAAGATAGCCATGGCATGGAGAGCTGAGACTGCCTCTCCCGCTGCTCCGTAGGCTTTATCAGCCTGGTGGGCCGTGAATCTACATGGCTTGGACGGCAAGCTGCGGTCCGAACCCAATGCAGAAGTCGACGGGCACAGGTGGGTGGCGACGGTCTCCTCGACGGGGGGCATGTGCACGTAACTGTGGGCTTCCGCCTCGGCGACGTGTGCAAACATGGCTTGAATGGCAGAGTAGGTGCGCGCCAACTGGGGAGCAGCCCACGATCTCACCACGTGTTCGTGGACGTCCAGGAAAAACAGGGTCCCCCTCTTCGACGTGGCCTGACGGCGGCTCGATTGGAGGAACCACGTGTCCAGCTTGCTCCTCGCTGGCTCGTCCGGAGCGTTCCACGAGAGGTCCAGCTCGGCGATGGCTTTGCTAAGGACCCTGAAGAGCTCCTCCTGGAGGTCTGCGGGGCTCTCTTGCTCAGGAGGGGCCGGCTCGGACACCCAGTCCTTCTCCGACGCCGAAAGAGACATGGAGTCATCCTCCCCACCAGCGCCGAAGGAGACAAAGTCCGCGACGTCGCGAGGGGGGCGGAAGCTCGCGTCCGGGAAGCTGACAGCGTCAAGCTCCCTATCCCTGGGGGTGGAAGGGCCCACCAGCGGCTCGCTGGCAGCAGTGGGCCCAATCCCCGCGGATGCTCGAGCCACTTCCCTTCTTGCTTTGAGGGTGCGCATTGGCATCTCCGCACAGTGGGCGCACAAGAGTTCATCCGTTAGGTGACGCAGAACAGATGGGTGTCGGGCGGCCCAATAGGGCCCGAACACAGGTTGCAAGAGGACGCCATTGGATGCTGAAGACAGGTAAGTATCTTCTGGTTGCACCTTCAACGATGGCGAAGTAGTTAATATGATAAGTAGCACACTTCGATTTGAGCGTGAAGAAAGAGAGTCTGACGCAATTGTCGCGCTCACGCAATTTATACTGCCAGCGGGCTTGTCAGTATTTGCATATTTGCGTCAATTGGCCAGCTGTTTCAGCTGGCATTAGCCATAAGATTTCAGCAGAAGTGGAGGAGGGGAGGAGTTCCCATATACGTCACACGGCGTAATGTCGAAGTGACCGCCTTGAAAGGGAACTTTTACTATTACAGCTATTATCTGTTTTTACTATCACAGCTATCGAGAGTAACGAATCGTGATAAGTTTTTAAAGTATTTAGATCTATTCCCATCACATAAAAGGGTGCAGTGATGAGCATTGAGCAGATGACAGCCTGTTGATCGTGTGAATAAAGATCTTATCATTGCAAAGCAGTTTCTGCACTCTCACTAATGCTTTTACCAATGGAATTGGAAAATAATCCGACATTGAACCAACCACTACGGCTGATTTAACCTTGTTTGGATCATAATTGTGGGACAAACATGGTTTCAATAAATTTACAAGTCTCTTTCCTCCTGTCTGGAGTGGAAATTTCATAATTATTGTCGGACAGTGCACGCACAACAGTATATGGCCCCAAAAACCTAGTGCAGAACAGAGAACCTGGCAATGGCAACAATGCCAAAACCATCCACATATTCCAGCAGACTGTTTGGTGGCTGTTTACCCTTTAACTGATTACACACAACAGCAAGCGGACTGCACACCTTGTGTCCAAAAACTAATTAGTTTGGACTGAAACCCAAACTAGACTGAGTGACCTCCCTAGCAGCTAACGGAAGCCACAGAACCCCTTTCTCCCAGTCTCATTTTAATATGCACGTAAAAGAGACTAGGATGAAAACGCTCCAGCGTGCCCTGACTCAGTGGATGGTACGCGCTGGACTGGTGATGTTGAATTCCCAACTGTTTTAATATCTCCGCAAACATATTAGATATAAAATTTGTTCCCTGGTCACTCTGAATGACCTTAGGGATATAAACAATTTAAATGAATTGCGACAGGGCCTTAACTACAGATCGAGTAGTGATTTTATGCATCACATAAGTTGCTGGATAGCGAGTACTCTGACACATCACGGCCAAAAAATATTTATTTCCAGACTTTGAAGGAGGTAACGGACCGACACAATCTATTAACAGATGCTCAAACGGTTGTTCCACTGGAGGTATTTGGCACAGTGGAGCTCGTTTTAAGGTGTAGTTAGGTTTCCCAGTCATTTGGCACGTATGACAAGTTTTAATTAACTGCAAAAATAAAAAAATTATCTTTTCAATAGCAGCCAATAAAAATACTGCAAAACTCTGTCACATGTGTTCTTTAGCCCTAAATGGCCCGCTATCTCGCCGTGAGCCAATTGAAGTACAGCATCTCTAAAACTCTAACCCATTCACTAACTGAGATTCCAAGATAAACTTGTGCAGAGGGACAGATAATGTTTGAAGTGCAATTCCCTGAATTAAAACATCATGAACTTGATGAAAATGAAAGTACAGATTCCAAAATAAATGACTCCGTTGATTCAGTATCTCGTAGAATTCTCACGGGGACATCCTCATCTACTTTTGACTGAGAGACAAAAACTTCAGAAATAAATGGTGCATAACCTGTACTTTGTTCAATGTTGGAGCAATTTCTCTTTACCATTGACATACATATTTTCTGAATGTAGTATAGATTGCGTGCAACTAGTCAGTAGTACAGGCGCAGAATTTCTCTTACTGCGTCCCTGTTTGCCTTTTGGAACAGGACATTCATTTTTCCAGTGCCTGACTTCAAAACAATATCGACACAGAGTTAGTTATCACCTTTTGAGAAGGTGGTCCTCGGCCGTTTCTTTGCAAATATTTAACCCTTTCATGCATGAATTATGATATCCTCAGTCAGGATTTTTTTCCTATGTGTTTTTATTGCTCTTAGGGCATGAAAAACAAGAATTGATTTTTATTTTATTTTTTTACAAATTTTTCAAAGAGATCTTCAGATGTCCACTTGAGTGGACAGCATGCATTTGGTTTAAACTTAAGATATACTAGATTTAATATAAGACAATAATCAAACACATAAAGTATGTGAATTTAACGAACTAATCAATACAATTATATCAAATCATGTGAAAACTATAAAATATATACAAAAAATCTAAATGCAAAATATTGCAAAGGCTTCATACAACTTCATACAAGTTGCACTTGGCGTATCTTTGATATCAGAACATGAGGACATGATTCCATCAGATTTTTCTACAGTCTGTCAAGGTACAACTGTGGAAACCACTCAGATGCTCCCTCCAGTGCACCAGAGTATGGAGATTTACCCTTATTAGCTGATAATTCTGATTATGTTCAAGATGGACATGCACATTTCTATCATAGCCCTCCTCTGAGAAAACCTAGCGATACGTTTTTTCAATCTCATCTGAAATGATCAGTGTTGGGGGTAACGCACTACAACTAACATGCATGACCCATTCAGATTACTTTTTTGATGTTACAAGTAAAGTAATGTGTTACAAGTAACATGCATTACCTAATCAGATTACTTTTTGATCTAACAGGTAATTAACTACAAGTAATGTGCATTACCTAATCAGATTACTTTTTGATGTAACAAGTAAAGAAACGCATTACAAGTAACATGCATTACATAATCAGATTACTTTGTGATGTTATGAGTAAAGAAATGCATTAAAATAATGCATATTACATAATCAGATTACTTTTTGATGTTATGAGTAAGGAAACGCATTACAAGTAACATGCATTATGTAATCAGATTACTTTTTGATGTTATGAGTAAAGAAACACATTACAAGTAACATGCATTACGTAATCAGATTACTTTTTGATGTTATGAGTAAAAAAACACATTACAATAACGTGCATTATGAAATCAGATTACTTTTTGATCTAACAAATAAAGTAATGCATTACAAGTGTCATACATTATGTAATCACATGACTTTTTTCAATGTCAATGAAAATTACTTTCTAATAATACAAGTACATTTATTTACAGTAAAAAAGTCACTGCAGATTAAGTTTTTAAGTTTTAAATTTCAAAAACAATATTCACATTATAATTATGAATTGTAGCTGAAATATAGCAGTTGATGCATGACGTCCACTACAGTGGACATGTGATTAATCAGAGCTGCAATATTTTTTTTACCTCCAAGAGTCTCCTAGATTCGAAGGAATGGGTGGATATTCTGGAGCAACTTGGCATGTCTGACTGACCCTTGGCCATCTTAGTTTGGAGGGGGGAAAAATCGAAACACAAAGGCTTGCCACTTGATTGCAATTTATAGGATGATGCACAAGGGTCCAATGAAGAGATTGATGTGCAACTTTGCCATAAAAACCCGTGCAAATTCAAGAAAATGCATTTTTAATAGCTGTCCACTGTAGTGACCACTATGCGTGAAAGGGTTAAGGCTATGATTTTCGTTTCCCTGATTCCCAGGAATAAATTGGTTCTTATGTGTTAAAACGAAATCGTCTGCCACGGATGCAGCTTCAGCAGCAGTGTGAGGTTTATTTTCATTAATGTACATTGCAATGTGATCAATAAAAAATGTTTTTTTAACTGTTCAATAATCATCATCTTGCGCAACTCGCTAAAGGACTGTACGTTAGAACGTTGCACACCAATGATCAAAATGATTAGTTAACTCTCTCATAACCTCAATGTGTGTTTGTCTTTCACTCTTCCTCCAAGTACGAAAACACTGGTGATAGGCTTCTGGAACTAACTCAAAAGCCTTTCCATGTCTATTTCATGCTTTCGCATCTCTTTCTCATGTGACTGTTGTAATTCAATAAGCTATTTTTGCTGTTCAAATGTCAAACCCACAAATGACAGAAGGACTTTGAACCGCAGCAGCTATTACTCGTTTTGATGTATTCGGCAAAATCTGCAAATCACTCAATTCTTGTTTTATGGTCTTTCTAAGCTCATCCTTCCTCAATCGCTTATCTATTCTATTCAAATCATGTAATTCTGCAATTTTCCACAACTGTTTTTCAGAACAATGATTCAATAATTCCTCAAAAGGAGCGTTACGAAATTCCTCAATCAACATTATAATGCATCAGATATATCCAGTCAAATCTACATACGAAATTATTCAAATAATGAATTTAACCTAACATTATAATGCATCAGATATATCCAGTCAAATCTACATACGAAATTATTCAAATAACGAATTTAACCTACCCCAAAAATACAATTCAGCCTAGGTAATTCTAATGGTCAAAACTGTGCACATTCTCATCTCCCCATCTAATCCTAAAAACACCCTCTAACTAACTCATAGTCTTCCGTGCACTTCCAACAATCGAGCCCTTTGAAGCACCCAAATACCGATGGCGTGGAATAGAACAAACAGTTCGGAGCCACCACCACAGCAGTGCACTCAGCCAAGGAGCCGCACAAAAAGAATAAACTAAAACAAAAATCTACGCAAAGCGTTGCTATAACCTAGCTGGGGAGTTTAAACACAATTTTAAACCTCAAGAACTTACCTTTTCAAAGCTGACAACAAAATTGACGCATCAGTCACAACTTCCGTCAAATGGTCTACCCCACATAACTAATTAAACCTACAAAATTTATGAACGAATCAAATCAAACAACAAAAAATTGGACAAGCCCCCATATGTCACAGCTGGCTCAACGATGTGACATTAAGGGAAGACGACACAGAAAAATAAGCTCAAAAGAAATAATTTATTACATATAAATTAACAAAATAACATAAAACCGTTAGTCATCAGTAATATCAGTCAGTATGAAATGTGCATGGTTGTGTAAAAGTAACATTCAAGCAACAACTTAGTAGCGTCCCTACTAGCCACACTGCGTTGCTTAAATAGGAGCCAAGACAGGATTCAGGTGTTCTCAGACCACGCCCCAATCACCAATCAAACCTGAAAAGAGAAACAAAACAATCTGAATCCTAACAATCACCCTCCGTTGTAAATTTACCATCATAAGTTATTCAAGGATGAGTGTTTTTTTTTCTCCTGAACTCCATGAAGCAGCATAATATTCTTCATGTTATATGTATGTTAATTAAATATGTAAATAATTAACCATTGGTCTTCAATAGTATCATGCATTTGTAGATCACAGCCACAGGTGGTTTACATACACCTTGCAGAATCTAAATAAGAGGGATCATACAAAATGCATGTTATTTTCAATTTAGTACTGTCCTAAATAAGACATTTTATATTAAATGTTTGCATAGTCCACAAGACAAAAAAATTGCTGAGGTTATAAAATTAACCCCATTCAAAAGTTGTCATATCCTTGATTCTTAATATTGTGTCCACAACTTTTTTTGTCTGTTTTGTGATGTTGTTCTTGAGTCTCTTGTTTGTGAAACTGTTAAGCAGTTAAACTCTTCCTAATGTTCTTCAGAAATATCCATCAGCAAAAATTAAGGTGAGATAAACCCCCAAATGCCAAAAGGGGGGTAATTCAGAAATTCTTGAGACAGTTGAGAGCACACCATTTTTCTAATAGGAACGTGGTTGGGAACCCCTGTATTAAACTCAGGTTAACTTGTATTTCTCTTTATTTATTTTTTGCCTTAGACCTGATGCAGCTGAAAGAAGAGAGTGAAGAACTAAATGAAATGGAAGAAAAAGATCAGTATGAGAGACATTGTGATTTCATAAATGGAGAAAATTATTTTAGTTGCTCAGGGATCGAAAAAGCTTCCTCACGAAAAAGAGTTCAAAAGACAGGAGCTAGAAGTAATGTCAACTGCCAACAGTGTGGAAAGAGTTTTGGTAAATATGACTACATTAAAGTCCACATGAGAATTCACTCTGGAGAGAAGCCTTACTCTTGCCAACAATGTGGAAAAAGTTTCACTCAAAGAGGACACCTTAAAGTCCACATGAGAATTCACACTGGCGAGAAGCCTTTCTCCTGCCAACAATGTGGAAAAAGTTTCGCTGAAAAACGAGGCCTTAAAGTCCACATGAGAATTCACACTGGAGAGAAGCCTTACAAGTGCAAACAGTGTGGAAAAAGTTTCACTGAAAAATACAGTCTTAAAATCCACATGAAAATTCACACTGGAGAGAAGTCTTACACATGTCAACAGTGTGGAAAAAAATTCCTACGAAAAGAAAGCCTTAAAAACCACATGAAAATTCACACTGGAGAAAAGCCCTACACCTGCAAGCTGTGTGAAAAGTGTTTTACACATAAACAATCCCTTGATTTCCACATGAAAATTCACACTGGAGAAAAGCCCTACGCCTGCAAACTGTGTGAGAAGAACTTCTCACGAAAAGATAGTCTTAAGACTCACATGAAAATTCACACTGGAGAAAAGCCGTTTGTATGTGCTCAGTGTGGAAAGAGTTTCAATCGTAAAGAAACACTTAATTCCCACATAAGAAGTCACACTGGAGAGAAGCCTTACACTTGCAAACTGTGTGGGAAGAGCTTCTCACAACAAGGAAACCTAAGGTCCCACATGAGAAGTCACACAGGAGAGAAGCCATTCGTATGTGGTCAATGTGGGAAAAGTTTCTGCATTAAAGTAAACCTTAATATCCACATGAGGATTCACTCGAGAGAAACTGTTTAAATGTCATTAGTGTGTAATGAGTTTCAAAAAAAGAAATATGTATCTGTTAAATCTGTATATCTATGTTCACACTGCAGCTGAATGTTGGCCAAATCTGATCGTCCACCTTACTGAATGCTTATTTTATTTGCATTCTTATATTCTTTATACTTTGACTATAGGCTTTTTATATTCTTTATCTTTTCAATATTCAAATATTGAACAATTTCAATTGTATGGCGAAGTCACTCCATTCTTAATATTGACACCTCAAAATCAAAATATTAGTTTTACTATGAAATGCCAAAATATGAATGAAAGATTGCACATAAAAGGACATAAACTAAAGATGAAATTAAATAATACATGGCAATGTTTATTTCATTTAGTGAGTGATTGCACAGGTAAGCATATGTTGTCAATATGAACTTGATCATGACTACTGTTGGGGCTCATCTTCTAAAATCTGGAAGCTGGTTTCAAGGCCAAAGTTGCTCATCCCTGTTTTTTACACAATGCAGATTGCAGCTTAAAAAAGGGCCACCATCTCCAAAAACTTTGTTTAGTTTAGTTTAGTTTTTTGTGTTTTATTAGGGTTGGAACTAAAGTCTGCAGGACACTGGCCCTTCAGAACTGGAAATGAAGAGCCATTACTTACTGAATCAAATTATCCAAAACACAGGGTACTTGATCAGTAATTTTCCTTGAGCAGATTCAAAAACAACCCAAGTAATAAAGGTGCACAATCCCATAGCTGAGGAGAACCCTGCAGATGTGTAGTTATAGAGGGGGTAACAAAGTGCTGAACGGGTGTGGAAACAGAACTACTGCATGTATAATGTTGATTGATTGATCTATGCCCTCAACCTTGAGTATCCCAAAATACACATTTGCAGTGCAGAAAAACTTTTTTGGGAACTTGGCGGATGCAATATCCTTTGTCTCACCATTTTTTACAAAAAGTCAACGTTCCATTAAGAAGTAATAAGGGGTTCAAACGCACAGTGCCACAGCGGTGACACTATAGTGATCAAAAGTACTAAATTGCTCATAACTCCTAAACTGTTAGTCGAAGACTCAAGTCCCTTCTTTGAGAGTTCTAATAACTCTCACATAATATACTAATTTAAACCTTCATAAGTCCATTTTGTAGCTTTTGTTTGTTAGCATAAGCCCATCTTCCAGTCATGTAACTTGAAAGTTACAGGCACATATAACTTATTCTGTGTCGTGTCATAGTTCTTCTCAAAACCATAACTGTTGACATACGACGCAGGGTGGTAAAATGTTGTATAAACTACATGATTACACACAAAACCATGTAGCGTAAGAGTGGAAGTCTTGAAAATCCATGGCGCCTGAATAGCTGTGAACTCTGTTTCCTGTAGAGTCCATTTCCCACGTAAAGTCGCTACGATGACTCGTCCCTCATGAGGCTTGTTCATGGAAATCTGAGGTGATGCTTTACACCAGGTTGCCGCTTGTGAAGACATCATGGCATACACACATACATACTGAAATACTGATTCAGGCAAATTATCAGTACTACTCGACCTCGGTGCTGCATTTGACACTGTCGATCACAACATACTTCTTGACAGGCTGGAAAACTGGATGGGGCTTTCTGGGATAGTCCTAAAATGGTTCAGGTCATACTTAGATGGGAGAGGTTATTATGTGAGTATAGGAGACCACAAGTCTGAGTGGACATCCATGACATGCGGAGTCCCTCAAGGCTCAATTCTTGCACCACTCCTGTTCAACCTGTATATGCTCCCAATGAGCCAAATAATGAGAAAGAACCAAATTGCTTACCACAGCTATGCAGACGACACACAGATCTACTTAGCCCTATATCGCCTAACGATTACAGCCCCATTGACTCCCTGTGCAAATGCATTGATAAAATCAACAGTTGGATGTGCCAAAACTTTCTTCAGTTAAACAAAGACAAAACTGAAGTCATTGCATTTGGAAACAAAGATGAAGTTCTCAAGGTGAACGCATACCTTCACTCTAGGGGTCAAACAACTAAACATCAAGTCAGGAATCTTGGTGTGACACTAGAGTCAGACCTTAGTTTCAGTAGTCATTTCAAAGCAATTACTAAATCAGCATACTTTCATCTGAAAAATATTGCAAGAATTAGATGCTTTGTTTCCAGACAAGACTTAGAGAAACTTGTGCATGCTTTCATCACCAGCAGGGTGGATTATTGTAATGGACTCCTCACTGGCCTTCCCAAAAAGACCATAAGACAGTTGCAGCTCATACAGAACGCTGCCGCCAGGATTCTGAGCAGAACCAGAAAATATGAACATATTGTAACAACTACGAGAATGAACCAAACACAATTGAAGCTTTTAGGTGATTTTGTTCATACATAATCCCACAAAGAGTCTTCACATCCCAGACTCAAATCACAAACCAGAGCCATAAATCACCCAGGCTCCAGAGAGTCTCTAACCAAAGACTTTTATTGGTTAACTGAAGGAAGAACTGGTCAACGTTTGATAGTTTTGCAAGACGGATCGGTTCAGAGATGGTACTGCTGACCCCTGCGACTAACAGACCCCATCTTGGTCCCATGAGAGATGAACAAAACCTCTTTTCAGCAGGAACTATCCATGACCTCAGATTGGAATGTCTAAACTTTACACACCAAAAAGACTTTACATATCAAAATCCATAAAACACATTCAAGAACAATTTTCAATGGACTTATAAACATCATACATCATTCTATGTGTTTCTACGATATATGTGTCCATTTAATATGCTTTAATCCCATATAATTCATGTATTTGTATAACTATTAGGTGTGTGAATGAAAGTGTGTACTGTTTCATATCAGTGCTATCTTACGAACACAACTAGCAAGATGGCTTGATTGAAATCTGGGTAAAATGTTTCGTATTCTTATAATAGTAATGATGTCTAAACTGTGGCCTCTGTACTCTCTGCTAGAGCTTGGAAAGTAAGGAGATCCCAGATAATGCATGATTTACGATGAGACAAACAAAGCCAGTGTCTAATTGGTCCGATCTCTTCAGGAGGGGGGACAAACTTTGAGTTTAAAATCTTAGACACGAAACAAAGCTCTCTCTCTCTGTGCTGCTCTATCTCTGTGCTCTCGCTCTCTGGGTTCACCGACAAGAAACGCTCTGCTATCACTCTCAAGAGAGATGAGCAGAAAAAGATGAAGATCTAAACCCGACCAGTAACCATGTAACAAACGCGCAGACGAAGGAACCCAAATTAAGATCAGAAGAACGGGTTCAACAGCTTTATTCAAGCCATCTTACTAGCCTACTCTATTCTCAATTTTCTTTCTTTTCTGAGTTATCATTTCCTTTATTTTCCGTTGTAAGTCTCGGTTCTAAGTTAAGTTTTGCGACAAGATTTCGAGCCACGTTTCTTCTGCAAAGCCAGCTTCAAACAAAGACTTTCATTCCGCCAGCACACCATGTGACGGGCCGTCCCAGACATCAGGCACGAGGAGACCAGCCAACGAACTGACCGGGAAAACCCCCCTTTTACGCAACGAAGGGAATTTCCAAAAAGGAACGCAAAGACAAGCAAGTACCTCCAGACTAAAAGCTGAACTGGTGTATTGATATAAATTTAATAACCTGCTTAAAACGATAGAAGGGTTAAATTAATGTTTGATGGTTCGTTCAGGTCATGTCTAAGTGCATATGGAATCTTGAGATTTCATCCTCTCACTCTTAAACCCACTCTTTCCTCACTCTATCCCTTTCTGCAACGCGTATTAATGTGTGTGTGCGTGTGTTTGTGTTAGACATTAGTTTTATGTGTTAGTATATAATCAATAAAGTATTGTTTGTATTTGAAAAGAGATTACTTGTGTTATCTGCTTACGAATTTAATGTCTTAAACTTCTGATCTAAGTTACCTTGCTAACTATAGTGTTTCACTATAGTTCGGATATTTATATCCGTTGCAGAGTTGATAGTTACAGCCAGTTCAAATGAACCGCGAACGAGTCATTTGCTCGGTTGTAATAAGTGACTCTTTCGAATTCCCTATAAATAATTAATAATTCCTTTGAGCTAAATTGACGAATCACTACAATTAAAAATATCTTACAATATCACACCAGTCCTCAGGTCTTTACACTGGCTCCCAGTTAGATTTAGGATTGATTTTAAAGTATTATTACTGGTATATAAATCATTCAATGGCCTAGGAAATTTCTTCTATGTAAAGCACTTTGAATTGCCATTGTGTATGAAATGTGCTATATAAATAAACTTGCCTTGCCTTGCCTTGCCTTACATGTAACACAAGAAAACAAAGAAATGGCAGACCAGCAGTATTCATGCATGGACTTAATTCTTCCATATGTCTGTTGATCGTATAGTGGTTTTACATCTAACTCTTATCAAAGTAAACTTCTAGTGATCGTATAGTTTTCAAATATAACCGTATTTATTACAGTAAACATTGTGATCGTACAGATGGTACTCAACCAGAATGCCTATTACCGCCGCAAAAATAAAACAGTCGCATTTCAAAGTCATTCGCGAAATGACCGCCAGGTGGCGCAAAGGGATATTGTGCAAAACAGCAGCAATTGCTGCATTTTTTTCAATTGCCGTAAGTGGGGTTAATGTCAATTAACAGTAAGGATGAAATACTACAACTATGGTAAACAGAATAGAACATTTTTATAAGGCCAGAAAAATAGAATAACAAATTAAAAATAGAGACGATAACAATATAACCTGTATTTCATATTGTGGGCGACAAGCCTATTCCCCGGGGAGCAGTGCGATCTCACACACACACACACACACACACACACACACACACACACACACACACAAAAATGAATACCAAAAATAACAAACAAAAGTAAATTATGTGTAATGAAGCTGATTATTTGTACTATTCTATTGAGGAATGAGACGAATGAAGAGCGCTTCTCGCTCGTGTGAGCGAACACACATTGGAACGTTTGGGCATTTCGCAAAGAGTAAAGTCATGGCCGAGTGGTAGAACTTACGTTTCGATCATTTAGATGACACGGGTTCAAATCCCAAACCAACTTGGACTACTGGAATTTTTATATTAGCCTATTAATGCATTTTATAGCCTATTATTGATGCAGAGAGATTTGTCTAGTTCTAAAACTCTAAAAAAAGTTTTTGCTTATATTTATAAAATAAAATTACCATGCATTTCCATTTTACACTAAGGAACAAATATTATGCAATGACTTTACATCTGTAGCCTATAATAATTCCAATCGTAATTTCAAAAGCATTTCTGTTATATATACAGTGCAATGCAATAATGAGTACACCCTCTTTGAAAAGTAACATTTCACACAATATGACAAGGAACACAAAGATATATTTCCAAAATGTTCCCAGACTAAGTTAAACACAGGTTCTGTTGTGCCTTTGAACTCAAAACAAAGGCTAATAATATAACTTAAATTATTTTTATTTCAGTTTTAGTGAAAGTGGGGTGGTGCAGAAATGAGTACACCCCACTGAAGGGCTCTGAGTAAAGCAACGTTTTAGGCTACCAATGTGGACCTGAACAAACAATTAACCACAGGTGAGTCTAATTAGTAAGTACACAGGTGTTAAGTAGGCAGTTGCCTACAAAAGGCTGTTACCTAAAGCAAACCACCCTTTCCCATTTCCTGCTGTCAGCAATGGCACCTCATGGCAAGGAAATGTCTCTGGATCTGAGAAAGCGGATTATTGCTTTACACAAGAGAGGTGAGGGCTACAAGAAGATCAGTAAAGCCTTACTTATCAGTAAGAACACGGTTGCAAAAGTGATCCAAAAATTCAAGACAGATGGAACTGCAGCCAAAGTACAGAGACGTACAGGCCGGCCAAGAAAATTAACACCCAGGCAGGAGCGGCTTGCAATGAGAAAAGTTGAGGAAAATCGGCATGCAAGTGCACAACAGGTATCTAAGGAAGTAGAGACTGAAATTGGAGTGAATGTGTCACGTGACACAATATGCCGTACAGTGCAGCGGAATGGCATGCATGGGTGTCGTCCCCGAAGGAAGCCTCTCCTAAAGCCCAGTCACAAAAAAGCCCGTCTAGAGTTCGCCAGGGCACATGCTGAAAAGGATGAAGGCTACTGGGACTCTATACTCTGGAGTGATGAGTCCAAAATCAATCTTTTTGGAACTGATGGCTTCAAAACAGTCTGGCGTCGCAAGGGTGAGGAGTATAAGGAAAAATGCATGGTGCCCACAGTGAAACATGGAGGGGGTAGTGTTCTTATGTGGGGTTGCATGAGTGCTGCGGGTGTTGGAGAACTGCATTTCATTGATGGCATCATGAATTCTCAAATGTACTGCTCTATACTGAAAGCTAAGATGCTTCCATCACTTCGGGCCGTTGGTCGTCGTGCCATTTTTCAACATGACAATGACCCAAAACACACATCTAAGGCCACTGCTGACTTTCTGAAGAGGAACAGGGTGAGAGTGATTCCATGGCCAAGTATGTCACCTGATCTGAACCCTATAGAGCATCTTTGGGGAATACTGAAGAGGCAGGTTGAGCATCATTCTCCATCCAACATCCAGGCTCTGAAAGATGTCATCCTTGAAGAATGGAAAAAGATTGATGTAGCCAAATGTTGTCAACTTGTGCACTCCATGCCAAGGAGACTTGGGGCTGTCATTGCAAATAATGGAGGCCATACAAAGTA
Source organism: Squalius cephalus (assembly GCF_949319135.1). Taxonomy (NCBI): domain Eukaryota; kingdom Metazoa; phylum Chordata; class Actinopteri; order Cypriniformes; family Leuciscidae; genus Squalius; species Squalius cephalus. Next base: position 26,633,316 of record NC_137125.1, read on the forward strand.
CTAAATGTACTGGGGTGTACTCACTTTTGTTCCACCCCACTTTCACTAAAACTGAAATAAAAATAATTTAAGTTATATTATTAGCCTTTGTTTTGAGTTCAAAGGCACAACACAACCTGTGTTTAACTTAGTCTGGGAACATTTTGGAAATATATCTTTGTGTTCCTTGTCATATTGTGTGAAATGTTACTTTTCAAAGAGGGTGTACTCATTATTGCATTGCACTGTATATATATTGCTACTTCACCAATAAACCATATAAAATATATAAAATAAAGATATGCAACAGGCGCGTTTAAACGACAAACAATAAAATCAGAACCAGTATTCTGTTACGTTCATGATTCCAGTGGCAGTAATGCATGCACGGCTTTTCAAAATGTCACAAAGCGGTTTGAGATTGTTTTGAATGAAATATTGAAGTTTATAATTAAGTGTTTTGGCACACCATGACGAGTGGCGCTATGCATTGTTCTAAAGTCGGGTTTTATTCTGGCATGTTGAATTAGTGTTCGACAAACCAATGCGGCGGCACGTTCATTTGGATTTATTTTACTCTTAACAGATAAAATAACCTAATAGGCTACTCTGTAATTTTTCGGTCATACAGATAAGAGTAGAGTAGCCTACATCGTTCAAAACTGTAAACTTTTATTCATATTAGGCTAACTACAAAAGTTTGTCTGTCGTCTCGTCTCTGTCTCTGGGAACTGCGCGTCACAAAAATGAACCGAAAGCCACTCGCCTCAGCTCAGTCACGATACGAAATTGTCTATGTCTAAAGCCTGATTATGAAATCCAAATGAAACCGAAAGATACAGAGGATCTACTCAAACATGTTTAGCTATCATGTGAGCGCTTCCCAATGAGGAAAGGACAAGGAAAGGGTGAAAATCTCGCTCTAATTAAATGTAGGCTAAATCGCCCTGAATTAAATTGTAAAAACAGATCCAATAAATATATTTGTCATTGGCACGAAGCACTGGTTCGAGATTTATTTGAATAAAAAAATAAAAAACTTTATTCACAAATCGCACCGTGGTTGTAAGGATTCAAAGATCCCTGTGGAATTTAATATTGAGTTGAACATTTTGTTCATGACAACAAATGAACATGCGTTTGAAGATTGTATTTAGTTTTGCTTGGAAAAAGCTGGCCCAAAGTACCGTTTTAATTCTTCAATTATTGAAATAATTAAATATTTAGTAATAAACATATGACAGAAATATTACTACATAGCCTAAATTATTTAATTCCTTCATTATCAACACTTTAATAGCCTATTGCTAATGTCTAGAATAGCGATTGCAATTTTCGAATTGCAAACTCTTTGTTTTAAGTCAGTCTCAAACTAGCCTGTGGGGGGTTTGGAGAAGGCAGTATAGTGGCTTTATCGTGGGGGTGCAGGACAAGCGGTGTTAATGTTCCGTCTTTCATATGCAGAGTGTCGGATAGCCAGCCTGATGAGCAGGCAAAGGCAAAATTATTTTAAGGATAAATCTCAAAATCTCCAAAAGTCCATTGTAGCCACTATATCTTATTAAATTATAAAGATTGTAGTTTTATTTATTGTATTTAAAGGTTTTCCACACACAATTTCAATTTAGCAGATACAGAGCTCTTTAATTCGCGATCAACCTCGTTTTATTGTAAGATGAATTCAGCAAGGCATGCTGTGTCTTTGAAGCAACAAAGGTATTTTTCTTACAGTTTTTTCTTTTGTGATTTGTGTGGATGACACACAGCGACATATACAGTATTATCAGCTGTATGGTGTGTTTTTACCCTGAAATGTTTAATTTCGAGAGAGACCCGGCGCGCTGTGAGGGAGACAAAATAAACTTACTAAAAAGAGATCCAGCGCGAGAGAAAAGCAAAGAAAAACGCCTGTTCTTAATTTATGTTGCTCTGAACTATACTTGTTTTGTACCGTTTTAATTTTTTAACTTAGCTGCAATTTCGTTGGCAATACACATGTAAAATGTCACAAGAATAAGATTCTGTTTCTTATTTTGCATCGAATAAACTCTAAACTCGATGCAACCCTGTTTTAAATAAATAAACTGTCCCGACACTTTATTTAAACCTTGAAATGTGCTCATTTGGGAGTGTTGTTTTACTTTTTTTGTTTTTGTTTGTGTGTGTGTGTGTGTGTGTGTGTAAGCAATAGCTATTGAAAGTCTTTTTCTGATTTGTTCGATCTGTTTTGAAAAATGTCTTCCGTTGCTATTGCCGGGTATCACTGTCAGTCATCTCAATTTCGTGATTGATTCACAAAACAATAATTTAGCCAATTAAAGACGATCGAGCTTCATCATCTTCATTTTCTGGTGCGATCGTCTGACAATTTTCCTTCATAAGTTTTGTCGTCTGTGCAGAGGCTCAAATGGAATGTAGCAAATTTATGTTGTAATGTAGGCTACAATTGATAATTAAACAAATAGTTTGACTTTAATAAACAAATACATATTTAAGCATCAAGAACGTTAAAACATAAACGCTGTCGGCTACTCTGAAATTCGATCTTGAATCGGTTGAAGCTCCGCAAGGTTTATGTTATGTTTATGTTTATGAGCTATCGTCTGAATGCAGTCAAGTTAACGTCTATGCTCTTGCAAAGCCTCGTTGATGTAGCCTGATATTTTTCATTATTAAATGTATTCAATTTAATTTCAGTAATTTCAGTATTGTGATTAATTCGTTAAATGTTTCATTTGAATTGATCTGCTACCAGCTTTCAATAGCTCTCAATGAGCCGCGGCGCGGCGGCAGATTACGCAGTAGAGAGAATTAAACTGACACTTTGCGAAGTCTGTGATTGTAGCGCCTAATTAATGTTGCTTTGAACTATTTTCTTTTTGTACCGTTTTAATTGGTTAACTTGGCTGCAATTTCTTTGGCAAAACAAATTTAAAATGTTGCAAGAATAAGATTCCGTGTTTTGCATCGCAAAGGGAATAAACTCTAAACTTGATGCAAACCTATTTTAAATAAATAAACTGTCCCGACACTTTATTTATACCTTGAAATATTCGATGGGGTTTCAAACTTAATTAATTTAGTGTTCTCTTACATTTTCATTTTTTTATTGAAAGCAATACTGTAGGATTGAAAGTCTTCTCTTTTTTTAAATCTGTTCTGAAAAATGTCTTCCGTTGCTATGGCCGGGTATCACTGTCAGTCATCTCAATTTCGTGAATGATTCACAAAACAATAATTTAGCAGATTAAAGACGAGCTTCATAATTTTCTGGTGCGATCGGCTGACAATCTTCCTTCATAAGTTTTGTCGTCTGTGAGGCTCTACTGGAATGTAGAAAATGTATGTTGTAGTGTAGGCTAGCCTACAATCGATAATTAAACAAAACGTTTGACTTTAATAAACAGATACATATTTAAAGGGTAATGAAAAAACCCCTGGTCAGAGCCTGACTCCACCCACTGGCAATATTTGAAAAATGCTAGAAAAGTGGGCAGACCCCAGCGGAGATAGAGGGGACGAACCGTGAGCGGGGGGGCGTGCACCTGAGACCTGCTGTCAGACTCTCTAAAATGGAGAGTTTGCTCACAGGGTCGCAAGACGACATAAAGTACATGCATCTGATGAGTTTTATCGAGTTGATGTCAATAGCGCGCGCTCTCTGTAGGCATTTTCATATTTTGCCGCTATGTGAAAAAATCCAGAAAAATGCGCCGACGCGTTTGTCGACCCCAGAGGATTAACTTTAGCCTAACCATAAATTGTGATTAAAATATATATGATCACTCACATCAAGACGCCGCTGCGGTGGTGGAGTCCATGCAGGAGTAGCAGCGTTTGGCACTGCGTCGCTTTTCAGCGCGAGCTGTGTGGAGAACGCCGTTGATCCATCCTGCAGTACTCGATTTTTTTTCCCGGTGTGATAATGTGAACTGGAAAAAACGCCCAACGCCGAATGGACCAAATGGACAGCTGTCCACAGAGTAAGTGATTATTTTAAACATGACGCATGTATAGATCAACCCATATTATACCTGTATTCACAAGTTGAAGGATTTCATGTGTTGCGTGATATCTCTGCGCCAAGTAGCAGTGCTTCGCCTGTGCTTCACCCTAATATAGTCCCAAGTCAAAATCTGCCTAGGAAATCGCCTAGTGTTAATCTGCATTGCTATTTGTACTCGTTGTGAATACGCAGGCCACACAAAGTAATTAGGTGGGGGGGGGGGGGTTTAATCACTTTTAATCAGGACATGCTAGCTGGCAACAAAGGATTCCATGCATTAAGCTAAGCTAAGCTTGCGCCGACCCTGTCAAACTAAAACAATGCATGCACTGAGACAAAAATGCATTTGCCCACCTATCTAAATGTAGGAAAAAAGGTGAATAAGCCCTATTCCAAAAAACGGTGAAGTGTTCCTTTGAGGATTTGTTCAAAAAAATGACTGATTCTTCACCCCATTGGACGTGAGCGCTCTGAAAGCGGCACTAAAAGACTGCTTTAAAACTTTCACAGAGACCTCAACCAGAAAGCACAAAGCCTGCCTGTCTAGTTTTGTATTAATTGTATCTTAATTTTAATCAATGTTTCATCAACCAATTGTCTGGATTTAATAAATAAGAAGTAAATATATTAGAAAATAGATAATCACGACACGGAGGCGCCGGCGCGTGAACTGAAACTCAGTGATAAGGTAGCCTACTTGCCTCATAGACCTAAGACATATATAGAAAGCTTGAAATGTCTACTTTTAAACAGAACAATTCAAAACGAAAGAAAACTGACTGCTTCTCTGCTTATGTAATCTGTATGAAATGTGCATTTCTCTCAAGCGCGTTCACTTCTGCGAAGATCGCGAGTCAGCATCGTCAACTTCATCTTTCCAGCTGACACTGACATAAAAAAAAAAAAAACTGGTTTATTAGTAAACAATTAAAATGTCTCCTGCTATATTTTACATATGTATAATTATTTATTTTGCCGGTCCGTTGTGACAGCTTTTAGGTGCTTTATTGGCAGCCACCCTTATGGCGCTTTTCCATTTCCAGTACCAGCTCAACTCGACTCGACTCGACTCATCTCGTCTCGGCTCGGCTCGCTTTTCGCTCCGTTTTCCATTGCAGATAGTACCTCCACAATAGTACCTGGTCGTCATAGCGACGCCGCAGGAAACTGCCGTGACATAATCTTCTACGCGACACACACCCGCTACCCAAACACACAGGACAATGGAGGAAATCGAGTGTATGCTGTTTTTGGATGTTTTTTTTGTTTGTTTTTGCTGTTTTTTATTCAGGATACTCCGTTTGGTGCGTGCAATGATGACGCAGTGAATAGTGACGATTCTCTCTGACCAATCAGCAGTCTGCCGTGTTTTCACGTCACATTTTAGTATCGCCTCAGCTCGCCTCAGCTTGCTCAGAACCTCACCGGAGGTGATACAAAAAAGAGTACCTGGAAGCAGGTACAGGTACAACTTTTACACAGTGGAAAACCAAACAAAGGTGAGTCGAGTCGAGGCGAGCTGGTACTGTGTAGTGGAAAAGCGCCATTAGGCTACATGTTACATGAATGCATCAGCACCGAAAACATGGAGATTTTTTTCTTTTGGGGGGCATTTTGTTTGTGTTCAGGCTTTCTCAGTTGTCTTTAGGTGTGATGTTAAATAAAGTTGTGACTAGGCCTCCACATTGGATTCACATTTATTATTATATTTAAAAAATACCACAGTTTTTATGCCGGTCGTATCATTTTATTTTGTTGTATTTATCTGCCACACCTTAAAGGCCGGTCCGTGAAAATATTGTCTGATATTAAACCGGTCCGTGGCACTAAAAAGGTTGGGGACCGCTGCTATAGACGTTTCTGGATGTTGGTGTCATGAAATCGACAAATGAAAGTGAAAACATAAAATATTACAATTCCTTTGGGGGCTCAGCCTCTCAGTCTCCTTCCAATCTCTCTCACTTTAACCAAACCTGGATGAGTAGGACGTAAACACAGAATCAGCAGCAGCTCTGGCTCTTAAAATGTTTTGTACTATGTACAGTAGGCTAGGCTCTGTGGACTAGGCCTACTCTTCTGTTCTGTGATACTGCGATCCAGTCGCAACGTTACACCAGAAACCTCAACAAAACACATGCATAGTAGCTCAAAACCAAACTGTACGTACCGTTTCAGTATTGACGTCCTCGATGACTTGGTCATGTTTTTCGTCCTCGTCTTTGACAAGCTGCAGGAAAATGTTGTCCATTGACACCGACCCATCGGCCAATATAATCCACTGCTTGCCTGTTTGTCTATATATTAAAACTGGTATCCCATATTTGGGATTCAGTATGCAGTCCCAGAACCATTCTTTTTCGACTCTTTGTCTCTAGAAAAATGACGCAAACAGTTCGAAGGCAAAATCCATGTTCAGTACACCACATGGCTTGTCTTCATAGGGTACCAGCAACTCCTCCAACACTCTCTGGACTCCCCGTAATTTTGGATCGTCAAATGTATCTATAAAAAAATCTTTTTTTTTTTTTTTTATGTTTCCTCACCCGACAGCGTCTGGAGTGAAACTCATAGGTTTTAGTGCTTCCAGCTAGCGGTCCTTATTTTTGTCCTCCATTTTTGATCCATTTTGAAATAAGCGCATTCACAAAAGCTAGCTCGTTGTTCACAGTAAGCCTACCTGTGATTGTGGGGGTAGGATCAGGTGTTGTGCATTAAGGGGGTGGGGGACGGTGTGATTTTTGTTGGGTCAGACCCATCTACTAGCAATGGGGGGCCGAGACTGAGGGAGCTACATGGAGCTACATGGAAAATATGCACCAAACAAGCCACTTTGAAATTTTGCTGTTTTCATGAATATAAAAGTTGAGTGACCCTCACCCTAGACTAAAAAAAAGTTGTATGACCCTCCCCTCAACAAAGAAAAAAAAGACATGACCCTCCCCTATTTTCCTCCGTTGGCCCATTCCATAAATACCAAACAGTCCCTAACTGACCCCAGATTCTTCACTTACTTTTACTTAAATGTATGTAAACATCCTCTAAAAAAGTGTGAAACAAGTGCAATTAAATGTGTATACTTTTTTTTATTTCAAGTAATTTCAGACTTAAAGGGTAACTAAACCCCTGGTGAGAGCCTGACTCCACCCACTGGTAATATTTGAAAAATGCTAGAAAAGTGGGCAGACCCCAGCGGAGATAGAGGGGACGAACCGTGAGCGGGAGGGGGCGTGCACCTGAGACCTGCTGTCAGACTCTCTAAAATGGAGAGTGACTCACAGGGTCGCAAGACGACGTAAAGTACATGCATCTGATGAGTTTTATCGAGTTGATGTCAATAGCGCGCGCTCTCTATAGGCATTTTCATATTTTGCCGCTATGTGAAAAAATCCAGCAAAATGCGCTGCCGCGTTTGTCGACCCCAGAGGATTAACTTTAGCCTAACCATAAATTGTGATTAAAATATATATGATCACTCACATCAAGACGCCGCTGCGGTGGTGGAGTCCATGCAGGAGGAGCAGCGTTTGGCACTGCGTCGCTTTTCAGCGCGAGCTGTGTGGAGAAGCCCATTTTCACCTCTATTGCGTTGGAAAAGCATTTCCGCGTAAAATGCAGGTTTCACACTCACGGTCTTCCAGGCCAAGTGCATGCAAACACTGGCGCCTAATTTCCAAGTCTGCAGGAAAGCTATGCAGTCCAGCAGTGCTGTTGCCACTAGCAACACTACACCTACCACTGTACTAAAATACAGATAAATCTACGCTAGCTCATCCAAGGGCGTGGTGAGCTCGTACCAAGGGAGGGCGTGGTGAGCTGGAACCTGCTTACGTCACGCAGTACCGCTTGCGTCACGCAGTACCGCAACATCCAATAGGAAAATTCAACTGCAGTAGCCACCGTTCAACCTGAAGAGGGCAGCACTCAGACGTTTTTACACCATATATTGTAGAATTAAAACACTTTATACCCAAATGTCAAAAAAGTTACTCGAATCAATGAACAGCACTAATAAAGCCCCATTCTTACAGATCATTAACTAAAAAAAGTTGGTTTAGGGTTTAGTTACCCTTTAAAAAAATATCGATGAGATATTTCATGCTGTACTCACATAGCTTATGATTCCAGAAAAAAAAATACCGTCAATCGGTTTTTCTGCAAATTATACCATTTGATACATTACTATAATATTAGAGGTTAAAACAACAGAGCTGCTATTTATTTTCAGATATAATAATTAAACTCAAATAAAAAACTGAAATGTTTGTATGCAGTTCAGTTGCACATAAGGTAGTTTTCATAAATGCTTGTATTTATGGCAAATTAATTCAAACATACATATATAAATGAGTAAATGAGCTCCTCTAACTAGTGAACTGTGACCACTGGATAACATTCCTGAGGTAAATGCAATGTTAAGTGACATTGTTCACAAGCTGTTTTATTGACCTCTTTCTGAAGTTGAAACACTAATTGAGCGAATACATGAGACGATTAATTTTGGTAAGTATTACTGTAATTATATTAAGTATATTATTGTAACGGTGGCAACCTTAACTTTAGGAATTTAATTGGAAATGAATTCATTAAAGGCACACTATGTATTTTTTTCAACCTTCATAATATATATCCAAGACCCTTGTGATGGTACATCGACTTACAATAGGTTGAATGACACGTCTGCCATAGCCTGACGGGGTCTGTATCGCTTTTACTGGCACTACGTAACTTCGGGGTTCGGGTAGTAACCCGAGCACAAAAAGAACTACAAAATTCGACTGCTTTACGGCATACGTCACTTCCCCCACCACTTCCTCAAATTCGGATGTGAGAGACCAACCAGCGTTTGCTTGTGTGCGTATGGTTTGTCATGGCCGAAACAGCAGCGAAACCCAAGAAGGTTTTGTCGGCGGAGACTCGTAAAAGAAAAAGGGAGAGTGATAAACTGAAAGGCCGGACGAGGATCAATATTGGTCCAGCATTTGCTCGCTGGCGTGAGCTAAAGGAGGATGAGGGGTGCCCGACCGATGCTGACTTGGCCGTCATGCTGTTGGACTAGTAAGTATATTGCTTGCATACTATCTCTAGTTTTTCTAAATTGTTGTCTGCCTGGCTATGTCACGGAAACTATCTGGTCCTCCATTTATCTTCATGAATCAAGTAATAGTAGTAGAGGAGCGAATTATCAATCTGGTAGCTAGTAAACACTAACATGCTATTTTTAGATGGTTAGCATGCTATTGCTAGCTATCGCTATCATTCTCGTTCTGATTTGAGCATTGCAACCGATGACATGCAAATCGCAAATGTTTGATGTATCTGAGTTAGTTCCCAAAGCAAACAGGCAAAAAAGCCAAGCCTTTATATTGTATAAAAGGTAAGTTACAGTTATAGTGATTTGCGAACAAACTACCGATTCAATGAGATGCCAAAACTTTGATTTATAGGCATACTTTTGATATTGCACCTAGGCTATTTGTTGTGGCCTTTTTTGCCTGTGCACTTGGCATTGCTTTGATACAATGACTTGTTTTTTTGTTTAGCTACGAACGCAGACGTCCAGCCACTTCGACACCATATAAAGGAGGGCACAGCAAAACCTCCTGGACCACCAGTATCGAGTGTTACAGACTCTTCGGATCATGACAGGTTTGCACTATGTTTCAACTGTAGACAGTTTGTGGTACAAATCAAAATAATTCATTCAAAAATATATATTTATAAGACACTACACATGGCTCATTGATGATGATGATGATGATATTCATAAAATTATGCTTTTCACCTACATAAGCAGATTGCCAGTGTCCCTACGTTGTAGATGTAAAACTAACAGAACTATACAGACAAACCAGAGCTTCAGTGATATTACAGTCCAACATTCTTCCTTTTTTTTTGTAGGGGGAGAGAAATGGTCCTTTCAGGTGTAGAGGAGTTGATCACAGAAAGTAAAAAAAAGTTGATGTGCTTGAATCAAGGTGAGTACAATAACCAATCATTTTGGAAGAATAATATACTCATGTTTCTCCTCTTATTATTATTATTTTTTGCAGTATGCACTCGTTGGCAATTTCAGAAAAACACAATGACGAGCTAGAGGCTGCTAATGATTTGCAGAATAGTATGTAAGTGCTTTACATTGTATGTAAATTACCCATTTCCTTAATGTATGTATGTATAAAGTGTGCAATTCAATTCCAATATGTATTTTTCTGTGTAGGATTGAGATGGAGGAAGCTGTTTGCTGGGAAGATGACGACTCAGATGAGGATTATGTTCCTTTCCTCTGTCTACGGTATGTACTGTTAATAAATGACTAATCATCATAGTAATTTTCCACTTGTCACAAAATATATAAAGCTGTTTAATGACACTGACTCATCAATTTTATTTTTTAGATCTACTGGAACTTCAAGGGCAGAGATTGACAAGCTTCCTGAAATACGCATAAAAGAGGCTGTGCTGGATGTAGAGGAGGTGCCCATAGTTCCTGAGGAAGACCAACCCGTTCCTGTTGAACACAAGGTTGAGACTGTAGAGGACCTCATAGGAAAGAAAGCGAGCATCTGCTACAATGACAACTTGCTCTCTCTTGCAAGGTATATGAATCTATATGACCTATAGCTTTTCCACTATCTTACGTCAGCCTCTCATTTCCTGTTTTACCTTTAACCCCCTGAGGTCGGCTATCGCGCCGGCGCGATAGGCTCGTTTTTTTCCGTATGAGTGCAAAAAAAAAAAAAAAAAAAAATTAATTTTTATCTTATATGCTTGTGTTATACATCAATCGATCCTGTTCAGTGTGTATTTTTTTTGTGTATGCTCATAATAAAAACAAAGTGTTGTGCTTTTCGCCAAATAAAGAAAAATAAACATGATGCGAGTTCTGCCTACTCTCCGTTAGTGAAGTCAATTCTGAAACACGTCCGAAAATGAACTGTAACTCAGCGAATACTCAGTCAAACAGGCATACAGTCACACAGGCATGAAGCTTGAATTCTCTACTTTTAAATGAAGTAATTTTTATAAAAAACAAATATTCACAGTTTATGTAATATGTATGCAAAGAGAGAGATGTCAGTCGTTCTCATCTCAGCTAATTAAGTTTTAATGTGCTCCGCCCACGGAGAGCGCGCGCTATTCAAACGCAAATGTGAGGCGATCCAAACAAACCTGTGAAACGCCCACATCAGCTGGATAACACACACCGCGAGTTCACTTTCAGACTTATGTACTTTACGATGCTGTGAGGAATAATACTATCTTGATAATAATCCTGCAAAAATTTACCTCAGAAGTTCTGGAAGTATCATTTCGAGGAGCAAACGGATCCCGCTGAGGAATTAGCAGAGGTGGGACAAAGTCATTGTTATGCAAGTCACAAGTAAGTCTCAAGTCTTTGCCCTCGAGTCCCGAGTCAAGTCGAGTCAAAGATGAGGCAAGTCCCGAGTCAAGTCAAAAGTCAAAGCCAACAAGTCTCAAGTCGAGTCCAAAGTCCTACCATTTTAGTTTCGAGTCATTTCAAGTCCTCTTACCACAGAAATAAAATTTATACAAATCATGTATGTCTGTAAGATTTGTATTTATTTAAACCTCTTTTTATACAATGACATTAATCAAATACAGTAAAAAACTGAAAATTTAATTTTCACAAAAAATGATTGTATTTCAACAGCATATTGCACTAGAACAATGCACAGCAGCTTCAGTCCTGTATTGTATTGACCTCATATTGCAAAACAGTTTAACTTTCAAATAGACATGGGTCCTTTTAGCCTAAACTTAAGGCTAACTTAAACAAAACTTAAGCCTTAACTTAAACATATCAATAAAATCCTCACTCCTCAAAATGATCACTTCTGAAAAACTGGACCAACGTGATAAGAGAGAGAGAGAGAGAGAGAGAGAGAGAGAGAGAGAGAGAGAGAGAGAGAGAGAGAGAGAGAGAGAGAGAGAAAATATGCTTGTATTTCAACAGCATATTGCACTAGAACAATGCACAGCAGCTTCAGTCCTGTATTGTATTGACCTCATATTGCAAAACAGTTTGACTTTCAAATAGACATGGGTCCTTTTAGCCTAAACTTAAGACTAACTTAAACAAAACTTAAGCCTTAACTTAAACATGTCATCAATAATATCCTCACTCCTCAAAATTATGACTTCTGAAAAACTGGACCAACCTGATAATATGAGAGAGAGAGAGAGAGAAAGAGAGAAAGAGAGAAAGAGAGAGAGGTGGACAGGTGATGAGCAGAGAGTGAGTGTGTGTGCGCATGCGTGCTGTGGACAGGTGGAGGGAGGCCCCTATACTGCATTGCATTTGCAAAAGATCAAATTGGCCAAAAGTCTGTCAGTCATTTGTGCGCGATGGGGACGCAGAATGATGCCACCATGGCTGAAAACTCGCTCCACTGGAGCACTAGAAGCAGGCACTGCCAAGACTCGGATGGCTACTTGAAAGAGTGAAGGAAGAGTCTTACTGTTCAGTGCCCAGAACAAAAGGGCATTCTGTCCTTCTGCCATGTCAATGTAGTGACTTAGCTGTACTGCTGGTGGGGTCCCAACATCCATTTTCTGCCTCTTATGGTATGCAGCAAACAGCCCTTCTCCTTCCATGTCCTCTAGTTCTTCTTCAGCAGGCACCGGCACAGGTTGCTCCGTCTCTGCAGCATCTTGCAGGATCAATTCTAAAAAAAATGTGTCACAACAGTAGAAACAAAAGAGCCCTTATTACCATTACTGATGTTGATGATACTGTGCAAGACTGAAAATTGTTAATATTGTTAAAGTCAGATTAATATCACATTAGATCCTGGATCAGATTAAGATTAAATTATTTTATGTTGCATTTAAGTTGCATTGCAAGTCAATAATATTTACCTTTAACTCGTTGTGTCACCTCTGACTTGATGTCACGGTTGACCAGCACATGGGGCTCAATCCACAGCAGACAAAAGGCTGGATCCAAGACAGCTGCTTTCAGATAGACTGTGTCTGAAAAGGGGGCAGTGATCCCTTCTTGAGACTGGGCCATCTTCACATTAATGAAGATCCCAAGAAATCTTTTTTTCAGGGATGCCTGCAAACCTCTGACCAGGCCGCTCAGGAAACGAACTTGAGGCTTCAGCTTCTCAAGATGGTGATTGAGGGACAAGACGGATGGAACAACTGCACTGATTGTAATGACTTTCTCCCCCTGTGTCAAATCAGTTGCTTCTCCGAACGGTTTCAAAATGTCCACCAACTCCTTCAGCAGATTCCACTCTCGTGGTGTGAATGACAGTTCTCTATGCCCGGCCTTCTCAAGAACTGTGCAGAGCTTTTGCTGATCACAATGAAGGACTGCTTTCACCTGTCGCAGTGTGGAATTCCACCTCGTGCTCACTGCAGCAGGGATGCCTCTGTGCTCCCCAAATTCACCATCGAAGATGTCTTTAAACGTTGTGCTTGTGTGGAGCAGGGAGCTAAGTTTTGATAACTTGGAGAGAGAAGGACATGCCACTTTTGTTTCTTTCAAACCGTCTCCCACAACCAGCTGCAATGTGTGTGCAAAACACTGCAGGCGCTGTTTCTTTGCCATAGCAGCATCGACGGTTTGCTGGTCTTCTAGGGTTAAGTCATGCCATAGCTCAGGATCATCAAGATTATCTCCAGCATCATCATCTTCCTCCTGTTCGCTGGGGAAGCAGACCGTAAATGCCTTGCGCATGTTAGCAGCATTGTCACTAATGATATAGTCCAATTTAGCTTTGATGTTGTATTCATCACATATTGCCTCAAATTGATCACAGATGCGCTCCGCTGTGTGAGAGCCTTTGAAGCGGTTGCAGGCCAAGAGATTAGTCTTTAGCTGTACCCGCTCTGCATCTCTCTCCATCCAGTGCACGGTGACACCAAGGAATCCCCTCATCTTTCGATCAGACCAAATGTCCACAGTGACTGAAACATAGTCAGTGTTGCTCAATTGAGTTTTTAACTTTGAACGTCTCTCCTCAGCAAGGCTCTCTGTTTTTGTGGTCAGCGTTCGGCGACAGACTGGAGTATACTTGCTGTCCAGCACACCCAGAAAGTGACGAAAGCTCTTATTTTCCACAATTGACAGAGGAAAATTGCAGTCAATAATCAAGTCAGACAGTATCGCATTGGAGATGGCCTTCTGCTGTGGGTGGCTCATGCTGTAACGCCCTACACGAGTGTCCAGGAATTGTGAGATTGAAGGCTGTTGTGGTTCATCTACGATGCTTTTGTCCATCTGGTATTCTTCATACCTGTAACAGGGAAGAATATGAAACAGATGTCAGAAAATCCCTCATAGCCACATGTTGTATTTGAAACTATTCTTTACTCATATCAATGTTGTTGTGTTAATATTCATTGTCTATTGTACACTACGGTATACGATAATACATTTCAGTTTCAGTGTATACAATATTAAGAATATTTTCACTGCTTCAAAAAAAAGTCATAAGAAAGCCCTTTCCCTCAAGAAACTGAAGTCATATGCTTTATAGCAGTGGTTTTCAAAGTGGGGACGGGGACCCCTGGGTGCCGCGAGGGGGTGCTAGGGGGGCCATGGTAAGTTGGCATGAAAAGTAGGCCTATAGCAAAACTAAATAATTGAATAAATTAAATAACTAAAGTAAACCAAATTTAACCAAAAATAAGCTAAACAATATTCCCATTAGTTAATATTATTATTCCAATTAGTTAACACAAACGAAGTAAAAACGATTGAGCCTATTTTGCCGACGTTTTGCACTGGGTGGGGGCAGGGCACACTTCACGCAGTAATTGACAGGGCGGGACGGGCACATGATCGGCTCAGAATGCATTTTCAAATTGCATTTTGAATTTGAATTTGAATCAATTGAATTTTGCTACATTCATTGCGGGACACTTAATGGAAATGCAATCGCAAGTGTCTTACCTGTGAGTGTAAATTCAATTAAGAAAAAAATAACATTTAAATTACAATTTTGCTACAGTTTTTGCTTGAACATGTTAAACATATCTAATAATTTCTGTAATACATTTTATTTTTGCAACTTATAAAGCGTTAAAATTATTATTCAATTTACATATTCAAACTAGTGTATGAAATGGCAAATGTGTATTATATAATTGAATTTTCATTTTCATTTTGCACCACACATTGCACAAATGTATGGGAAAATTCTAATTTAAATACAGAAATGCATTGCCATTTTGCATATTACATTTCAAATAGAATATTGCTACACATAAGCTTCCATACAGTTCAGCTTAGTTGTGATTAACCAAAATTAACTTACATAAACGACCTCAATGAGGCAGCACACCAGCAACTCTGAAACTGAATAATTGAAAGAGTAAAACTGGATGGCCTGTTTTTGTCTCATGTGTGTTGGAGAGACTGAGATATACATTTGTGTTTATCCGTCTAGCAGCAAGGTAGAAATTGTACTTTAAAACGGACGTTGACATGATGTTGGTGAGGTTTTCCATCTGAGTGTGTTTACGTTACACTCATGTACCTCATATAATCCGGGTTTAAAAATCCCTATTTTTGTTAGCATGACCAGCAAGGGAGACGTGCGTTTACTGTCTCGTTGATACAGTAAATATGCAGCAGATATAGTAAGTTACGTAAGTTACATCCGATAAGGTGCTTAGCATTCGTTCAAAACTTACCTTTCTTTGTGCAGCTTCAGGTGTCGAACAAAGTTGGACGTTGTGGCAGCTCCGTCTGTAATCTTCGACCCACATGTTTTGCAAATTGCAACTCGTTTTTTATTTACTACCTCGTAATTTTTATAACCAAAAGAAACAATCTTTGGGATCATTTTGCCAACTGGCGCGTTGTTGCTTGTTGCGCTTCAGTGGTTGTCTTTGCTGTCGAATCAAAACAACGTGGGACTACAGTGATTGGATGTCGTGCAGGCAGCGCGCGCGCTCTCTGCATGCATACAGTTGGTGCACTTTTTTTCACAGAATAGATGCAGATACACTGAGAGCGGCGCGGCCGTGTGAACATTTTTCCCCCGGTTTTCATGGGAAGTAGCAAGTCTTCTCGAGTCAAAAGGCGCAAGTCCAAGTGAAGTCACGAGTCATTGATGTTAAAGTCCAAGTCGAGTTGCAAGTCTTTGTACATTTTGTCGAGTCGAGTCTGAAGTCATCAAATTCATGACTCGAGTCTGACTCGAGTCCAAGTCACATGACTCGAGTCCACACCTCTGGGAATTAGGTCAGTTCTGTTTGCTTTGTTCTAATCGGAATGAATGAACGCACAGATGCGTGCTGTTGTGGAGCTACTACAGCTGGCAAAAATAGTGTTTAAATATGAATCACGTTTCTATGAATGAATGAACGCACAGATGCGCGCTGTTGTGGAGCTACTACAGCTGGCAAAAATACTGTTTTAATATGAATCGCGAATACAAAGAAAGATTACACTGGAAATATTGTTACAATTTTAAATGTTGTTGTAATTGTATAACCTTAAAAAAAAAAAAAAAAATATATATATATATATATAAGGATAGATGTAAACAAAATCTTAAAAGGTCATTATAAGCCTTCTCTTTAAATAATTTTATTATGCTTTATTAGTGACACATTTGGGAAGAGAATATATTCCAAATCTGAAAATACAGTATGAGAACAATTAACTGCACAATTACTAGAAATGTTTACCTTGGATATTGTACAATTTGCAAGCAAAATTTGTGGAAAAAAACAACAAACCAGTTTTATATTGTCCTTGCATTCTTGTGGCTCAGTCACACACCTGAATGAAAGGCTCATTACGTATGCAGCCTCATTATGCGGGCCCCATTGACTCCGCAGGTGTGAATCACGCCCACCCGCATCTGGCCTTTCCAAACAAAAAGTGTTTTACAAGATTTAAATCAATGTATTGTGTTATGTGAATGATTAGGCAGGATGATTTTCACATAATTTTGAAGAAAAAATTCTAGGCAACGTCATCCATTAGTCAAAAGTCTTATTTACATATATTTAGAATGTGTTTTATGGCCTTATTTCAGAAACTTTAGTTTTTTGTTTTTGAAAAAACCATGCATAAACATTATTCTATCAAAAATACAAACATGTACATGCAAGTTGTTCACATATTATGGTAGCCCTGTTTGTGCTAAATAGAGTGAATTTACACCTTTGCCATTAATATGTTTATAAGCAACTGAAAAAAGCACAAATGTCAGGGCATGTCAGAACATCTCAAGGACCCCAAAAACCCCTCAGACCCCAGAGTGTTAAAGGTACATGCAGTTACCTGTACAGTTTTGTCAGTTCAGAGACCCAATTTTGGGGATGCTATGTAATGGAAGGCCTCCTTTTCATGTGCAATTGAAATCCAGAGGGACTGGTGTCATTCTTGAATGGGTAAGTGTAAGTGCAGCACCACTATTGTTTTGAGAACGACTGTCTGGAGAGCCTGGTAAAAGGTGTCACTTTGAATAAACACCTGATGTGGGGGTGTTGGTAAAGTTTGGGAGAGAATGTATTGAATTGCTCATTGCTCTGTTAATCTTTTCTTAGGTTTGCCCTCACGGACACACAATTTGGCATTGGAATTCTCAGCCACTCCTAAAATTTGGCATGCAAGGAGGCGATTTCATGCTGTCAACAAACATTCTTCTCTCTGGCAACAACTACAGAAAAATCCATCTCCTCTTCAAGTTTATGTGTATGGGAATGGTGGCTGAGACTACATTTTTTGCCATACAGTCTGAATACTGCCTAAAGCCTGTAGAGGAGCTTTGGAAAGAGAGTAGAGAGAGGGTGTTGAACAGGCTTCGACAAAAGACTGAAGTAGTTGTACTTGGTAAGTGTCATTTTCAATGTTTGTATGTCAATAAATGTGTCATTGTTGGGAAGCTGATTACATTGCTATATTTCAGTTGTAATCTTATTTCGCTTCCTTTTATCAGGTGATGGTAGAATGGACTCCCCAGGTATGTTGTGCTATAAGAAAAATCTTCACGAGTGGAAAAAACTCTGTAATTTACACAATGTTATTTGTAGGTCACTGTGCACAATTTTGTACATACACTATAATTGAGCTCGAGACTCGTGATATTGTGCACATTGTGAGCGAGGACAAAAGGAAATTTGCCAGGAATTTGGTCATCTTGGAGAAAGTCTGTTTTGAAAGTACAATGGACTGCCTTCTCAACGAAATCCCTATCAAAGAAGTAGTGACGGATGCTCACAGACAAATATCTGTCTTGCTCGGTAAGTATAATCCACACTCAATCTCACGTCTCATCCAAAAAAAATTTATCTTATGAAATATAATATCTTCAGATCCGTGGAAAATACAAGGATTGGAGTTTAACCCATTCGCTGGATGTTTGGCATGCTTCCAAAAATCTTGTAAGGAAGCTCCGCGAAGTAAGTCAAATTGCCACAATTACCATTGTTATATGTTGAATGATTTACTCTCAAATAGGAATAGACCTTTGGTACAAAGTCATTCTCATTATTGATTTTGTAATCAGGCAGCAAAAGGCAAGGAACATTCTGTACTGATGCATTGGGTCAAGGATATAGTGAACCACTTCTGGTATTGCTGTCAGCGTGCAACAACTGTAGAGCAGTTTAAGGTATGTGAATAACAACAGATACTCAAAGTGTGTGCTATTGTCAATTGTAATCTATCAATGCTTTTACTTTACAGATGCTGTGGCATGGTGTACTACATCATGTATGCAATGAACACACATGGGCCACAGGGTTCTGTGAGCATGAGCCATTGGATGACAGCAGTCAAGATAAGCTGTGGATACAGCAAGGTAACATGGAGCATTTTGTTTCACACATTTAGATAATTTAATTTAGTACAACTGCATGTTGATATAGCTGTATCATAACTGCTGCTCATCAGACCCTAACTGCCATTGTTTTGAATAAACGCTGGCTGAAAGATGTGAAAAAGTACATCACATTCAGGTATGTTTGTGCAGTTTATCTATTTTTTTCTTTATATTTTTGTTGCTTTGGATAATGTAAATGCTATAGACCACACTTACAATTTCAATCTAATTTATACAGGACTACCTCAGATTTGGAGAGTTTTCAGAACCATATTCTGATGTATGCAGGGAAGCGCTGTACACGAAGTATAAAGTGTACAGAACCAGGGTTCCCTTTCAGTCACTCACGTTCGACGTAACGTCGACGTGATGACGTAATTGGGATCACTTCAGGGAGCCCTATCAACTTCGAGTGTCTACAGAACGAGCCAATGAACGTTGGTGTGCGTGAATCGCATCACGCGCCCCCACCCCGCAGCGCGGGTATAAACAGGAAGTGGGCGCACGCACACATTGTCTTTCACTTCGGAGCCGAGCTTCTATGAGACTTTGTCTACGAGAATTCAGCGCTTTGAAGACTTCAAAGGAGATCTACTCTCTGATTGCAGTGTTGGTGTGACGGCGCGATCAGCAGTGGCCGCGAGCATTGCAGCTCACAACTGCTGTTTTCACCCGTGTGTGTTCATTCACACCCCGGCTACCCCTGGGTGCCTCAGCACTAAGAGAGTGTTTTCCAACCTTTTTTATTTTTACTAAAAGAGCAACACAAGCATGACCCTGCGTCTTTTTCAAGATGTCATTCCGCTTGTGCGTTTCTGGATGCCGTTGTTCCCTGGCACCAGCAGATGGCCACAGTAGTTGCCTCTCGTGTTTGGGCATTCAACACGCTGAGGCAGCTTTTGTGGATAGTTCATGTTCCCATTGCGGGAATATGACTATCTCAGCGCTTAGATCGAGACTCGCTTACCTCAAGGGAGGTGCAGTCCCCTCGCCTATGCCCCGATCTAGCGTTTATTCTGCCCCGCAGAATAGACCTACTTCGGTGCATGACCAGGGTGATCTGAGGATTACCGTGAGGGCTTCCCCGTCGAGTCAACCTCCGCGGGCCCCTCACGCCTCACAAGCACTGTTGCCATTGGGGCCCCTTAGTGAACGTCTTGGTCCTTCTCCGGAATGACCAACCGTTTCCTTTGGGGCTCCAGCTGATGATCAGATGTCGATCGCAGCATCGGAGGGGGAGCTTCAGTCCTCTGGAGATGACGACTCGGCTGCGTTACCCCCTTCGGGGCGTGTAGCATTGTCCGAGACCGATCCAGAATGGGCGGCTATGCTTTCCCGGGCCGCCGAGAAGGTTGGGCTTGCGTGGAACCCTCCACCATGTCCCGAACCTTCTCGGTTGGACGATTGGTTTCTCGGGGCGGGCCGTGCTGGTTCTCAGTGCGCCGCCCCGGTACCTTTCTTTCCGGAAGTGCATGAGGAGCTTTCTAGGACGTGGAAGGCACCATATAGTGCCCGAAGCCGTTCTAGTGGCTCCTCCCCCCTCGCCACCCTCGACAGCGGGGCAGCTAAGGGGTATGTGGATATCCCCCCAGTGGAGCGGGCTGTCGCGATGCAACTGTGTCCGCCCTCCATGCCATGGCGCTCTTGCAGGTCCACCAGGCCCCCGGCCTGGATACGTGCCCAAGGTTCCTACCACTCCCTTCCGGAACCAGGTTGTGAACCTGCAAGCGCTGCCTTCGGAGGAGGCAGACCCAGCCCTGGCTTTTCTCTGTCCCGTTCGCGCTCTGCGTCTGTACGTGGACAGAACGCAAAGCCTCAGGACCTCAGATCAGCTCTTCGTCTGTTACGGAGGCCAGCAGAAGGGAAAGGCTGTCTCCAAGCAGAGGATGGCCCACTGGATAGTGGATGCCATCGCCTTGGCTTACTAAGCCCAAGGCGTGCCCTGCCCGCCCGGGTTGAAAGCCCACTCCACTAGGGGTGTCGCTTCTTCCTGGGCGCTGGCACACGGCGCCTCGCTGACAGACATATGTAGAGCTGCGGGCTGGGTGACACCTAACACGTTCGCTAGGTTTTATAGCCTACGTGTTGAGCCGGTTTCTTCCTGTGTGCTCGCTTTAACTAGCCGGTAACACCGAAGTTCCCGCTCTAGTGTCGGCTTGCTGCGCCACTCCCTTCCTAGGAATGGATACGTGCGCTTTTTGCTCCAGTCGAGTTCCCCAATTGGCGAACCCTGTGAGCTCCTCCGCACCCCTTCGGCAGTCGGACGTTGCGGAGCGTCCGACGCCAGGCCTAGTGCTCGTATGCTTGTGTAACTTGTGCTAGGCTGGGTTCCATATGTGGTGATCCCTGCGGCAATCCCATATGTGTATTCTTCCACGACCAGCTCCCTGCGGTGAGCCCGTGTCTTTCCCTTGGTAGAGTCTGCTCTGCCGTCACTGTCGGTGTAGTCTCCCCCTTCGGGGACGCTTTCCCAGTGTTATCCAAGAGTTCCACTGTGTGGGGTATAATGGAACAGCAGTTGAACTCCCTCTACGTTACGTCTCCCGTTCCCTCCTTCAGGGAACGAGGGTTACATTAGTAACCGAGACGTTTTTCTTGCTGCAATTGATTACAACTACCACAATGGCCGCGACCATAGACGCAACAGAAAAGGAGAAAAAATGTACGTATTTTTACTGTATACACTTTTTAATTTATTGTTGGAAGGGGAATACTATCTGGTATTCTATGTGTTTACAGTTACAGAAGGTACTACAACAAAAAGTCGAAAAACTGGAGTGTGCATGTTACAAAAGAGGCCAAGACGTATGCCTACATTCCCGACCTTCAGAAGGCAATTCTTAGGAGAAGATTAGAGAGTGGGTCAGGCCTTCCTCGAAGAAGAACTCTTTCAGAAGATGACCCTGAGCACCTTGGACTGGTTGGCACAGCAGACACACCACCCCCCACTGCTGAACTTGTGGCAAGACACATTTCCCGGGGAGCAATGGCTCTAGTAATGGAAGACTAAAACAGAATTTTTGTTTTGTAACTGTTTTTGTTCATTCTTTATTTATTACCAACTACAAGACACCATCCCCCAGCACCGACAGCAACAAGCATCTTGCGAACGAGCTGAATGTCTTTTACTGTAGATTTGAGACCCCCGATCAGACACCCCACACCCGCCCTGACCATCTCTCTACACAGCCATCAACACCTCCAGCCATCCCCCTCCCCTCCCCCCCTGCACTTCAGATCAGTGAGGATAATGTGCGTCAGATCTTCAGGAAACAGAAGAGAAGGAAAGCACCAGGCTCAGACGGTGTTTCACCAGCCTGTCTGAAAACCTGCGCTGACCAGCTGGCCTCTATCTTCTCACTGATCTTCAACAGATCACTGGAGCAGTGCAAAGTCCCTTTCTGCTTTAAACGCTCCACCATCATCCCAATCCCGAAGAAACCAAAGATCACAGGACTCAATGACTACAGACCTGTTGCCTTAACATCTGTGGCCATGAAGTCATTCGAAAGACTGGTGTTAGCATATCTGAAGGACATCACTGGACCCTTGCTGGACCCCCTGCAGTTTGCCTACAGAGCAAACCGGTCTGTGGATGATGCGGTCAGTATGGGACTGCATTACACCCTGCAACATCTGGACAAACCAGGGACCTATGCAAGGATTCTGTTCGTGGACTTTAGTTCTGCCTTCAACACCATTGTCCCATCACTGCTCCAGACCAAACTGACCCAGCTCTCTGTCCCTAGCTCCGTCTGTCAATGGATCACCAGCTTTCTGACTGACAGACAACAGCTAGTCAGAATGGGCAAAATCACGTCCGACAGCCGCATCATCAGCACCGGTGCTCCACAGGGATGTGTTCTCTCACCACTGCTCTTCTCCCTGTACACAAATGACTGCACCTCTAAAGACCCCTCTGTCAAGCTCCTGAAGTTTGCGGACGACACTACTGTTATCGGACTCATCCGGAACGGTGACGAGTCTGCGTACAGACAGGAGGTGGAGCAGCTGGCTCTTTGGTGCAGTTATAACAACCTGGAGCTGAACACGCTCAAAACAGTGGAGATGATCGTGGACTTCAGGAGAAACCCCCCTGCACTCCCTTCACTCACCATCATGGACAGCACTGTGACTGCAGTAGAGTCATTCAGGTTCCTGGGCACCACCATCTCTCAGGATCTGAAGTGGGATACTCACATAGACTCTATTGTGAAGAAAGGCCAACAGAGACTGTACTTCCTGCGTCAGCTGAGGAAATTCAACCTGCCACAGGAGCTGCTCGTACAGTTCTACTCAGCTGTCATCCAGTCCATCCTCTGCACTTCCATCACCGTCTGGTTCGGCTCTGCTACCAAAACCGACCTCCGTAGACTACAGCGGATAGTTCGGACTGCTGAGCGAATCACTGGCACTACCCTTCCCACACTCAAAGAACTGTACTCATCCAGAGTGAGTAAAAGGGCTCGCAAAATCACTCTGGACCCGTCACACCCAGCACTCTTTCTGTTTGAACTGTTACCGTCTGGTCGACGCTACAGAGCACCGAGCACAAAAACAACCAGACACAGGAAAAGTTTCTTTCCCCAGGCCATCTACCTCATGAACACTTAAATGTTCCCCTACTGTGGACCAAACATGTGCAATACTTCCCTCCGACATTTCATTATAGCACCTTATAACTTTACTTTATATATATTTATAATTTATAATCTTTTATTTTAATTGTTTTATTTATACCTATGTTACTTGTCACTTGTCTTGTCACTTTATATTGTATGTGTACTGGAAGCTACTGTCACCAAGACAAATTCCTTGTATGCGCAAGCATACTTGGCAATAAAGCTCTTTCTGATTCTGATTCTGATTCTTCTATTTGAATAAAATTTATGATAACTTCTACGATGTGCATATTTTTCTTTTATTATTATTAGTTTGCCTATGTAAGTGAATGGGTAGTTTGAGAAATAACTGTAAAATCAACTTCCAAAGATGTAAACAATTGTAAAATCTTCTTAAACTACGAAAGAAATATAACACGTATTTTCATTTGTACTGCTTTTATTGATATTAATAAGTCATGGAAGCCGGCGCACTCTAAAGCCTGTGTATTGTCCATTAGCGTCCGGATACTTGTCCCTAATGCGCCACACAACACAGCTTGCTATGACCACTCTATTGCCCTCCCCTAAACGCCCATGTTGCCAGAGCACGAAATTCCTACAAGCTGCATGTCTGTAAGAGCGCCGCTCTTCGCCTGGTTACTGGACGTCATCGACTGCAAAGATGTCATTCCACGCAGCACGAGTTAGACGCAGAACTCCCTCATCCAGGATGTAGAAGTCCATGTGTGGCAGTTTACTAATGCAGCCGTCTGGAGGCTGACCACAGCAGAGTCAGCTCTCCTCCTCTGTTGAAGATCCTCGAGCCTTTCATAATCAGCTGCCTGAGTAGATGGTCTGCTGCTGCTTCTTGGATACAAAACGTCTATACCCTGCTCCTGCCGATCGACTGTCCTGCACAGTTTATCTCCAACCCTAATCAAACACACCTGAAGCAACCAATTAACATCTTCAGGATCGCTTGAAAATGAAAGACAGGTGTGTTTGATTAGGGTTGGAGATGAACTGTGCAGGACAGACGATCGGCAGAAGCAGGGTTGGGCACCCCTGGTCTATGCAACTTACCTGATCAGACATTGCACTTTTGTGCAATTTATTTATTCAGTGGATAGTGAATAGTGAGTTGATGATCTCTCTTCAACCAACACTGTCTGCACACACAATCTAAAGACACGGGAGGCTGGCCGGCTGACTGTTTGTTGACTTTTGCGACAGTGCTGCGGCGCTTGTGGCCTCTAGGGTGTCTAGACGTGAATGTTACAGGTCTAGCGCCCCCTAGTGGCCAAAAGTTACACGGTTCAAGTTTGTTTATTTCTAGAGCACATTTACTACCGGCTTTTGGCCGACCAAAGTGCTGTACAATAATCACAACACAATACACAATGAACCAACAACATCACTATCGTCATTCAGAATATGGTGCATTAAAAGATAAGTTCAGGTAGATTACACATTAAAAGCTAATCCAAACAAATGAGTTTTTAGCGCTGTTTTAAACTCAGATAGAGTGGAAGCCATTTTAAGTTGGATAGGAAGATTGTTCCATAGAGTGGGGCCCACTACTTCAAAAGCTCTATTTCCCCTCTTTTTCAAGCGGGTTCTCGGAATACAAAGGAAGGATTTATTTCCTGATCTCAGTTCTCGATTTGAAGTGTATGGGTGAAGTAAATCCGATAAATAAGATGGTGCAAGATTATTTAAGGATTTGTAAACTAGTTGTAGAATTTTATAGTCGATTCTATATTGAACAGTTAATCAGTGAAGGGATCTCAGAAGCGGTGTCACATGATCAAATTTTTTACCTCCCTTCAGAAAACGTGCTGCTGCATTCTGAATAACTTGTAATCTCGAGATTTGACTCTTAGAAACCCCATAATACAGAGAGTTGCTGTAATCTAGCCTGGATGTTATAAAGGCGTGAATAGCAACTTTTAGAGAAGCATTAGATAGGAAAGATTTAATTTTGGAAAAAGAGCGGAGGTGAAAGAAGCTAGAGCCCACTACCGAGGCAATTTGCCTATCAAATTGTAAGTTATCATCAATTACCACACCTAAATTGCGAACTTTTGCTGAAATAGTGAGATTTAAAAGATCAAGGTTAGGTAAATATTGTCTGCTATGTTTGGAGGGGCCAAAAACAATAGCTTCCAATTTATCTGAGTTTAAAAAAAGAAAGTTTCTTGAGAGCCATGCCTTTACATCATTCAAACATGCTGATAAATTACTAACAGCATTTTCATTACCGCTGGTCAAAGGCAGATAAATTTGCATGTCATCAGCGTAACAATGGAAGGCTACATTATGTTTCCTGAAAATGGAACCCAAGGGAAGTAAGTACAAAGAAAAAAGAGTAGGTGCAAGAACAGATCCCTGTGGTACACCACAGCATAGCTTGCATAATGATGAAGTAAAATTTCCAACACAGAATCAAATGCAAATACACAAATTTAAAGTAATTATTAGTTAATGGAGTGAGTTTTTTTCTCAACAAAAGATCAAAAGAAAAAATCAAAACACTTGGTTTCAATAAATCAAAACACTTAAAAAAAATTCAACAGTTCAAAACCATCAGTTTCCCACCAAAAAAGAAAAGAAAACAAATAAGCAAAATGTAACGACTGAGACAATCAGACACATAACTATTTGTTACATTTAACAAATAAGCTTCAAAGCCCACTCTTAGGAATGAAACATCCCCCCAAAAGAGACAAGAGAGCAGGAAAGGTTTCAGTCGCTGGGGCGACAATCAGAAAAGATGTCTTTATTGCTGTGAAAAATGCCATTAGGTCCTATAGACATCAAAACAGACTTTCCTGCATTCATTTAACGATGAACTGATCTATAAACGAGCATGCATCCCAGAACATTTTGTAAATAATTTACTGTCTTGTGTAATTTCTTTTAATACTATTATTTTGTTGATGTTGTGTATTTTACAGTAGAATCATTGGTCACCTATACCATGTTTGGTCTCTATAAATTGGTACTTTGAAGATCGAAATTATTGTGTACATGATATTCCGATAGCTGCGCAACATATTAGTACTACAAAAATATTTCTTAGTTTCTTCATCAGAAACCAATCCAGCCTCACATGCAAATGAGCACACTTGAGACAGTGTCATAAATCCTCCCCACAGAGGAATCTCCCGCTTAGAAATTCCCCCTTTCTTATTGGCTATTTATAATCTTTCATTGCGTCACTGTATTATGATATGAAAGGCTCCAATACAGTGCGGCACAAAGCGCTTATGCGCATCCCGAGCGCAGAATGATGCGCTTGAAGCAACATGAGTCACAGCGCGCAGCGCTTCGAGTCCGCATTGAAAAGTTTAAAGCACAAAGAAAATACATATTGATGCGTAGTGTATTATACAGTATCTATCTATGCAACAGTCTATTCAGCATTTCCTTTTAACAGTTTTAAATTTCAGTTACTGTGCGCGTGAAGAACAAAATAGTGCTCTGACTTTAATCCAGTGTTGTGATCTAACAGACACCTGGTATAGTAACATGATTAAGGTACAGCAATAAAGTTCAGCAAGATAAAGTTGTTTTATGCAAAACCATAGACTTTTATCTACAGATCAAGTATAATAATAGTAACACTGAATCATCTTGGAGAGAGTTTCATCGTAACCGAACGCGACGCGCTGTTTGAATGCTGAATGAAGAATGATTGACAGCCGCAGCTGAGGGAAACGTTTATGTGATCTTGAATTTAACGACTTAAATATTAATTTCTATCTCCCATTATACTATATAATGGACACTTAGAACACTTATAATATTGTGCACGAAAACTTATGGTGCTTTATAATGTTTGTGTGCCTTTTGTGGGGCTTAACTATAGCCGCTTTCTGACCAAGTAGTTCTAGGAACTTAGTTCTAGGAACTGTCCACTTCTAAACAGTTCTAAGAACTACTCTCCCCCAAACTCGGTTTTGCTGTTTGCGTTCGCACTGGCCAAGTGGCCATAGGAACTGGTAGGAGGGGTAAGGGAGTGACGCAAGCACGCTGACTTTCATTTTGACGGCGCGACGGACCTTTATTTTGGCGCCGCTGAGACCGCCAGAGCAAACAATGCTCGCATTCTCTGTGTTTATTTGTTAGCGATCTGTCTAACAGTACTGTTTAATATCTTATCAGATAGAACTGTTATAAAAAGTAGACATTATGTGAAAAAAGGTTATTAGCCTATGCCGTGTGGTTGATGTCCAGTGTTGCTAGCTGGGCAGATAAACATAATCATGTTTGGCTTGGTCCCCTCAAAGTTGCGTTGGATTTTCTCTTCAGCATAAAGGTTTAGAGACCCATCTATCACTGATTTCCATGTTTAAACTTTGTATAGTTAGTTTATGGAGTAAATATATAGGCTATAATCTGTGTTTTTTTACATTCTAGCTGTTTTAAAAATGGCGGGCGCACGTGTTCCACGTGCGTTCGGTCAATCAGCGTACACAAACGTCACGGATAGTTCCTATAGTGCTGGTTTAGACCCTACTCTGAAGTAGGACCTAAATTAGTTCCTACAAATGGAGTTCCTAGAACTAAAATCGTTCCTAGTTCCTGCGGTGCGAACACGCCGACATCCAGGTACTTTAGCCAATAGTTCTAGGAACTGTGAAAAGGTTCCTCCGGTCGGAAAGCGGCTAATAACACATAGTATACGCACAATATCGGATTTGGATCGGCCTTGTCTGACCGATACTCGATCCGGCAAAAATGGCAGTATCAGAGCCGATACCGATACCGAGCATCGGATCGGTGCATCCCTAATCTCAACCCAGCGAGTGAAGTAATCAATGAACACTAAGAGATATTCATTTCGGTTGGAACTACATGGCAAGGGTCCCATTATTTCCACATACAGCATTTCATTGGGGTGAGTGACAGTGGTGTGTTGCATTCTGCCAGCAGGTTTTCGATTGTCACTATTTCACGAGTTCACACTTACATACAATTTGAGGGGGTAAAGTTTAATGCGTATTTGGCGTGCTGTCCGGGGGGAGGGCTCCGAGCTCGGAGTTCGGCCCGAACCCAGAGCACTCCCCCCATATGTTAGTGTTTAGGACTAGAAGCGTGGAGAAGGGGTGGTGGGGGGATGCTGCAAAACTGTCAATGGATTGAGGTGAGACTGCTGAATGTATATATACCTCTTACCATTGATTGTTGAGTGCTCTCCACTTGTGTTAATTATCTGAACGTGCTCCTCCCGAACTTTGTTAATAAAACATAATTTCACGAGTTCACACTTACATTTTGAGGCGGTAAAGTTTAATGCGTATTTGGCGTGCTGTCCGGGGGGAGGGCTCCGAGCTAGAATTCGGCCTGAATTCAGAGTACTCCCCCCAAAAGGCTAAAAAGCAGAGGACAGCCGCCACACTAAAGACCCCCTCCCCCCTGGAAAGCATCTGAGGACCATCTCCCAAGAGTTTGGATCTGCTGTTGGGAGAGGCCTTTTTGGGCTGCTGAAGTTGCTGCCCCGATATGGAAAGAGTGACTTGAGAAATTCTTTGCTGGAATGCCTGACTGTTGGAGAACAGATTTGAGGTGTTTCTGGAACCAAAAGCATGTCATGGGTTTATTGGATTCGTCTATGAACAGGGGGTTCAGAAGAGATTTAGCCTGAGGGCTTCTCCATTGCTTCTCCATTCCTGCGGCGGTAAATTGCGGGTGTGTATTTGCAGCCTCTTACCGCTAAGAGGCGCTACAATCACAGACTTTGCAAAGTGTCAGTTTATTCTCTCTATTGCGTAATCTGCCGCCGCACAGCGGCTCATTGAGAGCGATTGAAAGCTGGTAGCAAATCAATTCAAATGAAACATTGAACGAATTCATAATCACAATACTGAAATTACATAGAATAAATTGAATAATTCAACATAAAACATTGCAATAGAAAAATATTAGGCCACATCAATGAGGCTTTGTAAGAGCATAAGACATTAGTTTAACAGTATTCAGACGATAGCTCTGTGGTCAATGCAACAACATGAGCCTCTCGGAGCTTCAAGCGATCTGAGATCGAATCTCAGTGTAGCCGACAGTGTATATGTTTTTCCGTTCTTGATGCTTAAATATGTATCTGTTTATTAAAGTCAAGCATCTTGTTTAATTATCAATTGTACATTACAACATAACTTTGCTACATTCCAGTTGAGCCGCTGCAAAGACGACACATCTGATGAAGGAAGACTGTCAGCCGATCGCACCAGAAAATGAAGATGATGAAGCTCGTCTTTAATCTGCTAAATTTCTTCTTTTTTTTTTTTTTGTGAATCATTCACGAAATTGAGATGACTGACAGTGATACCCGGCCAAAGCAACGGAAGACATTTTTCAAAACAGATCGAACAAATCAGAAAAATACTTTCAATACAGTATTGCTTTCAATTAAAAAAAAAAACAATGAAAATGTAAAATAAAAATAAAATTAATTAAGTTTGAAAACCCATCGCACATTTCAAGATATAAATAAAGTGTCGGGACAGTTTATTTATTTAAAACAGGGTTGCATCGATAGAGTTTATTCCCTTTACGATGCAAAATAAGAAACACAGAATCTTATTCTTTCAACATTTTAAATTTCTATTGTCAAAGAAATTGCAGCTAAGTTAAAAAAATAAAACGGTACAAAACGAAAATAGTTCAAAGCAACATAAATTAAGAACAGGTGTTTTTATTTGCCTCTCTCTCGCGCTGGATCTTTTTTTAGTAAGTTTCTTTTGTCTCCCTCACTGCGCGCGCCGGGTCTTTCTCGAAATTAAACATTTCAGGGTAAAAACACATCATACAGCTGATAATACTGTATATGTCGCTGCGTGTGTTGTGGAGTGAAGGTGTTGCACAATGTATTTTTGTATATGCATGATCACTTAATTGCTGTTTTCTTTTGTGTGAGTTGCTGTGTTTCTTTTGTGTTGATTGCTGTGTTTTTTTGCAGGCAGTATTCCCATAGCCACACCTCTATTTTTGATAATTCAATGAACTAATAAGTGATGGATTTGGAGGTGGAGCGGTGAATATGTTCCCCTATAAAAATGTAACAACTGTGACTGAGACTGGTGGTGGCAGCATCGTGCACCCGTAATTGAAGTCAACACAGCAAAGCGAGAGCGAGAGAAACCGCGTTGTGCCTGCATCAGAGAGTGAGTGTTTCACTTGCATTGAGACGGCCTATGGCTACAGTATTCGGGATTGCAGCACATTGTAGACGAGTAACCACAGAGTCGGCGATTCGCGGAGCACTGTCGGAGTAGCAGCGTGTGAGACGGGTTGATGACCGGATGCGAGAGACTACCGCGAGTGCTGAGGAGACGAGTGAATGACTGACGTGGTTCTTCTGCTGTGAACACCTTGGACTGGATAGCAGGCTTGCTGTCCAGTCATGCTGTGAGTATGTTCTGACTTCTACTTTGCCGTGTGCCTATCAGATCCAGATTATTGCCTCGTAACGGACGAGAACGAGCCTGCTTTGCATAATTTTACTTGAGTGACTTTTGAATCGGCCGATATTTTAAGGAAGTTCTAGTTTTATCTAATAAACTCATAAATTGTGTAGACATGAAGTGATGTGAGTTGGACGTCGTATGCTGGCAGTTCTCTTCTTTTCTGTGTTCCAGCATTGGGCTGATACTGGCCTGACTGAGCGTAAATGGACGTCAGCTGTAATGCAGTCTAGCAAAGACTGAGTTGAACTTTGACGCCGGCGCGTTTTGCTGGATTTTCTTCACATTGTAGCATCTCAACTTAAATTTCTCCATCATTTATGGTCATACAGAAAAAAGAAATATAAAAAAAGAATCTTTGATATTTCTACTTTTGTATGTGTCCACTTACAATCAAATCAAAACATTGTGCTTTTGTAAAATAAAGAAAATAAACAGGGTGTGCGTTCTGCCTCTCCGTCGCGGTGAACTTTTTTGTCTTGAGCACGTCTATAAACTGAAACAAAACTCAGCGAATACTTGTCACACATTTATGAGCCATATACCTTTATAAACATTTAAGTGTGTACTTTTAAATGATCGGATTCAAACTGAAAACAAATATTCTCTGTTTAAGTAATTTGTATAAAACCAACCAGTTGTCCAGCTTCTCAAACGCTTCCTAATTATTTTTAATTTGACCACGCCCACTCGCGCAAAAGAGATTCACATGCAAATCTCCACATGGAACGCGATCGCGCTCATTACCTAAAAAACAAAACACCAAAACACTTCACAAGTCTCTGCTTTTCGTCGAGTTTGAAAAGACGCGCCGTGAGCTTACGTTGGATTTACATCAGAAGAAGAAGAACGCGATTTGAAGACAAGAAAGATGTAAGGTAAGAAATTCTTACATATTAGTTTGTTATTGTTGCATAAATTTCATATTGCAGTTGAACTGTTGCTCGATATATGGTGAAAATTATAATATTTAGACCCGTGTTTACTGTTACTGTGTTTGTGGATATCTGCTCAAACGTAGATATGTATATGGTAACCATAATGTTTTATATTTGAGCGCGATCGCGTTTGAATGTATCATATTTTGGATCGCGATCGCGTTTGAAAAGCAAAACGCACCAAACGGCTTCATGTTTTTACTATTAGGCTATCTCATTTCATCATCATAACGAATGGAAACATTTGAAGTAACATGATAATCAATATATTTTTCTCTAGCTTACCGTATTTTCCGCACTATAAGGCGCACTTAAAAGCCTTTAATTTTTTCAAAAAACGACAGTGCGCCTTATAATCCGGAGCGCCTTATATATGGATAAAACAACCGCTGACTTAAACCTTGTTTATACTTTCGCCTGGCAACGGAGCGCGAGCCTCCGCTGACTGCGCGCGCAACTCCCCATGCAGACGAGGCATTTATACTTGACGCAACTGTTTTGTTTTAGACTGAACACCAGACCATACAACTGATTTAGACGCGCAAACTGGGTGCCGGTGTGATGAGATATACTACTAATATCCGTCTGCTCGGGCAGATAATGCTCAAAGTCATGCATCTTCGGATGCATCCGGAGATGCATGACTTTGAGCCGAATCTGCCCGAGCAGACGGATATTAGTTTTTTTATTACCTTCGCGCTCATGCGGACGCGTCGAGTATAAACAAGGTTTTACAGCTCAGCAACTTGTTTTTTAGGCTTGAAAAGGTTGGTGACCACTGCATAACGCAAACCCAGTCAAACGTTTGACTGCAGTATCTTCTATTCTATGCGCCTTATAATCCGGTGCGCCCTATATATGAAAAAAGTTCTAAAATAGGCCATTCATTGAAGGTGCGCCTTATAATCCGGTGCGCCTTATAGTGCGGAAAATACGGTAGTTGTTACTGAAATTTTGGGAAGATTTATAGGCTGCTATATGTTATTGTTATTATAATTTTATCCAGCACTGTGCATAGCCTATGCCTACAAGGCACAACAAACCTGGTGTTCATTATATTATATATTGTTGGAAACATTTGTGTGTGTGTGTGTGTATTCTGTGAATTTTAAAAAGCAATTTTAACCAGAAAAATCTAAAATTTATTCCCAAAATCGTGCAGGCCTTTCTCTTGATATCAGTATGTTCACTTTTTTTTTTCTTTCAGGGCCCAGATGCCACTGAGTCCTGCTGACTTCAACATTCACACGAGTCTCTGTACATGAACATGGTAAAGTGAAAATCAAACACCTTGGAAATGAAAGGTATGTACAATGTTTTTAGGAATGGCAGAAAGGTCTCTGTCTTTGGATCATTGTTTTCAATAAGTGCTTTTTTGTCATTTGTTGTGTATCTTTGGATTATGTTGTGTTGTAAATAAATCCAAACAATCTAAAAGCCATTCTTTTTTAAATCTCCTCATTCTTTGTGAAAGGTTGCTCAGAATGACAGGGCCTGATAGCTCCTAATAGGGCCGTTAGGGGAGGGTCTTTGTCTTTCTCAGGTGTGAAAAGCTTACATATTAATGACCTTCCTCACACAAAAAGCTTTCTCACACAAAACACGTCGTAAAAATTTTAAATCAATATATTGTCTTCTCTGAATGAGCAGTCATGGTGATTTTCACATAGTTTTAGAGCAAATATTCTAGGCTACGTCATACAATTTTCAAAAGTCTTGTGAAGAAATAATCAGTATGGGTTTCATGGCCTTATTTCAGTGAGAATTTTTTTTTGTATTTTCACAAACCAGACCCCCCAGGGTCTGAGCTGTTTTCTGGGCCCTGGAGGTGTTCTGACATGCTCTGACATTTGTGGTTATTTCTGTTACTTGTGACATTTTCATGGCTAAAGTCTAATTACACTGTATTCAGCGCAAACTCTGCTACAATAATATATCAGCAGCATGTATGTAAAAGTTTTTAGTTTTGAGATAATGACATTTATGCGTGGTTTGTGAAAATACAAAAAAAAAATCTCACTGAAATAAGGCCATGAAACCCATACTGATTATTTCTTCACAAGACTTTTGAAAATTGTATGACGTACTGATATCAAGAGAAAGACCTGCACGATTTTTGGGAATAAATTTTAGATTTTTCTGGTTAAAATTGCTTTTTAAAATTCACAGAATACACACACACACACACACACACACACACACACACACACACACACACACACACACACAAATGTTTCCAGCAATATATAATATAATGAACACCAGGTTTGTTGTGCCTTGTAGGCATAGGCTATGCGCAGTGCTACATAAAATAATAACAATAACCTATAGCAGCCTATAAATCTTCCAAAAGATTTCAGTAACAACTAAGCTAGAGAAAAATATATTGATTATCATGTTACTTCAAATGTTTTCATTCGTTATGATGATGAAATGTAATAGTAAAAACATGAAGCCGTTTGGTGCGTTTTGCTTTTCAAACGCGATCGCGATCCAAAATATGATTCATTCAAACGCGATCGCGCTCAAATATAAGACATTATGGTTACCATATACATATCTACGTTTGAGCAGATATCCACAAACACAGTAACAGTAAACACGGGTCTAAATATTATAATATTCACCATATATCGAGCAACAGTTCAACTGCAATATGAAATTTATGCAACAATAACAAACTATGTAAGAATTTCTTACCTTACATCTTTCTTGTCTTCAAATCACGTTCTTCTTCTTCTGATGTAAATCCAACGTAAGCTCACGGCGCGTCTTTCAAACTCGACGAAAAGCAGAGACTTGTGAAATGTTTTGGTGTTTTGTTTTTGAGGTAATGAGCGCGTTCGAGTTCCATGTGGAAATTTGCATGTGAATCTCTTTTGCGTGAGTGGGCGTGGTCAAATTAAAAATAATTAGGAAGCGTTTGAGAAGCTGGACATCTTGTTGGTTTTATACAAATTACTTAAACAGAGAATATTTGTTTTCAGTTTGAATCCGATCATTTAAAAGTACACACTTAAATGTTTATCAAGGTATATGGCTCATAAATGTGTGACAAGTATTCGCTGAGTTTTGTTTCAGTTTATAGACGTGCTCAAGAAAAAAAAGTTAACCGCGACGGAGAAGCAGAACGCACACCCTGTTTATTTTCTTTATTTTACAAAAGCACAATGTTTTGATTTGATTGTAAGTGGACACATACAAAAGTAGAAATATCACAGATTCTTCTTCTTTTTTCTGTATGACCATAAATGACAGAGAAATTTAAGTTTATAGTGCTACAATGTGAAGAAAATCCAGCAAAACGCGCCGGCACGTTTGCCGACCTCAGAGGGTTAACACCTCTTGTCCTGCACCCCCACGATAAAGCAACTGAACTGCCTTCTCCAAACCCCCCACAGGCTATCTGAGTTTGCAAAACAAAACAAAGAGTTTGCAATTCACACTTAAATCGCTATTCTAGACATTAGCAATAGGCTATTCAAGTGTTGATAATGAAGGAATTAAATCATTTAGGCTATGTAGTAATATTTCTGTCATAAATGTTTATTACTAAATATTTAATTAGGCCTATTTCAATAATTGAAGAATTAAAACGCTACTTCAGTTTGGGCCAGCTTTTTCCAAGCAAAACTAAATACAATCTTCAAACGCATGTTCATTTGTTGTCATGAACAAAATGTTCAACTTAATATTTAAATTCCACAGGGATCTTTGAATCCTTACAACCAGGGTGTGATTTGTGGATAGTTTTTTATTTTTTTATTCAAATAAATCTCGAACCACAGTGCTTCGTGCTGCTGTTAAACTAAATAACATTTATAGAATAATTATGAACTTAAATTAAACAATATCGCAACATTGACAAATACATTTATTTGATCTGTTTTTACAATTTAATTCAGGGCGATTTAGCCTACATTTAATTAGAGCGAGATTTTCACCCTTTCCTCGTCCTTTCCTCATTGGGAAGCGCTCACATGATAGCTAAATATGTTGGAGTAGATCCTCTGTACCTCTCGGTTTCATATGGATTACATAATCAGGCTTTAGACATAGACGATTTCGTATCGTGACTGAGCTGAGGCAAGTGGCTTTCGGTTCATTTTTGTGACGCGCAGTTCCCAGAGACAGAGACGACCGAACTTTTGTCGCTAGCCTAATATGAGTAAAAGTTTACAGTTTTGAACGATGTAGGCTACTCTACTCTTATCTGTATGACCGAAAAACGACAGAGTAGCCTATTAAGTTATTTTAGCTGTTGAGAGAAAAATAAATCCAAATGAATGCGCCGCCGCGTTTGTTGAACACTAATTCAACATGCCAGAATAAAACCCGACTTTAGAACAATGCATAGCACCACTCGTCGTGGTGTGCCAAAACACTTAATTATAAACTTCAATATTTCATGCAAAACAATCTCAAAATGCTTTGTGACATTTTTAAAAGCCGTACATGCATTACGGCCACTGGAACCATGAACGTTTAAATGGGTCTATTGATATGGTCTATTGAATTAGCATTGATATATATATATATATATATATATATATATATATATATATGTATATTGTTAAGGAGTTCGTTTTTCTTTGGTGCCAAGCTACTTAGTTGTTTGAACCCGGGGAAGGCGTGTTTGACACGCTATATGTTACTACGCTCACTTGATTGCCCTGTGCTAAACCAAATGCATAAAGACGAATGTTGACGTTGAAATCCAAAGTGGTCCATTTATTTTAATACAGCATTGTCCATAGTTTCCATCAGTGTAACAATACAAAGCGCCGCGCGCAAGCGGTCAAAAACCCTTTGCCCTTCCGGGTCAAACACCTGTAAACAACATTGTATCTGCTGCCTTTATACCTAAAGGCCAAGTTACAGACATGCGCCACCCAGTGTTAAACAAAGGAATTACAACCCAAATACAAAGCAGCATTTGGCTCTAACATATATATATATATATATATAT
This sequence comes from Squalius cephalus, assembly GCF_949319135.1. Classification (NCBI taxonomy): domain Eukaryota; kingdom Metazoa; phylum Chordata; class Actinopteri; order Cypriniformes; family Leuciscidae; genus Squalius; species Squalius cephalus. The sequence continues at coordinate 26,670,097 of NC_137125.1, forward strand.
ATATATATATATATATATATATTAGAGGTGGGCATAGATTAATTTTTTTAATCTAGATTAATCTAGATTAATTTTGAAATTAATCTATCTTAATCTAGATTAAAATGGCTCATTTGAATTCTACCGAAGGCATTCAGAATATGTGTGCTACCCAAATAATGACTATAAAAGTAAGTCTTTGAGAACGGGTTTCTCAAGCCAGGTGGCGCATTAGACCAGGGGCTCATCTCCTGTTTCCAAAATGCATCACAAACTGCTTGAGAAAACTGTTCTACTCATAGACTGTAAAAGGTTACTACTGTACTGTTACTGTCCGTAGGCAACATTAGGTAGGCCTATGTTATTATCAACTACTATAGGCTATCAATTAGGGATGGGCGATATGGCCTAAAATCCATATTGTGATATACATTGCAGCCTCTTGCGATAACGATATATATTATAATAAAATCATTTCAGAACAGGTTACACAGACCCTGCTAAACAACTGCTAAATGTTTTTTTTGTTTGTTTTTTTTGAAAGGGTGTATGTAGTTTTGAGAACATATATTGTGCAAAACTGTAAGTATACAACATAATTTTGCAGATAAATAAAATTTAAGTACACTAGCTGCAGAGACTTAAGTAGGTCTAATGTTGGAGCTTATGAAACCCCAAATTTAAAATTAGAATACTGTCTAACTGATGTCTTTTCAGTTAAAAAAAGAAACAACGATAATCTCAGACAGAGATTATGTGCTACACCACTAAGATATATTGGGAATAATACGCGCGCGCTGGTATTCAGTGATATGTTTCGTTTTGAATTTGAGGTGGTAGAACGGATTAGTCGCGTGTTAACTTACCGAACTGTTACCCCACACACTCTGTCTATATAGTTTGCTGCTGCTCGTCGGACGGCTTAAATCCAAACCAAGTCCAAAAAATGGATGTTGCACGGATCTTTTTCACCAGCTTTCACTTTCAACCGTGTTTACTTAAGACGACGACGAATATGATGCGTTGCAGCCGGGTGTACCTCGCGGCCGCGGGGTAGATTGCGTCATCATAGCTTGTGTAGTATAGAGCCCGCTCCCAACGCTCCCAACCCAACTTTGAGAATAGATTAACGGCGATATTTGTTTTATCGCCCGATAAGAGTCTCGCGTTAAGGCAGCACGTTAACGCCGATAACGGCCCACCACTAATATATATATATATATATATATATATATATATATATATATATATATATGTATTTATTTTTTTATTTTTTTACAGAACTGCTTTTGAAATTACGATTGGAATTATTATAGGCTACAGAAGTAAATCAAGTCATTTTATAATATTTGTTCCTTAGTGTAAAATGGAAATGCATGGTAATTTTATTTTATAAATATAAGGCAAGGCAAGTTTATTTATATAGCACATTTCATACACAATGGCAATTCAAAGTGCTTTACATAGAAGAAATGAAAATAATAAAAAGAAATAAGAATAATTAAAACAGTTTAGAAAAATAAAAAATAAAATACAGTACAGTACAGTCAGACGAACATTGGCACAGTGCTCATTCATTAAATGCATAGCTAAACAGATGTGTTTTGAGTCTGGATTTGAAAGTGACTACTGTAGGAGCACTCCTCTGAAAGCTGGTTCCAGCTGCGGCTGGCATAATAGCTAAAAGCGGACTCGCCATGCTTAGAGTGAACCCTTGGTATTTCTAGCTGATATGATCCTAGTGATCTGAGTGATCTGTTGGGTTTATATTCAGTGAGCATATCTGCAATGTATTGAGGTCCTAGGCCATTGAATGATTTATATACCAGTAATAATACTTTAAAATCAATCCTAAATTTAACTGGGAGCCAGTGTAAAGACCTGAGGACTGGTGTGATATGTTCATATTTTCTGGTTCTGCTCAGAATCCTGGCGGCAGCGTTCTGTATGAGCTGCAGCTGTCTTATGGTCTTTTTGGGAAGGCCAGTGAGGAGTCCATTACAATAATCCACCCTGCTGGTGATGAAAGCATGCACAAGTTTCTCTAAGTCTTGTCTGGAAACAAAGCATCTAATTCTTGCAATATTTTTCAGATGATAGTATGCTGATTTAGTTATTGCTTTGACATGACTACTGAAACTAAGGTCTGACTCTAGTGTCACACCAAGGTTCCTGACTTGATTTTTAGTTGTTTGACTCCTAGAGTGAAGGTATGCGTTCACCTTGAGAACTTCATCTTTGTTTCCAAACGCAATGACTTCAGCTTTGTCTTTGTTTAACTGAAGAAAGTTTTGACACATCCAACCGTTGACTTCATCGATGCATTGGCACAGGGAGTCAATGGGGCTGTAATCGTTAGGCGATAGGGCTAAGTAGAGCTGTGTGTCGTCTGCATAGCTGTGGTAAGCAATTTGGTTCTTTCTCATTATTTGGCTCATCGGGAGCATATACAGGTTGAACAGGAGTGGCGCAAGAATTGAGTCTTGAGGGACTCCGCATGTCATGGATGTCCACTCTTATGGTCTCCTATACTCACATAATAACCTCTCCCATCTAAGTATGACCTGAACCATTTTAGGACTATCCCAGAAAGCCCCACCCAGTTTTCCAGCCTGTCAAGAAGTATGTTATGATCGACAGTGTCAAATGCAGCACTGAGGTCGAGTAGTACCATGCTAATTTGATAATTTGCCTGAATCAGTATTTAAGCGAATATCGTTTATTATCTTTATGAGTGCTGTCTCTGTGCTGTGATGCGGTCGGAAACCAGATTGAAAATTGTCAAAGTATCCCTTCGAGCATAAGAATTTGTTCAGCTGATTGAAGACAACTTTTCAATGATCTTGCCTATGAAAGGAAGATTTGAAATCGGCCTATAGTTGCTTAATATGGTCTTATCCAGATTGTTCTTTTTCAGGAGGGGCTTGACAACTGCAGTTTTCAGGGAGTTTGGAAAACTCCCAGAGAGAAGTGAGGCATTTACCACTTCTAGAAGATCTGCTTCTAAACTGTTTAACACACTTTTGAAAAAAGATGTGGGAAGTGTGGCAAGAGCGCAGGTTGATGTTTTAAGGTGCTGTACGGTTTCTTTCAAAATTTTGCCATCAATTTCTTTGAAATCAGACATAGTAACTACTTTCTCAGGTGGTTTGATCTGTCTGACCCCAGAGCAACTCAAGGATGTGCTGATCACCTTTCTGATATTATTGATTTTCTCAGAAGAAAGAAGCAAACTCACTGCACTTGGTGTCTGAGAGCATTTCACTGGGAATCTGGCTTGGGGGGTTTGTCAGTCTCTCTACAGTAGCAAAAAGAGTGTGTGTGTTGTTTAAATTACTGTTTATAATATTTGAGAAGAAAGTCTGTCTAGCTTTGCCTAGTTCCATATTGAAAGCATGGATGCTGTCTTTGTAGATGTTATAATGGACTACAAGTTTTGTCTTCCGCCACATGCGCTCTGCTTTTCTGCATTGTCTTTTCATATTTTGCACTGTTGTTGAGTTTCTCCAAGGTGCTTTTTGTCTGCCACTCTTCTTCCTGACTTTAACAGGAGCAATATCATCAATTACACTTTTAACTTTTGAGTTAAAAGAATCAAGGAGAAAATCAACAGAGTCTGCAGATATGCTTGGTGTTAAAGATACGGCCTTCATAAATAGTACACTAGTGTTCTCATTTAAGCATCTCTTCTTGACAGACACAGATCTAGCTTCAGTGGCAGGAGAGATCAATATATCAAAGAAAATACAGAAATGATCAGACAGTGCTACATCCTTAATAACAATCGATGAAATGTTTAGACCCTTACTGATAAGTAAATCTAGAGTGTGTCCACGATTGTGTGTGGGTCCATGTACATGTTGAGTCAGATCAAAAGTTTTTAAAACAGTTTTGATTTCTTTTGCCATATTGTTTTCTGCAATATCTATGTGAATGTTAAAATCTCCAGCAATGGCAAAACAGTCAAACTCTGAGGTAATTGTTGATAACAGTTCTGTAAAGTCCTCAGCAAAGGCTGGAGAGTATTTTGGAGGCCTGTAAATAATGATAAGTAAAATGCGTGGAGCACCTTTTAACACAATACCCAGATATTCGAAAGACAGGTAATTCCCAAATGCTATTTGCTTACATTGATAGATATCTTTAAAAAGCGCAGCTAGACCCCCACCTCTCTTAACAGCTCTGCAGACACTCATAAAAGTAAAGTTAGGAGGGGATGTTTCATTGAGGATTGTTGCACTGCAGCTGTCTTCTAGCCAGGTTTCATTTAGAAGCATAAAATCCAGGTTGTTTGTGGTTATTAAGTCGTTGACTAGAAGTGATTTATTTTTAAGTGAGCGAATGTTAAAAAGTGCTAACTTAACGGTCTTTTCCCCACAGCAATATTAGTTTGACGTGTAATAGCCATACAGCAAACCCAACTAATCTGGTGCCTATTGAAGGCCTTAGACATTCTATCTTGTAATCGAACAGCAATAGAGAAAGATACAGGCACACTGGGTTCCCGCTTGTTCTGTAAATATTTGAGAAAGTTACTGTTATCATAGCGGGGACCCGACACATATCACTGAGAGCTGGTATCAGTTGTTTTTGGTTCACCTCGAGCAGATGGAGGAGGTTGTGGGCCCTGGCGTTGTGGCAGAGGCCGAAGAGCTCTCACAGGAGGGGGAGGGCGAGCTGGGCCCGCAGGCTTTGGTGGTAGCGGTGCCTGTCGTTTTTTGGTTGGTATCTGGGGGCTTGCAGCAAAAGAGTGGGATAGTTTGGTTCCAGCATACACCAGTTCTTCCATTTTCTGTGAGAAGCACAGAAGTGGCGATGCTGGAGAGAGGGAAAAAGTGTCTGGTGAAAGGGGCTTTTGTTCTGTTGTTATCGGAGGTTGTGATATGCTGTCCTGGCTTCCCTGGCTGTTTTCCAGGAAGTCTAATATGTCTGTCTGTGGTGAGCTCTGTGGGCAGGGCTCAGCTGAGATTGTGTCCGTGAGCAGAGGTTGTTGTGGCGGAGTGGTGTTATCATTGTCCTTGTCAACTGCATGTCAATTTTGCTGCTGAAGTGAAGTCCCGTGGTCATTCATACTGTGTCCAGGTGTGTGTGTGCCGTTCAGATTGAGTGGATTGGCACACACTGCAGAAGGATGATTGAGGGAGAAGTAGATATTGTCCTTTAGCACTCTTGAACCAAGTTTGTTTGGGTGGTGACCATCCCGATGAAACAGTTGTCTCTGACTCCAGAAAAGATTGAAATTGTCAATGAAGTTTACTCCTTTTATATTGCAGGTTTTTTGCAGCCATGTATTTAGCCCAAGCAACCATGAAAACCTGTTTGTTCCTCTTGCTGGGAGAGGTCCACTGATGAATGTTTGAACTTCCAGTCTTTTAAGTGTTTCAAAAAGTTCATTGTAATCCTTCTTAAGGAGTTCTGACTGCTCTTTATGAATATCATTCTTCCCCACATGAATGATGAGTCGATTTGCAGTCTTATGTTTCATCAGAATGTTCTGAAGTTCCCTGTTTACATCAGAAGTTGTTGCTTGTGGAAGGCAGCACGTAGTTGTATCCCTGCCGCTAATGTTTCTGATTATGGAGTCCCCCACTATCAGAGTGCTGGGCTCGGCTGCGCTCTGAGCTGAGTGCCGCTGTCTGCTCGACCTTGAGCGCCAGTTAGCATCAGTGTTAGCTACTGGCCCATTCAGTCTGTGTTCAATCACATTCACATTTGGGGATTCCTCATTTACATTCATTAGTACTTCAAATCTGTTCTCAAGATGTATAGGCGGTGGTAGAAGACCAATGTTTGCAATCCTTGTCAGAGCTGTATCTGGGGTAGAGGATGCTACTGCGGCAATATGTGATGCTCGTGACAATCTGATGTCTTGAGTGCCTTTGGGTCTCACTCCCTGTTTGTGCCATCGATTAGTAAGTCGATCGGCTTGTTTCTCTACCTGTCGAGGAGCACTAGTTTCATGGGACTCACCGGTATGCTGAGGGTGTCGATGAAGAAGCTCTGTTGTGTGCTCCGTCTGGTTTGGTGGTCCCGTAAGTAACTTTGTTTCAAGAACTGCAATCCTTTGTAAAAGTCTGTGGCAGTTAGTGCAGCAAGTAGATTCTTGAACCAGAAGAGGCATTTTCTCTTATCCTTGTAGGCAGTTGTGTTTTCCTTTCCCCGGAATGTAAGCTGGTCGGGTAAAAGAATTCTGCGTTTTTGTAGTAATCCAAACTTTGTCGTATGAGCACTGTGCTGATTTGCTGAAGTTAAAATTAGGTGATAAAAGGAAATAAAATATATAAAAAAAAAATAGGAGATAAAATGTAAAAGCGATAGAGCAAAGCGCGGAGCAGTAAGCAAGAGCGTCCGAACAGTAGAGCGAAATAACTAAAAACTAAAGTATAAGCAAAAAACTATGGTGTAACAGAGTTTTAGAACTAGACAAATCTCTCTGCATCAATAATAGGCTATAAAATGCATTAATAGGCTAATATAAAAATTTCAGTAGTCCAAGTTGGTTCGGGATTTGAACACGTATCATCTAAATCAGTGATTCCCAACCCCCGGTCCCCGGACCGGTGCCGGTCCGTGGACCCGTTAGTACCGGGCCTTGAAATATTCCCAGAATAATGTTTCTTTTTTTTTTCTTTTTTCTTTTTTTATAATAATAATAATTGTCTTTTTTAAATGCTTTTTAAGTGCTATGACGTCATGTTATTTAATCCAAAACCTAAACAATAAATAGATTAAAATGTGTTTCTTTGAGCGCCTTGCGATTGCTTAGCAACGCGTCATATCTGAACGGACTGCAAAAAAGCGCGCTGCACCTGAAGTGACAGGGAAGTGGAGAGATGAGCGGGCCGCCATATATTTTTTTCAATGGCTAATTTCATTGCGGACAGTTCTGTTAAAAGGAAAGGCGACGACCAACTCGAAAATAGAGAGAGAGAGAGAGAGAAAAGTCAAGCTTCATAAATACAATACCTCATACATTAGGTATGGATTTACGACAACAGGCAATTCCGTGGCGCCAAATCCGTTGTGTGTTATTTGTGGTGAAAAACTGTAAGATGGTTTTCGTTCATATTTGTGAAGCAGACCTTTTTAAATTTCGTTTTATTGTATCCTGGAATTTGTGTGCATTGTTTTGGATGCATATGTTTTTTATGGATGCTCAGGAAGAAAAGCTTGTCTCGTGCACAGCTACAAATATAGTAATATCAATAAGCAGTTCAATGCTCACATTAAAATAGTTTTGTTCTCATTGGTCTGATCTGGTATTTTTTGTTAAAGGTTAAAGCTTAATCTCTAATTTTATACTTTTAAAAATGATTGGCTGAAATCACTAAGTTATGTGTTTGCTATTGTATTCTGAAACTGTCTGACTGTTGAAACTGGCTCTTATTTTCATACAATTAGCCTTTGTTGTCACCTGTTGGTGTGTGAAAACACTAAGTTGCTGTAGAAGTGATTGTCTTTAGTAGTTCTGGAGAGATTTGACAGGTGAAATGGACTGGTATTTTCATACAATTAGCCTTTGTTGTCACCTGTTGATGTGTGAAAACACTAAGTTGCTGTTGAAGTGATTGTCTTTAGTGGTTCTGGAGAGATTTGTCAGGTGAAATGGACTGGTATTTTCATACAATTTGCCATTACTGCCACCTGCTAGTGAGTGCTGTGTGAGTTGCTTTTGAAGTAGACCTAATTGTATGGCAGAAAAGGGAAACATTTTGTGAACTGGTCTGAAAGTTTAAAAAGATTGGTATATTCATACAAGTAGCCTTTGTTGCCACCTAGTTCATTATATGCAAATAAATGATAGGCTGTTACTGTTTTACACAGTGATATGTTCCAAACGATGCATCTTAAAATTGACAACTGGTCCCTGGAATTTTTTTTATGAATATGCTGGTCCCTGGCACAAAAAAGGTTGGGAACCCCTGATCTAAATGATCGAGACGTAAGTTCTACCACTTGGCCATGACTTTACTCGTTGCAAAATGCCCAAACGTTCCAATGTGTGTTCGCTCACACGAGCAAGAAGCGTTCTTCATTCAAATGAACGCGCCGCCGCGTTTGTCGAACACTAATTCAACATGCCAGAATAAAACCTGGCTTTTGAACAATGCATAGCGCCACTTGTCGTGGTGTGCCAAACCACTTAATTATAAACTTCAACATTTAATTCAAAACAATCTCAAAACGCTTTGTGACATTTTGAAAAGCCGTGCATGCATTATTGCCACTGGAACCATGAACATAACAGAATACTGGTTCTGATTCTATTGTTTGTTGTTTAAACGTGCCTGTTGCATATCTTTATTTTATATATTTTATATGGTCTATTGAATTAGCATTGATATATATAATTTTTTTTTTTTTTTTTTTTTTTTAACAGAATTGCTTTTGACATTACTTCTGTAGCCTATAATAATTTCAATCGTAAAGTCATTGTATAATATTTGTTCCTTAGTGTGAAATGGAAATGCATGATAATTTTTAGAGCCCGACCGATATGGATTTTTGGGCGCCGATGCCGATACCGATAAAAAAAAGCCAGATACCGATATATCGGCCGATATTATTTATGTGTATATTATAATACAGTAGCAATATTATTTATGTGTATTATAGTACAGTAAGTTTGGACACACTTTACAATTGGTGTGTACAAACTTTTGATGGGTACTAGAGCCCGACCGATAAAGGATTTTGAAGGCCGATACCGGTACAAATATTTGTTGGTTTTAAAATCCGATAAATCGGACGATATTTTTTATTTTTTTTCAGAAACGCGCAACAAAACGTTAACAAATTTCCCTAACATTAGTTATTTGTAGTTATTTATGAGTTTTAACTAAAATAATATGATAATGCATTTTAAAAAGAAACTTGTTTCTTTTATTGTCACAACAGAACAGAGGAACATCAAAATATATTAAAGTTCTGATAAATAAAATGTATAAAAATACAAACTTAAGATTTTTTTTTAAGACTAAACGTTTAGTCCTTTGAACAAAAACAACAATTTCACATTCAAATTGACAACAAATTCAAATTGTCATAATTTACTCTCTCAAGTTGTTTTTTTCTTCTGTTGAAAATAAGTTATTTGGATGAATGTGGGTAACCAAACAGTTGATGTACCCCAGTGACTTCCATAGTATATTTTTCTCCTTTGGAAGTCAATGGGGACCAGCTACTGTTTGGTTACCCACATTCTTCAAACTATTAATATTAGAAAAATATTAGAAGGAAATTAATACAGTTGGAACAACATTAGAGTGCCTGTAAATAATGAGATCATTTTTATTATTGGGTGAACTATCCCTTTAAGGACAAGAGGCAATGTGTTTACAATTGCTACTGTCTCTTTAAGAGCTGAGCACGACACGTCTAATGTACACGCATTTGACAAGCAGATTTTCTCTCAATTTTGCCTTCACTTTAGACAACCGACTTTGTTTATGTAAATCTTGTGTGTATTTAACAGTATTAGCACAATAATACTCGAAAGATAACTTAGTCCAGTATCCAGGCGCTGGTAGAAAGGCTTTTAGTGCATGTGAGCTTCACATGTACGCGCTGAGAAACGCACACGTTAGAACAGCGCATCAGCATTTAAAATTAAATGTTTAACCGACAAAGCATTAAAGCACATGCACATTATGAACTTTTGTGAACTGCAGTGTTAACATTTTATGTGAATATAGCCTACGTCGCGTTGTTCCGCTTCACTCTCGGCTTATTTAACCGCAGCAAAACTGGACATGAGTCACGAATTTTGTCATCCTTATTTGAGTTAAGAGAACTGATAGGGATGTTCTTTTAATTGTTATTCAAGCAATGTATGTCTCGTGAGTCGTTACCAACTCACCATGAACACACTTCACCGATGATCTCACTCGCGGTTCTCTCTGCCCGACTCTGGCTGGATCAGCAGGTTGCAGAATGTGTGGCGCGTTATACACGAGTGTTGCCAACAGGGACGGTGTAGAGTGCCCTCTGGTGGACAAACTATACAACGCCAACACTCATAACATGGTTGAAGGGTGTTTCGTCCGTTTTTATTTTATTTTTGAAATATTCATTTATCGGCCGTTATAAATGCCGATACCGATAGTTTTGAAAATGCCTAATATCGGCCGATAATATCGGCCTGCCGATATATCGGTCGGGCTCTAATAATTTTATTTTATAAATATAAGCAAAAAACTATGGTGTAACAGAGTTTTAGAACTAGACAAATCTCTCTGCATGAATAATAGGCTATAAAATGCATTAATAGGCTAATATAAAAATTTCAGTAGTCCAAGTTGGTTCGGGATTTGAACCCATGTCATCTAAATGATCGATAAGTAAGTTCTACCACTCGGCCACGACTCTACTCGTTGCGAAGTGCCCAAACGTTCCAATGTGTGTTCGCTCACACGAGCGAGAAGCGCTCTTCATTCGTCTCATTCCTCAATAGAATAGTACAAATAATCAGCTTCATTGCACATAATTTACTTTTTTTGTTATTTTTGGTATTAAATTTGTTTTTGTGTTTTTTGTGTGTGTGTGGTTTTTTTATCGCACTGCTCCCCGGGGAATAGGCTTGTCGCCCACCGACGTCTAGGCCGACAATATAATACAGGTTATATTGTTATGGTCTCTATTTTTAACTTGTTATTCTATTTTTCTGGCCTTATAAAATGTTCTATTCTGTTAACCATAGTTGTAGTATTTCATCCTTACTCTTAATTGACATTAACCCCACTTACGGCAATTGAAAAAAATGCAGCAATTGCTGCTGTTTTGCACAATATCCCTTTGTGCCACCTGGCGGTCATTTCGCGAATGACTTTGAAATGCGACTGGTGTATTTTTGCCGCGGTAGTTTTGCTGCGGCAGCTGGCGCGGCGGTAATAGGCATTCTGGTTGATTACCATCTGTACTTTGCTTAATCAAATATGTGATTGTTTCACCATCTAGTACTGACGAGTCTGAGATGGTGGGGTGGATTTTTGGGTCAAATTTGGAAGTGATAGTGAGTTACGAGCTTCTAAGAAAACAAAAAAGGCTAGGATAAACATAGCGTTGAGTGTGCGGGCGGTATTGAGGGGCTGGTAGCCTGTGCGGAGGGCGTGAATATATTTGGTGAGAATGTCTAGTGTTATGGGTTGTCTGGCATCGGGATGGTTGGGCTGGGATCTTTGAATCCCTTTCATCAGGAGGGAGGTTTGCCCTCATGTATGCAACGTCCACTGGGAGACCAGTGCTCGCTGGACGGAGAAATAGGAAACATAGATGCGTGCAACGTCCGCTGGGAGACCAATGCTCGCTAGACAGAGAAAGAGGCTGGACAGAAAAAGAGGCATCGAGTAGGGGTTTTAACAGGTGAGTTACGGGAATATTAATTCTGAATAGAGAGGTACTGCAGAGGAGACATCACTGTTGTGGCAGTGGAGAAAATAGCCAGAGTAACAGAGCTCCTGCGGGAGCAGAGGAGACATCACTGCTGCGGCAATGGAGAAGATTAGCCAGAGAAACAGAGCTCCTGCTGGAGCAGAGGAGACATCATTGCTGCGGCAGTGGAGAAAATAGCCAGAGAAACGGCTCCTGCGGGAGCAGAGACATCACTGCTGCGGCAGTGGAGAAAATAGCCAGAAAAATAGAGCTCCAGTGGGAGCGGCGGAGACATCACTGTTGCGACATTGGAGAAAAAATTAGCCAGAAAAATTGAGCTCCTGCGGGAGCAGAGTGTCAGGGGTCACAGATGAAACAGACAAGATGGTAAGTTCAATGCTTTAATTGCAGAATGAATCGGAGTTGGAATGAAAAGGTGAGTAGTCACAACACAGAGAATCATAAATGGCTTAGCTGAAATGTAACAGTCTTTATCTCTTTCTTTCTTGCAGATGAAGATGATTGAAGATCGATGAAGACGGTTGGCAGACTGATGGCAGGCGATCGCGTCTCAGGTAAGTAAACAGGTAAGTGTACAGAGAGTCTGTGTGTCCTGGATAGACGAGACCAGACAAGTGACTGCAGGGAGAGTGCACATTATAAAGGGAGTGCTGGTGATGGAACACAGGTGACGGTGATCAGTAGTCCGGGGATAATGAACGGGAGAAAGAATGAATGGGCGGAGAGAGAGAATGAGTGGGAGGAGGTGATGATGAACGTGGTGGAGATGGAATCCTGACAGTACCCCCCCCCCCTCCCGAGGCGGCTCTCGACGACTGAGAAGGGCGCTGCCGGCGGCGAGGTCGACCCCGACCCCTGGGAGCAGGACGGTCCGGATGGTCCTCGTGGAACTGGGAGAGTAGAGTAGGATCCAGGATGTCATCACGTAGGACCCAAGAGCGTTCTTCTGGCCCGTAGTCTTCCCAGTCTACAAGGTATTCCAGACGGGGACCTCGCCGCCGGGAATCCAGGATGGTACGGACACGATAGACCTGTTCCTCTTCTACAGGAACGGGAGGAGGAGGTACATCCGTGGAAGTGTCATCTGAGGGAACAGGAGTGACCGGGTCAGTGAAAGGTTTGAGTAAAGACACGTGAAATGATGGAGAAATCCTGTACTGAGGGGGAAGGTTGAGCCTGTAGGTCACTTCGTTCAACTGCCTCTGGATGGTGAATGGTCCGATGAATCGAGGACTCAGCTTACGGCAAGGCAGACGGAGGCGGATATCCCGAGTCGATAGCCACACCTTTTGTCCTGGCCGATACTGAGGTGGATCAAGTCGACGACGGTCTGCAAGTTCCTTGTGCCTCCGTACTGCCTGTTGGAGATGCACATGAGCTGAGTCCCATACCCCCTCGCTCTGATGGAACCAGAAGTCGACAGCTGGAACCTCCGAGGGCTCACCCGACCAAGGAAAGAGTGGAGGTTGATATCCTAGGATACACTGGAAGGGGGTGAGCCCGGTGGTGTCGTGACGAAGGGAGTTCTGAGCATACTCAGCCCAAGGGAGGTAGCGGCTCCAGCTGTCCTGGTACTGATGGCAGTATGTTCGCAGGTAACGTCCTATCTCCTGGATCTTCCGCTCAGTCTGACCGTTCGTCTGAGGATGGTAACCAGAGGAGAGGCTGACGGTGACCCCGAGGAGCTTGAAAAAGGCGTGCCATACCCGGGAGATAAACTGGGGTCCCCTGTCCGAAACGATGTCCTCTGGGATGCCGAAATTCCTGAAGACGTTTTGGAAGAGAGCTTCTGCTGCTTTAAAAGCTGTGGGAAGACCAGGTAAGGGAATCAGCTTGCAACCCTTGGAGAACCGGTCCACAACGACGAATACGCAGGTGAAGCCTCCTGATTTGGGTAGATCTGGCATGAAATCGATCCCTATATGAGACCACAGTCGTCGGGGAAGAGGTAATGGCACGAGCTTGCCTTCAGGGAGCCTCCTCGGTGTGTTGGTTATGGCACAGACTGAGCATCCACGGACGAACCTGGAAACATCCTCGGAGATGGACGGCCACCAGTACCGTTGACTGAGGAGCGAGAGGGTACGCTTGCTACCCGGATGTCCAGAGCCTGGAACTGTATGAGTTGAGTCCAGAAGGGGAGTACGAAGATGTGGAGGTACGAAGATTCGCCCTTCTGGACCTCCCGACGGAGCGGGTTGGCGTGCCAGTTCCTGGGTGATCTGTTGGTCGAGTTCCCAGATGATTGGACTGAGGATTACGGCTGGAGGGAGGATAGGCTCCGGATGAAGGTCTTCAACAGAGGCATGATGAAGTCGAGATAGAGCGTCTGCCTTGCAGTTCTTACTCCCAGGTCGATATGATACCACAAAATCGAAGCGTGTAAAAAAGAGAGCCCAGCGGGCCTGTCGAGGGTTCAGTCTTTTAGCCTCTCTTAGGTACTCGAGGTTGCGATGATCTGTTATTACCTCAAATTGATGGTTTGCTCCCTCCAGCCAATGCCTCCACTCCTCGAGGGCCAGTTTGATGGCCAGCAGCTCCCGGTTGCCGATGTCATAGTTCCGCTCCGCCGGAGTTAACTTTTTGGAGAAGAAGGCGCATGGAAGGAGTTTGGGTGGCTCACCCTGCCGCTGAGAGAGAACTGCTCCCACTCCAGTGGAAGAGGCATCCACCTCTACCACAAACGGAAGATCCGGGTTGGGATGGACGAGTATGGGAGCAGTGGAGAATGCTTCTTTTAAGCGTTGGAAGGCTTGGATAGCGGTGGGAGATAAGGACAGAGACTTGGGCCGTCCTTTGAGGGATGATGTGAGAGGAGCACTGATTTGACTGTAGTTCTGGATGAATCGTCTATAGAAGTTTGCAAAACCAAAGAAACGTTGTAGTTCTTTTACGGAGGAGGGTTGTGGTCAGTTCTGGATGGTTTCCACCTTCCTCTGGTCCATTTGGATGCCGTGTTGGTTGATGATGTAACCCAGGAATTGAACGGTGGTGGTATGAAATTCGCATTTCTCCAATTTCAGATATAACCTGTGTTCTCTCAGTTTTTCTAGGACCTGGATGACATGCTGACGGTGCTCAGACATCGAAGATGAGTAGATAAGTATATCATCAATGTAGACCACTACGAAACGGTTGAGGAATTCACGAAGGACTTCATTCATGTAACCTTGAAAAACGGCAGGAGCGTTGGACAACCCGAATGGCATAACCAGATATTCGTAGTGGCCTGAGGGGGTCACGAAGGCTGTCTTCCACTCGTCCCCTTTCCGGATTCAGATCAAGTTATAAGCACTTCTGAGGTCCAATTTGGAGAATATGCGTGCTCCTCGTAGCTGTTCCAAGGCGGCAGGGACCAGAGGAAGGGGATAGCTGAATTTGATAGTCTGAGAATTAAGATGACGGTAGTCGATACACGGCCGCAAGCCTCCGTCCTTTTTGGCAACAAAAAAGAAGCTCGAAGCAGCAGGGGAGGTAGATGGTCGAATAAACTGCTGATGTAAAGCTTCTTCCACATACTCCTCCATGGCCTTCTGTTCCGGGATGGACAGTGGATAAATGCGACCTTTAGGAAGGGTGGCTTCGGGTAGCAAGTCGTTGGCGCAGTCCCATGGCCGGTGGGGTGGTAATTGAGTTGCCAGTACCTTACTGAATACATCCTGGAACGCCCGATACTCCACTGGAATTTCGACTTGAACTTGGACTTCAGGGCTCTCAACCGAAGTAGAGCAGACTGGAACTCTGGATTCACCCGTAGATGACTTGGAGCGAACTGGAGAATGAATTTTCTTGATAGAACTAAGACAGGATACATGGCAATCTTCACCCCAACGGAGAATCTCCCCAGTTTTCCAGTGGAGTATTGGCTGATGTTGTACTAACCAAGGGCGTCCCAGGATGATATCCGCAGTGGACTCCTCCAGCACCATAAGAGAGATTTCCTCAGAGTGTAGACAGCCAATGTGAAGAGTTAGAGTGGGTGTGTAATGACGAATTCGTCCTCGTCCCAGTGGCTTGCCTTGTATGGTTTGTATGGGAAGATCTCGGGAAAAACGGCGTCGACGGATATTCAGCTTTTGGAGACATTGGGTGGACATGAAGTTCCCCGCAGACCCGGAGTCGATGAGGGCTTGCGCTGGGAGACATACACAGGAGGTCAAGATATGTACACTGGTACGAGTTAGAGTCTCAATTCTGGGAGATAGTTGAATGGAACTTACCACCGGGCGCGGAGGTCGAACTGGGCAGGTGCTAAGGAGATGTTTGTCTGAAGCACAGTATAAGCAGAGATGATGTTGAATTCTGCGCTGGCGTTCAGAGGTGGAAAGATGGGTGGAGTCTATTTCCATGGGAATTGGTGCTGGAGGAGTGACTGATGTAGCCGGAGGCGGATAACTTACAGTGGGTGCAAACTGATCACAAGCGGTGAGGCGCTGGGAAATGCAGATTGTCTTCTGGATCAGATTCTCTAACCCCATGCTGTCTTCATACACAACCAACAGGTGGCGGATGTTGGGATTCAATCCATGTCGAAAAGCTGTGATCAGAGCGGTTTCATTCCAGCCGCTAGATGCGGCTAGAGTACGGAACTGGAGGGTATATGAACTCACAGAGGAATTTCCTTGACGGAGATTATACAGTTGGTCATGAACGGACAGTTCGGAGACAGTTTGCCCAAAAACCTCTTTGAAATGTTGAATGAAATCTGATATGGATTTAACCACCGGAGAATCTGAATTCCACAATGATTGTGCCCACTGAAGCGCTTGACCAGATAACAGTGATATCATGAAAGCAACACGGGCGGAATCACTACGGAATTGGTGTTCATTCATCGCGAGGTACAAGGATACTTGGAGAAGAAACCCACTGCAGTTCTCCGCCTCACCAGAGTATGTCGCTGGCCGGGCCATGGGACTAGCAGAGGCAGTGAACGAAGCAGCGGGAGATAACGGAAGTGAAGGTTGAGGAATGGATGCAGCGGCGGCCGGAGGATTAACCGATGAGAGATCCTCTGAAGACTCCGCATTCTGCATAGTTGGTCTGGTCTTCTGTCAGGAGTCACAGATGAAACAGACAAGATGGTAAGTTCAATGCTTTAATTGCAGAATGAATCGGAGTTGGAATGAAAAGGTGAGTAGTCACAACACAGAGAATCAGAAATGGCTTAGCTGAAATGTAACAGTCTTTATCTCTTTCTTTCTTGCAGATGAAGATGATTGAAGATCAATGAAGACGTTTGGCAGACTGATGGCAGGCGATCGCGTCTCAGGTAAGTAAACAGGTAAGTGTACAGAGAGTCTGTGTGTCCTGGATAGACGAGACCAGACAAGTGACTGCAGGGAGAGTGCACATTATAAAGGGAGTGCTGGTGATGGAACACAGGTGACGGTGATCAGTAGTCCGGGGATAATGAACGGGAGAAAGAATGAGTGGGCGGAGAGAGAGAATGAGTGGGAGGAGGTGATGATGAACATGGTGGAGATGGAATCCTGACACAGAGGAGACATCACTGCAGCGGTAGTGGAGAAACTTACCTGGAGAAACTGAGCTCCTGCGGTGTGTGGCTTTGCAAAGGGAGGAGGAGAGTGGGGCTTGGCGGGCCGATGCTCGTCTTCTTGTGCGTTAATCAAGGACGTGAGGAAAAGGAGGTGAGAGATGAAATCCTTGCAGGATTATGCACTTCTGAAGTTTAAGTGGCCAAGCAAAGATAGCAGTTCACGTTTAGAACAATTTTGACTGTCTGGGAAGGTGGACGAGATCAGAAATGTCCTATCGATTTTTCCTTGTGCAGTGATGCCTGGAAATCAACTGTATCCAAGTTAATGCACAGAATTCAATGGACGAGGCTGAACCCATGGTTTTAACCTGTGCAATTGGAATCCAGAGCTCAGCAGAAACTGTGCGGGGCTGAGAGATCAATTATTAAACATTTTAAAATGTTTTTTTTTTTTTTTATATATTCACCTCTGACACATAAGATTGAAACTGAAATCATTGTTTGATGTTGGATGATCAAACAGCAAAGTACAGTATGATTTAGATGATTGTTTGTTCATTTATCCATTGCTGGTTTGAGTGGCACACGCGTATTCATTTAGTGAAGTTCAAAAGAGACGGCTTATGGTAAAAGACCATAAGAAAAAGGTTTGAGCTGAGCACTCACTTGTTGACCCGGCCGATGTTGAGAGTGTGGACTGGACAGGACTGAATCTGTGGCGCGGCTTACTTAGGGCCTGCTGTGGCGGCCTGATGAAGAAGGAAGACCGTATTTTTGAATTTGGAGCTTTCTAGACTGAGAAAAGCCAGAAAATGTATTCTTGGCTTATGTGGATGAAAGACAACAACTCCCAGAATGCACTTGCTTCGCTGCCCTAGGAGGCCACTCCCAAGCCACGCCTACCGGTAAGAGACAACAAGACTAGCTGCTATTGAGTCTCCGTGACGAGTTTGCCCGGGATTTTCGAGATCGCCCAAAATGTCCGGGATTCGGCTTTTGCGTTCTACAGTCGCCATTCATTATGTTTACTGTGGCGAGCAGGATGAGGCAGAGGGCCGCGGGAGAACGGCGCGAGGCCGGTGGCGTGATTACTGAGACGCAGCGGTCTCGTATCTCTCACGGAGGAGCGGGAATTTTCTTAGTAATGTTAAAACGCACATCAACCGATCACTTGTTTAGTGTTCATGTAAACACTACATTCAGATTCACCAATCGGAATGAATTCAGTTAGATTGAAACAAAAGGTGTGCATGTAAACAATGAATGGCGACTGCAGAAAGCAAAAGCTGAATCCCGGACATTTTGGACGATCTCGACGGCCGGACATGTCCGGGAAAAAGAGGATGGTAACCCCTACTACTCAGCTTTCTCCTACTACTCAGCTTTCTCCACAGAACAAGAGCCTGTTAGCTAAGCTTCCAAAGAAAGACGGCTGACACTGTGTACATTCTGTGAGTGAGATCCCACCTCCTATGGGCGGGTTGAAAACATGCAGAACTAGCTCCTTCTACTGGCTGTAGTCTTTAACCTCTGGCCAAAAAATCCTCCGATGATTTTTTCCAGACAAAAAATACATAAATCTCTCATCCCAGGGAGATATGAGGGGGGAAAGCATGGTCATTAGAAAATACTACAGGTTTTCTACTAATACAAAGCTTAATGCTAAATCCTGAAGTATCCCTTTAATTATCTGAACGTGCTTCTCCCGAACTTTGTTAATAAAATATCATTAAGTTGTTGACATTTTAACCATCCCTTTACCCACTGCATGACATCACTCCACATCCCTGGCCAGAAAGCCACTTCTTGAATTCTCTTATAGGTCTTATATATTCATGTGAAATGTGATATGGTCGCTGTTTTATTGGTACTTGCTGGGTGAGGTAAATACAATGTTGGAGAACATCTGTGCGACCTGGTCTGAACGCACACACCTGTGGATTGGCCTCCAGGACTTGACATAGCTGCCACTTTCCATCAGCCAGTAAGTGGGATTCATTAAAAGCATGGTCAATAAAATTTTGGATGACCATGTCATCTGTGCTGAATGTAAATTTGTGTTGAGGAGGAGGAATTGAACTCAAGAGAGAGACACTCTGGTTTGAATTCCCTTGATGCATTACTTTTCTGGATCTGGGTCTGGGTCTGTTCTCAGGTACACTTGCACGTCACATGGAATGGAGATTTCATGTCAGGGGTAGATTTGAATGTTTACTTTTTGTAGATTACATTAATAAACCACTAAAGAAGATACAATCCAGGCCCAGGACTGCTGCATATGCCAGAGCTTTGGGTGCTAGAACTGCAGCTGGTATGCTGGTATGGTGAACACTTTGTCATGGAGGTTAATGGAGACATTCATCCATCCAAGAGGAACCTCTGATTCACTGTTAGCTAGATACAAAGGTCAGAGTGTCCAGGGTTGAAGATCATGGTGTGATTGAGCAATATTCTTCCAGAGAGTCTTGTGGATGAGGGTATAGCTTGCACCTGTATCCACAAGGGCTTTCCCCTTCCACAAGCCAACACTGACAGGCACAATTAACTGTTGAGGTACACTGACAGGATTTGTGGGAGTAGATTATATACTTCCAGATGTAATGGTGAAATTGGGTTTATCTAGGAGTGTTTGAGAATTCTTTGTAATTGTAGAAGACATTGAATTGTTGGAAGGTTGGCCAGGCTGCTTGGGTGAGTGGAAATTCCGTTTGTTACTCTGTGGCTGATGACCTGAAGACTTGATTAGTTGAGCTGAAGAAGGGAAGTAAGGACAGGTACCTGGTGTGTGAAGTCCTCAACATCGCCAACATTGTGGGTAGAAGTAGTATGGGGTGAGAATTGTGGGAACAGACACCGAACTTGAGACCTCACCAACAACAGTCAGTCTTCAACATAGACAGGTGAGTGATGCTAATTGAATTATTGCAATAATCACATCATTATTGTAATAATATCCAAAAGAAAACATGTAACATTAGTGTTTCCTGTATCGCTACTGTGTGTTTGTGTGTGTGTGTGTGTGTGTGTGTGTGTGTGTGTGAGAGAGAGAGAGGGAGAGACAGAGAGAGTGTAAATGTGAGTCTGTCTGTCTCATTAAAACTTTATTTATTTCCAAGAATGTTTACTGAATTAAACTTGCAAAATTACATGGTCAAGTCAAGTCAAGTCAAGTCATCTTCATTTATATAGCGCTTTTAACAACGTAGATTGTTTCAAAGCAGCTTCACAGAGATAAGCGTATAATTTAAGGTAACAGAGATTGTTTTGGCTTTATAGCAGAGTTAAGTTATTTTCCATCTAAAGTTAGTTTTGATTGATTTGCTTCCGTCGCAACGATCATTTGTTATTAAATTAGGGGCCGCTAAGACGACACCATTCCCTCTACACAGACTTTAAACGCGAACCTGTGAGAAACGCTGATGGCGTTCACATGCGCATTTAGAGTGGGTTCTATAGTTATGTGCATTTGAAAATACGCAGGTTTGGAATTCCCTACAAGCCAAGCCTAAACAAAGTACTTGTCTTTCCTTATAAATTTTGATAAAGAATTTTATTTAATTTTGTTGCTTTGGGGTAGGAACGCGAAACGAATTTCCCGACAACGCCTTATCTGTAGAGTGGTAGAGGGATCCTCCATAGGGAGAGACTAGTTGGCACTTCAGCACTGCGTTGTCATCGGGTCCAGGCGAAGGTCCTTCGTCAGATCTGGATACGGCCCGGATCCGGCAGGCTGCAGGAAAACCTCGGGATAAACACAGACACTAAAATTAGCGTAGATGCCATTCTTCTCATGATGTAACGAGTACATCAGGATTTATGGGAAGTGTTCCCGGTTCCGGCTGACCTAATCTATGCAGCCTAACATTAAATTATAGAAGTCTATAATGTATTATGTGAAAGCTAGGTCAAAGAGATGTGTCTTTAATCTGGCTTTGAACTGACAGAGTGTGTCTGCTTCCCGGACAATGGTAGGAAGACTGTTCCAGAGTTTTGGTGCTAAATAGGAGAAGGATCTACCGCCAGCAGTCGATTTTGATATTCTAGGTATTATCAACTGGCCGGAATTTTGAGATCGCAATAGACGTGAAGGACTATAATGCGTTAAGAGCTCGCTCAAGTACTGCAGAGCTAAACCATTTAGTGCTTTGTAAGTAATCAGCAATATTTTAAAATTTATGCGATGTTTAATAGGGAGCCAATGCAGTTTTGACAGAACCCGGGCTAATATGGTCATACTTCCTGGTTCTGGTAAGAACTCGAGCTGCTGCGTTTTGAACCAGCTGTAGTTTGTTTATTAAACGTGCAGGGCAACCACCCAGTAGAGCATTACAATAATCTAGCCTTGAGGTCATGAACGCATGAACTAATTGTTCCGCATTTGTCGATGAGAGCATATGGCGTAATTTAGATATATTTTTAAGATGGAAAAATGCAGTTTTACAGATACTAGACACGTGACTTTCAAATGAAAGATTGGTATCAAAGAGCACACCCAGGTTCCTAACCGACGACGAAGACTTAACAGAGCAGCCATCAAGTGTTAGACAGTATTCTAGGTTATTACGTGAGGACGTTTTTTGTCCAATAATTAGAAACTCTGTTTTTTCAGAATTTAGAAGTAGGAAATTACGAGTCATCCAATTTTTTATATCTGCTATGCATTCCGTTAATTTTATGAATTGATAAGTTTCGCTAGGTTTTGAAGAAATATACAGCTGAGTATCGTCAGCATAACAGTGAAAGCTAATTCCATGTTTCCTAATGATATCTCCTAATGGTAGCATGTACAGAGTGAACAGCAGCGGTCCTAGTACTGAGCCTTGTGGTACGCCATACTGAACTTGTGATCGATGAGACATCTCATCATTTACTGCTACAAACTGATAACGGTCAGATAAGTATGATTTAAACCATGCTAGTGCATTTCCCGTAATGCCAACATAATGTTCTAATCTATTTAAAAGAACGTTGTGGTCAATGGTGTCAAATGCAGCACTAAGATCGAGTAACACTAATAGCGAGATACAACCACGATCGGATGATAAGAGCAAATCATTTGTGACTCTAACGAGAGCTGTCTCGGTACTATGGTACGGTCTAAATCCGGACTGGAAATCCTCGCAGATATCATTTCTTTCAAGAAAGGAACACAGTTGTGAGGATACTGCCTTTTCTAATATCTTTGACAGAAAAGGTAGATTCGAGATCGGCCTATAATTGACTAATTCTGTAGGATCAAGTTGCGTTTTTTTAACAAGCGGTTTAATCATAGCCAGCTTAAAGTTTTTTTGGTACGTATCCTAGAGACAAAGATGAATTAATGATATTAAGAAGAGGATCTAGGACCTCTGGAAGCATCTCTTTCAGTAGCTTAGTTGGTATAGGGTCTAACATACATGTTGTCGATTTAGATGATTTAATGAGTTTAGTAAATTCTTCCTCTCCTATAGCAACGAATGAATCAAATTTTTCCTCAGGGAGACTACAATGCACTGCTTGATGCGATACTGTAGTAGATGGTTGCATAGTTATAATTTTGTCCCTGATATTATCAATCTTATAAGTGAAGAAGTTCATAAAATCATTACTGCTGTGTTGCTTGGAAACTTCTGGGCTTGAAGCTTTATTTTTCGTTAGTTTAGCCACCGTTTCAAATAAATACCTAGGATTATGTTTATTTTCTTCTAATAGGGTTGAAAAATAAGTAGATCTAGCAGCTTTTAAGGCCTCTCTGTAAGTAATTGAGCTCTCCTTCCATGAAATGCGAAATACCTCTAGTTTTGTTTTCTTCCAGTTGCGCTCCATTTTTCTGGCTGCTCTCTTAAGGGCCTGAATGTGCTCGTTGTACCACGGCATTGGACTATTTTCTTTAATCTTCTTTAAGCGCAACGGAGCAACTGTGTCTAAAGTGCTGGAAAAGAGAGAGTTAAAAGTTTCTGTTGCAATATCGAGTTCTTCTAAGCTATCTGGGATGCTGAGATGATGAAACTGATCAGGAAGATTATTCATAAAGCAATCTTTAGTAGCAGAAGTGATAGATCTAACATATTTGAAACACGGAGTCGGCTTTGCAGCCTTGGCTAAGTGCAAATTACACGAGACTAGATAATGATCTGAGATGTCATCGCTCTGCTGCAGAATTTCAACGGCATCAACATCTATTCCATGTGATAATATTAGATCTAGAGTATGATTACGACGATGAGTAGGTCCTGACACGTGTTGTCTAACTCCAATTGAATTTACAATGTCTTTAAATGTCAATCCCAATGCATCTTTTTCATTATCGATGTGTATATTAAAATCACCAACAATTAGTACTTTATCTGCAGTCAATACTAACTCTGATAGAAAGTCCGCAAATTCTTTGATAAAGTCTGTATGGTGCCCTGGTGGCCTGTATACAGTAGCCAGCACAAATCTCAAACGTGATTTATCGTTTACACTAGGGGTGTCGCAATATACCGGTATTGACGATAATCGTGATATTCATAGCATGAAATATCGACATCGTGTTAATTTAGAGCAATACAATATACCGGTATTGGCGATATTGGCGTTTTCTAGACGCAGCGCTGTCCGCGCCCGCGCAGCTAGAGTGAAAAACTCTGTCCACACCCGAAAAAAGTAAGCTGAGCTCGCCAGTATTAACAACAGAGTTCTTCGGCTTCAAAGAAAACAGCACCTTAGAGGTGGTCGCACACCGGACGAGAAGCGCAGCGCCACGTCTTTAAAATTCGAACACATTCTGTATGAGTGTACACACACCGGACGAGAAGCACAGCGCGGTTCTATTCGGCGTCTGTCCGCGGCGCCCAGCAACGGCTCAGGACCTTGTTCAAAATCCTGCCGCGACACAGAGCGCAGAAAAAAGTGTTCAGATCACAGACTCAGCAACTATTGTATTTAATTGTACAGTATAATCATAACATAGTACAGACATTATCTCAATTCCATAATGTCCTTAAACATAATGATATTGCTGGCCATAAACTGAGAAAGTGCGTGTCCGGTGTGCAATACCTCGAGTTGTCATAGACGCGACGCGGCTATTATTTTACTAGTCATCATGGAATGGGAAACGTGACATTAACTGTTAACAGGGGGTTTCTGTGTTCATATATTTAATAAAGGGTGATTATTAAAATTAAGAAGCCCGTTTTCTTTACTCATCTTATTTTTTTATTTGTATTTGCACTTGATTTTTTTTATTCAAATCTGCTATCTGCATGACTTTATTGGCGCTGGTGCAACAATAGGTTTAAGAGCTTTTCAGTTCTTCAGGAAACCTTCAGACAGTGTTTGGCTTCAGTTTGAAACCAGATAAACTTCACATGCTTGTCTTCCTTCACAAAAAATTGCCATAGATTGAGTACGCAAGAAGTAAAAATGCATGTGCTTTGTGTTTATCAGTATCCTTATGTTTGTTGGGTAAAAAAGAAAAACTATATAACCCCCCCCCCCCCCCCCCCCATAGATTCTATAGATATCGCGATATATCGATATCGTGAATTCTTTTGGCCACAATAACCGTGGTGTGAAAAATCTAACATCGTGACAGCCCTAGTTTACACTATATATTTTTACATTAAGCACCAATGCTTCAAAAGAATTATATTTGAAACTTGATTTCTTAGTGGTTTTGAAACTATTACTATAAATTACAGCAACACCACCCCCTTTGCGTTTCAGACGAGGTTCATGTTTATAACAGTAATCTTGCGGGGTTGATTCATTTAAAGTAATGTAATCGTTTGGTTTTAGCCAGGTTTCTGTCAAACACAGCACATCTAGGTTATTATCTGAAATCATATCATTAACAATGAGTGCTTTTGAAGTAAGCGATCGAATATTCAGCAACCCAAGCTTTAGCATTTACTCATCTGTATTATAGCTGTTTTTTATTTGTTGAACATCAATTAAATTTTTAACCTTAGATGGGTTAAAACGTTTTTTGGATTTCCAAATTCGGGGAACAGACACAGTCTCTATATGATGATAGCTAGGTGAAAGAGGCTCTATGTGATGGGATTTATCTGACCTTGGTGACGCGAGGCCGCTAGCAGACGGTCGGTTTAGCCAGTCTGTCTGCTTCCTGACCTGAGCCCCAGATTGTCATGTTTGAGCTCTAAGACTATGAGCCATATTACTAGAGAGAAGAGCAGCACCATCCCAGGAGGGATGAATACCATCTCTTTTCAACAGGTCAGGTTTGCCCCAAAAACTTTTCCAATTGTCTATGAATTCTATATTATGTTGCGGACACCACCGAGACAGCCAACCGTTAAGCGAACACAATCTACTAACTATCTCATCACTCCTGCAAACAGGAAGGGGGCCAGAGCAAATTACAGTCCTTGACATCGTACTTGCAAGTTCACACACCTCTTTAATATTAATTTTGGTGATCTCCGACTGGCGGAGTTGAACATCATTAGTGCCGACATGAATAATGATCTTAGAGAATTTACGATTAGCATTAGCCAGCACTTTTAAATTTGCTTTGATGTCAGGCGCTCTGGCTCCCGGCAAACATGTGACTATGGTGGTTGGTGTCTCTATTTTCACGTTCCGTGTAATAGAATCGCCAATAACTAGGGCACAATCATTCTCAGTGGGTGTTTCACTGAGCGGGGCAAATCGATTTGTTATGGTAATCGGAACGGAAGAGTGGTTTTTAGATCCGCGACTAGAGCGATCCCTCACTGTCACCCATTTGCCCGGCTGCACGGGCTCTACTTCAGCCGGAACCGACTCATGTAAAGTGTTCACTATACTATGCGCATCCAAAACATCTGAAGCTCTAGCACTCTTACTATCCTCAATTAAAGTTTGGATGCGTGTTTCTAATTCTGAAATCTTCTCTGTCAACCTAACTGTCTCCTTACATTTATCACATATAAATCCTATATTGTCGACAGAGAAGGCTATACTAAACATGTGACATGAAGTGCAGGTGACAATAACAGGACAAGACATTACTCACCGTGTTTGTTGACTGATTCTTACTCACCTGAGCTTTTATGAACTCAAAGGCGCGGACGCGCGAGAGAAAAATAAATAAATAAAAATAGCTGAGCGCACGGGTGGCGCGTTAACGGGCTAGCGAATTACTAGCGTTTTGTGCTAGTAGTACTAATAACAGAAGCTAGCGATGTCAGTTTAATCTGAGATGTTGGGTAAAATGTAGTAGTATAAACAACTAGAAATGGTAGTAAATGATGGTTCAAAACAAAGAAATACAAGGCTAAGACGGAGCTTACAGCACCGAAGCTAACAAACACACTCACAGCAGGCAGCGAGGCAGACAGGAGCAATCGATCAGCGATCTCAATCAAAATCTCGATCAGCGGAATTACAACACGTAAGCACATGTCTTGATGTAGCATGCTACAGTTTAAAATATTGTTGGCATATAATTAGCCATCTACTCTTCACTTCGTTTTTTCAAAATCTAAGAATATCATTTCTATACTGTGCAGTATTCACCAATTATTAGGCTAATATTTCATTATGAACAAGGTTTATTGCATTGACCAAATGTTTATGCATTATAGGACACAGTGAGGCAACAAGTCCTTCAAAGACTACTTTCCAGAGTGACTTGTGCTCTGGAACACCCGCCTCTGGACATTGAATACTTGCAATTTGTTTGCCGTCAAGAAATTACTTTGATTACTGCCATATGTCAGCAAACACTGGGATTTCACAGGACTTGGTCAGAGGTTTGATGGACTTGGATTCACTTATTCAGCAGCACAAGAAAGGTCAGCAGGTGGCAACTTTAGTGGAGATTGAAAGACCACAAGGATGTGGACGTCCAAAAATCCATTTATCAAGAGACAAACCAATCCACTTTCTGAAGCTTGGATTACCCCAGGAAACTATCAGTAAAATTTTAGGTGTCTCTCGTAAAACTATCCATCATCGGATGAGAGAATGTGATTTGTCAGTATTTGACATCCCTCTACAGCAGCTGCACAGATGAAGAACTTGATTCATTGGTGTCTGAATTCAAAAGCACAATGCCAAACATAGGGTACAGGGTTGTCAGAGGAGCGCTCATTGCCAAAGGACATAGAGTACAGTGGGACAGAATTCGTGCATCTATGCATCGTGTTGATGGTCTCGGTGTTCTCTCACGGATGTCCCAGCTTGGTTGTGTTGCTCGGCGAACTTATTCTGTACCATACCCCAAGTATCTTGTGTATATAGATACAAACCATAAGCTTATAAGTTAATGTAAATTTCATTTTTTTAGAATGCATATTTTTATGTCAAATGTGATGTGTGTGCAAATATAATTAACATTCAGTTACCAAAATATGTAACATGCAGTTTTTAGACATGCATTATGTGGAAATACAGGTGTCTATTCTAGGGCTAAAGGGAAAGCTAATATGATGACAAATACTTCAGTGATATTATTATCCTTTTGTCATGCAATATGCTTTCGCTCTAATGCTTTCTCCATCAAATTAGATACAGCATGGTTCTCTTTAAGGGTGTGGATGGATATTCAAGAAAGTTAAGACATTTAAACCTACTTTGTATAGAATCCGTTTCTAAGAAGAACTGTAATATAAATGAACTGTATTATAAATATATAAACATATAAATCTGGTGGAAACCAGTCACTGTAGGAAAATGATTTGGCATCCTTTTGTACATTTTATATTCTTTCAAAAGATAATGTTTGCCACAATGGGTGATCATTTGTTTTTCCAGATCATGTATTTACGCATTGCAGGCAATAACCGCTCTGAAACAACTTAGATTTTTCGAGGAGGCAGTAGAGGAGTTTGGTTTTCCCTTAAGGTAATGTTTTATAACCCACAAATTTAACAAAGACTAAATTGTAAATCTTATCAGTAACTGTACAGTTTTGCCCCTTAGAATTGCTTTTTTTTTTGGTTATACCATTCATGTAAAAAGCCTGTGC
Source organism: Squalius cephalus (assembly GCF_949319135.1). Classification (NCBI taxonomy): domain Eukaryota; kingdom Metazoa; phylum Chordata; class Actinopteri; order Cypriniformes; family Leuciscidae; genus Squalius; species Squalius cephalus. The sequence continues at coordinate 26,697,909 of NC_137125.1, forward strand.
AATTTCATTATGATGTTTGGGGTTACTTGAATGGCGTGTTACAAAATAGACAAATGTATTTATTTTAGTTGATGGTGTCATCACAGTGTCGTCATTTAATTTGAACCTGTTTGCAATTTCTAAGAGTCCATTTTTAAAATGTATTTACAGAGTATGAGGAGATCATGGAGGAGAAAATGGAGGAGTGGCGCGACCGATATTTTTAATGCGAGGAATAGAGAATACAAGCTTCATTGCTGGCAAGAGTGTGCACAATCAGATGTAAATTTACATCACATACTCAGCATCATTTATTGGGGTGATGGTTAAACTCAACATCATTTTCAGTGTGCATGTAAATTTTTCACCATGTAGCTCATAATGTAATCACTGCACATTATGTAATTAGAGGCCAAGCCTATTATTATTATTATTATTCTCGAATGGGAGTCAATGGCAGCCCTATGAACCGTATGTAGGAAAATGCTGAAATTTTGGTATGAACCACAAGTTTTTTTATTTTGACTTGATTCTCTCATGAAACTATTGAATTTCCGCAGCTGTGTAAATATATGTCTGCCAAGTGGCACAACGAGATGAGTGACAGGTACCTGACCAATAAATAGTGGGTTCGAGTCCCATGTGGGACAACTTTAAAATTGAAATAAGCAGGCATGTGGAGACCAAGGGACATCGAGCCAAAGAACAGGCTCTAAAATCAGCCAGCAGTGTTGCACAGTTCTACACGCAAGCAACTTCCGTTGGAGGCATGAGTGTACAAGAGACCAAGGTACATAGCACAGGAAAACTAAAAGGTTGGTGGCAATGTTTGATGAATTGCAAATTGTTGGTTATATTACCATGAAAACGTATCTAATGTTTTATGAGTTATTTAATCAATTGTTTCTGTTGCAGACCAGGAGGGCTGAGGTGAAGGTTGCCGTTGCAATAGTGCAGCACTGTTTCATTTGCCATTGCTGACCATTTCAGCCCCTGTGCAAAGAATGTTTTAGAGACTCCCCCATGGCTCAGAGCTTTAAGAGCGCAAGCACCAAAACAACGTGCATCATAAATGAAGCAGTGGCACCTCATTTCAAGAAGGAACGGGTGATGAAGATGAGAGAGAATCCCTTCACACTTGTCACAGATGGCTTTTTGTATTTTTATGTTTTATAATTTGTATTTATTTATCCATTTCTACATGCACACTCATACAATTTTTGAACAACATGTAGGTTTAGTTATGCACCTTATTGTTACAAGTCTAGAGAAGATGAATCCCCTCACAGTAAGAATATTTGACACCAACAAAGTTGTGCACAGATTCCTTGATATGTGCACCATCAGTGGGCGGAGCTGTGGAACTGCTGAAGTGATTTATAAAAAAAATCAATGACACCTTGCAGGAAGGTAACATCCCTTGGAGAAATTGCGTAGGTCTCTCTATTGACAATGCTCTTGTAAACACAGGTGCCGAAAATTCAATTGCAGCCAGAATGCTGAGGGAAAATGGCAGCATTTACATACATGGATGCCCCTGTCATATTATCCACAACACTGCCAAACATGCAGGGCAGAAGTTTTTGGAAGTAATTTCAAACATGTACTGTTTATATTACCAATCTGTTAACCCTTTAGAACCTGAAGCTAAAAAAGGGCGTTTTCACATATTTTGATTTTTTGACTCTAGAATTATAAGACAATGTGCTATCCTCAAATGCAAGGTGTTATTTTTTTCAGACAACATCTGGCTTTCAATAAATTACAGTTATTGCCCCTTACTGTGTGTGGTGAGTTTGAAAATAGAGTTTAATACACAATTTCTAAAAAAATGGGAATACATTTTACTGCTTTTTATTTAGGAAAAATCAGAAGACCCCTGAACGAAAGAATCTAACATTTTAAACTTAAAGAATAAACTATAATACATATATACAAGTTTTTTGTGACACTGGGTTGCAGAGTCTTCACTCAGGAGCCTTTTTCGTTACCCCAGTTCTCCAGGCGTTTTTGATCCTTCAATATCCAGGAAGTGCTGAAAAATGGTCATGTACCACTTCCGTGTTTTACGGTGCACCGAATGTGTTCCCAGCATCTGGTCAGAGGAGTCAACTCCCCCCGTGTACTTATTGTACTGTTGAACTGCTGTTGGCCTGGGAACAGGGACCAGCTGTTTTTGCCCATCCTCTGTTGTCTGCCACCTCAGCACTGTCTCCCCACCAGTGGCGTGCACAGACCTCCTCCGGGGCAGGGGCGGAAGGACCAAAAAGGGCACTTTTAAAAAAAAACATTTATTTTTAAAAATAAATCACCTGTATAAAGCAGTACCCGTCTGTCTGTTGCGTTTTATATATTTTAATGACTTCCTCACAATTATTTGGAATATCTCACTCGATGGAGAGCAGCAGTAGGTCAGAGAGCCTCTCTCGGAAATGATGATAATATAACTAATTATTATTTACTTTACCAAACAAAACAGAGAATCAAGTCGGTAATTATGAGGAATTCATGTTTAGTTTGATGTTATAAATTGTAGGCCTATGTATTCAATAAAGTGTTAGCTATCATGAAATCAGTAACACTTTACAATAAGGTTTCATTAGTTAAATTTGTTAACATGAACTAATAATGAACTACACTTCTACACAATTTATTAATCTTAATTAATATTAATTTCAGCCTTTACTAAAACATTATTAAAATCAAAAGTTGTATTTGTTAACATTAGTTAATGCACTGACTGTGACATAACATGTACAAACAATTAAAAGTTGTATTATTATTAACTAAGATTAACAAATAGGCCTATACAGTAGCCTAACAAATGTTTAGTTTAGTTTCAGACACAGTTGAGCTATCAAACAACAGCACAGTCTGAAACAGGTGTAGGCTGAAGCTCTTGCTTATAATGCCTACCTTTTTAAAACATCTCATATTTTAATTAAAAATAAAAATAATTATTGTCTTACATCATTATAATGTTGACAAACAAATATAAACAGAATACAAAAACATTAGTATTTCCTATGCAATACCATTGCACAATCCAAATACAACAAAAGCAGCTTGTTCATTTAACATTCTTTAAATGGTTTCATATAGTTTCAGTGCATTATTTTTTAAATAGTTTCTTTAACTTATTAAGTGCCCCACATATTTTTTTTTTTAGTTCCTCATGACAGCTATTCCATAGATTTACACCTTTAACTGAAATACAATGGTATTTTGCATTGGTCCTATGTTCTTTTTGAACTGTACAAGTTCCCCTTAAGTCATGTTGGCATTCTCTTTCTGTGAACAACCCTTGGATACTTTCTGGCAATTGATGATTTTTTACTTTGTACATGATCTGTAATGTTTTTAGTTGTTTTGCATGATTAGTTAATGTTAGTTAATATGAATAATAAACAAATAAACCTCATTGTAAAGTGTAGGCCTACTATGAAATCAAAGATATAAATTCCTTACAATTTAGAGCTGAACATGGACTTTTCCTTGGACATGAAATTTCCTTTCACTAGATATATGTATTTCCCCAAGCTAATTACACTTGCTATGGCCTGGACAAAAACGAATGACATTGTCAGACTCAGAATGCGGCTGAAATTGAGTTATACTTTTATGATTGTTAAGCATAACTCACATGCTGCCACAACTTTTACAGTAGCATGGTAGGATAAATGTAACTTTTCCGTATTAGCTTAATGTTACCTGCTGCCGTGCAGTTTGAAGACTCGCGGCGAACTGCTGCGTACATAGCGCTGAAAAAAAGAACTCCGCCTACTGCCACTTCACCTCCGCCAAATGCTTCCGCCAAAAAAATAATATTTAATATTTGTTTGTATTATTATTGTTCGTGGCAATGGTGTATAAGTGTATTGTTATTTATTATAATATTTATTTTAATAATAATTATTATTTACATTTATCAGAGAGGGGCACAATACATTTTGAGACAAAAGGGGCAGGGGCTTGAGCCCCCCCGGCCCCCCCCCCCCCCCGTGCACGCCACTGCTCCCCACTGTACACTGTGTGGACAGTTGTGCTCATGGAGACCTCTCTTGTGTCCATCCACTTCACAAACAAATGTTCATCATCTCTGATCCAGCAAATGCAGCCTCTTGGTGACCTTTTGTTCAAGGCATTTTGTTTGGTGAAAGGAACACCAACTCTTCCTTCTCGATAAGTCCCACATGCACCAAATCCCGGCTGGTGCAGGTGTCGAAAGAGGAGAGGGCTTGTGTAGAAATTGTCGCAGTAAACTACATAGCCTGATCCCAGGTAGTCTCGGTTTACCAGTGATGCAACAACATCAAAAGACAGGCCTTTCCCAGATGAAAATTTTGATTTACCAGTGTAAATTTTGAAGTCACAAAAAGTTTTATACCCCACTTAGTGGGCTTGGCCTTCATATATTGTTTGAAGGATATCCTGGCTTTAGTGGTAACCATACTTTCATCAACAGAAATGTGCTGTTTAGGGTGATAAATAGACTCGCACCTGTACCTTATAATGTGTGGTTGTGGTTGCACTCTGTGGACAGTCATACGCCTCTGTGTCCCGTTTCTTGTCATTCTCTGCATCTTAAATTGGATCGCTGATATGCAGAATACAGGAGATTGTTAGAAAACGATCTCTAGACATCACAGTAGCGGGAAAGGGAACATGAAACAAAGTCTTCTTCCTCCAGAAGTCCCTCACTTTGGGCAGATCCATTACACCCATGTAGAGAAGTAGACCTATGTACTTCTTCATTTCTTCTGGGCAAATATCAGTCCATGTGAATTTCCTACCCTTCTCCAGAATTCTTGTTATTGTTTTCACACAAGATCTTCATAACCTCTTCATCAAAATATTGACTGAAAATTTCAAGTGGAGACATTTTTCCAAATATGAGAGGAGGCTGCACTCAAGGTGTTCTTCTGGGAGTAAACCTTGTAAACATTCACCTACACATGAATGCACATGCACACACACACTCACACACATGCATACATACAAATGAAGGCATGCAAAAAATGTAATGAACACGCTTGCAAACACAAACGCAGGTGCACTCACACACACACGCAAACACACACGTACACGCACACGCACTCACACACACACACACACACACAGACAGACACACGTCTCACACACACACACACACACACACAGACACACACTCACTCACACACACACACACACACGTCACACACACACACACACACACACACACACACACACACACACAGACAGACAGACAGACAGACAGACACACACACACACACACACACACACAGACAGACAGACAGACAGACAGACACACACACACACACACACACACACACACACACACAGACACACACAGCCCAGTACGGTAGACTGTTACTCCTGGAGAATAAGGCTTTATGCTTTATGCTTCAGGTTGTATTAGTTGTATTAGTATTACTTACTTACTGTTTTATAATTTGCCATGGTATCATTATTGATGATTATTTATCAAAACTCTCATTGTGTAAATATTTTGTGAAAGCACTAATAGTGAACCCTTCAATATCGACATTGATGTTTGGTCAAAAATGTCGCAATGTTTAATTTTCTCCATATCACCCAGCACATTGACTGTATCAAGTTCTCTGTGCGTGATTCACAGTATTTATCAATTCAGATTTGAATTGAATTTGAATTGAAATAAATTTGAATTTGAATTATTTTGCTTTCTTTGATTTGTGTATAGTTATTTTTGTTAGGGAGGTTCCTCCTATTTCCTTTCAGCTGGTTTTGGAGTGCCCTTTGTAGTTGTCTGCCAAATTGTAAATACTATTCATATCTTGAATATATATCCTATTTATCCAATTCCATATCCTGCTAAATGAATTAATAAACAGTGAGTTTTACTGGTCTTATTCTTCTGTTTTTAAGAAGTTGATAAATAAAATATTTGTACTGTATCAGCCATAAAAACTCTCCTGTGTGTCTTATTGTCACATAAAAAACATAATAGACTTTGATGTATGGTTTGACACAATTCATAGATTTATTCACTCTGGTGGAACAACAGGAGGGCAAAGGTTACAGAGGGCACAGCACACTTTCACCATCTTGCCCAGAGGTGTGAGTCCATCTGGGGTTGAGTAGCACAGTGTTATTGGTATAGTTCCTTGCAAAATGGTGTATTTATTTCGTACAAGGCCTATAGCTCTCTAAACATGGATGCGCACTGCTGCCAGTCCCCGCAATGACTCAACTTTAGCTGGGTGAAGCTGCTGTTTTCCTGTAGTAAATGCCGGTATCTTGAGTCGAGCATTAACAAGACCCAAAGAGTCTGCCACATTAAACCCCCTGTCTGCAAGAACAACATCTCCTGGGGACAATAACACAAGAAATCCACTGTCTTCAATCACATGCTTGTCACTTGTCCTTCGAAACAAAACTGATGACCCCTTGTGGAGTTATGGAGATGAGGTATTTAACTGTGTTATGATGCTTATACTGAGAATATGTTTGTGCTCTTGCTCTCATTTCCTTTGGTCTTTCGATAAATATTTCAAAGCAATCAATAATACTGGTACAATTTTCAAAGCCGTTTCTCTAACACATTGGGAGACTACAAAGGATCTGATCTCTGCTTGGCCACTTTATGATATTACACAGCCTGATATTCATTACATTCAGTGTGTTGTTGAAACCCGATCAGCAGTTGGCGTTGATACATGAAACACATGAGCTAAAAAGAAAAGTGGCAAGTTCATTCTCAGGCGCATTAATGTCAATAGAAACTGCTGAAAAGGGGACAAACTGGATTTCAACTTTAGGAATGATGAGATAAAAGAGAAAACAACAATTAGTTTTACATATGAAGGCAGGCCTGTTAATTTATGTACTTTATCATCTTTGTCCTTCAAACTTTCTTGGTTGAAAGACAATGAATTTACTTGACTTTTGAGCTTCCAAATTTGTCTGTAATCTTATGCACTCCTCTTTTAATTGTTTCATTGTGGCTTCACAAGAGGCATTTCCACAGGAACGGTCCAGAGCTAGGCCTACAGCACTGCTTGTCTCCAATCCAGGCTTCTCTCTGTCAATCTCCTGTCCCTCTTCTTCATCCAACTCATGCCAGTCTTCTCTGTCAAACTCTTGCCTGTCATCTTTGTCCATCTCCACTCCCTCTTCTTCTTTTCCAGTCTCTCGTCTGTCCAAATTAAATGCTCTTTTTCTCTTCAGTTCCTGTGTTTGTTTGAATTGCGTCATTTGATTAATCATCTTCCTCTTGTTGGGGAGCTGAGGTATAGAAATATTGTAGGGACAAAAAGTCAGGGTTCAGAGGGTTCTGGCTCTTCACACCTGGTGAGACAAAGATCTCAAAAGTCAACATTATAATTTATTTCAATCATCTGTTTTTAATATAATTCTACAATTTTAACATTTCAGTTACTAACTATAACAGAACAAAAATTAACAGAAATTTGTGGTGGTTCTGCATTTTATTTGCTAAATAACACAATGCTAAATCATAAAACAGATGTATGTACAATAACATTACGATGTCCAGCAATCGATTTAAATAGTACATTGGGTTTAATTAGTCGTTTAATGAGGCCTATTATATGTTGATCCGACTATTTTAAGTGTGTATTTAAATGGTCCAGGGGCAGAACTTTTGCCAAGCGTGTCAGAGGTTCTGGCTTCTAATCTGCACTCATATAGTTTTTTTAATTTATTTTTTTCTCATCAAAACCGATTATGTTTATCAGTGGTTGTATATCAGGGAGGGACAAGTTTGTGTGCATTTTGTTTTGTAATTTCACCGACGAATAGAGAGTCTCTCCACAACGGATTGAACCGCGCACGTCCGAGTGAAGATTAAACGGTAAACTGATCTTTGACGCTAAACTCATGCTGTTAGACAGTATATGAACCAATTCACATGGATTACTTAATACTGTTTAGAAAATTAGTAGGGTATGTTATTATCTTTACATCTCCAATTTCAGATAGAAATATGGTCATATTGCCACCCGTAAGAAATTTAAACAGAGCTGATAGAAAGTATGTAATGCCATGTTCCCAGGGTCCTATGTTCCCCAGATTTATATGTCACTTAAGAAAAATGAAAAAGTGGGACCTATGTTACCCAGTAAAATGGTAGCCTATGTTAACACACAGAGTAAACTTTTTAAACCCTAACCCATGATAAAAAGTTCAATTTAACAAGCTCAACTGAACAACACAGAGAGAGACCCCTCTATTAATTCACTAGCTTGACTTGAGATTGATTGGTTGAGAAGGTATATTTTGTGGAGGACTGTCTGTGATTAAATCTAAATGAAATTTGGAAAGTTGTTAGAAGTACAGTAGATGTTCAGTGAAGCATATGATAATTGAATCTGAGTGATCAGAACATACTTTATAGCCTGGGGAACATAGTTATGTGCTCCTTGTGTGCCATATAAATATGGGGAACATAGGACCCTGTGAACATAGGAATGAGAGGCAAAACTGTGGCACAAGAATGAAAAAATTTCATATTGATGGTAGCAGGGGAAAATAAAACTTCATACTACATACAGAATTCAAACTACATAGGGGGAGACAATTCTCTACTGGCATCTTGTAATTACAATCAAATGCAGGATAAAATTAAAAATTAAATCATTACCAGTGGCTTTGTAAAACATCCAGCTTCTTTTAAGGCATCTTAATTTTGGAAACTCATTCTCCAGTTGATCAAAAATCGAATGAAGATATAATCAATTGTCATTTGTCATACGGTTAGTCATATCAATATATGTGACACGTGTTGGCATAATGAGTGGGTTTTCACAAAAAATGTGAGTTCATTAAGCCCTCATCTAGCAATCCCAATGCTCCAAATAGCAAATAAACATCTTAGAGTATATTTGTTTGTGCCTTTTATGAGAGGAGTACTTAGTTTTTGCTGCTGGCTTCTGGACGACTGGCGCTTCCTCTCAGCACAAGTTTGGTATGGTTTTAAAGCACAGTATTCCAACTTTGTGAATATTCATAGCGAATTCTCGATGGCATGAGTCTGAACCAATGAAATGTGATTTTCAGACACATGCTGATGTATGATCTTGCTCGGGCTGACTGACGCGTCCAAAAAAGTGTGTGCTCAAAGATGCTATACAAATATACATAGAATTACAGTATTTCAAAATATGTGCTCCTGCCTACCTCGTTGCTGCTGCTGAGTTGGCTTGCGTCTGTAAGCTTTGTATATCTTTCTGTTTTTAATCATTGTTTACTATCATTCCTTGTTGTTTATACTGCTAAATATAGCTTACTCAACATCACACATTAACCTGACATCGCTAGCTAAATCGTTATTGCTAGCTAGGGATGGGCGATATCTTATCGTTTGCGATATACCGCTGAAAATTCTCCCCACGATAAAAATTTGTCTCCTCGCGATAATAACGATAAGTCTAGTTGATGACGTAGTTTTGTGCGTGCCCGATTCACTGTTCACGTGCGGAGTGAAGCATGGCGGAAGGCGTACGTGAGGCTGAGGAGAAGCTTGTTGTTAAGCGAGGAGCTACCTCCACAATTTGGAACTGGTTTGGTTACAGAAAATCAGAAAGCGGGAAGCGGCATATGAGGCGCCGGACTGGACAAAAGCGAAACGAACTGCGCGAGCGAGCGACAGTGCGCGAGAGAGACCGAGTGTGTCTGCGTGAGCGAGCGAAAGTGCGCGAGAGAGACGGAGTGTGTCTGCGCGAGCGAGCGACAGTGCGCGAGAGAGACCGAGTGTGTCTGCGCGCGAGAGAGACCGAGTGTATGACGAGTGGATAGTGCCACGGATAACTTACCGAAGTCGACAGTCGTGTACTTTTACGTGACAGAAGGGGTACGCCGCACCACAGACGCGTGAAACCAACGCGTGACTCCAACGTCGCATCACAGCACGTCGCACCACTGACGCGTGACTCCAACGTCTCACCACAGCACGTCGCATCACAGACGCGTGACACCAACGTCTCACCACAGCATGACTCCAATGTCACATCACAATAAAATAATATCTATTTCCCCCCCTAGCTTTTCTTATCTTTCCTTTGTTATCTTTCTAATCAATCATTCTTTTCTTGTATTCTGATGACATGGAAAATATAATTGATACAAATTTTGTATTGTATACAAAGTTGTGTATGTCATTAATGTCATCTCTGAATGGTTTACGAACATAGTTTTTTTTTTTTTTTTAAATAATTCAATCACTTTCTAGTGGATATGAGGACTATGCAAATTATACACCATCAAAGTCACAACTTTTTGCACAATTATTAACAACAACTTTAAAGTTGAACAGATAAATTCATTAATTGTAATCTATAAACATAATATTCTGGAATGTGTCATTCTGAGTTTTTACTTTTGAAGGTGGTAATAATTTTAATTTACACAGTCGACCATAATGGGCGAATACACACTATGAAACTATTCACGATATTGTTTACAGGAGAAGGTGACAAGAAAGTATTTTAATAGCCTATTATTTTCAAGAAATCAACAATGAAAAAATATAAGATAGGGAAATAGTCGTTTAGTCACAAAATGCAAAACAATGTAGGTTCATGGTCAAATGTTCAAGACGAGGGCTGTCAGTGTCGAATATTTATTTAGGCTATATATTTTTTGGTCATAAAGATAGATCTGAAGTGAACAATAGCCTTTACTAAAATACATAATTACAAATGATGCAATATAATTGGTTCAAATAAAGTAGGGTATTAAAAGTAATTAATTATTTTATTTTATTTAACAACACTATTAAAATACATGAAGAAATATATAAACAATGAACATATGTATGTACAAATGCCAACAGAGGGCGCAAGAGGATAACTGACGATAATTGTTACACATCAAGAGTAGTACTACGGTGACGCATAGCTGCTGCCACATACATATTATTTTTTCCCCTCAATTATTGTAATAACGAGATCTTATGTCGTTTTAACGTCATCTTTTCTCGTAATAACGTGATCTTATGTCGTTAAAACGACATATTTTTCTCGTTTTCTCGTTTTTTGCCTTTATAATCCACATAAAATTGACAGCCTATCGCGCCTTTTTCACACTTCTACGTTCAAAAAGCTTATGCAAATAGTAACAGCCCCCAATCAGGCAAAATGAATCAATGAGGCCCTTTTTTAAAATATATTTTATATAGGCCTATAAGTTTTTTTTATATAATATATTATATATAGCCTAAGATTTATTTTTGTTAATAGGCTATATCTTCATTACCTAGAAATAATTAAACAAAAAGTAGTCAAAACACATCTAACAGATAGCCTAAGTTGTTTATTTTTTACAACATTGTGTTCTTATTTTGTTTAATTAACGAAATGTCAATCTTCATCTTTATAACAGAAGATACAATACAAAAATCTTCAAGATACAGCCATATACAATCTTCACATGTATAACGGATTGTCACCATAAACAATCCTTTGTGTGGTGGAATAAGCAATGTTACCGGTATAATTTAAACTTTATTTTATTATTTTATTTGTTCATTAACTAATTATGCTAACTCAACTAATTTAATGTAAAGAGCTGGATAAAATTACTAATTAAATAATGTCAAATATTAAAGGGTTAGTTCACCCAAAAATGAAAATTCTGTCAGTAATTACTCACCCTCATGTTGTTCCAACCGCGTAAGACCTTCGTTCATCTTCGGAACACAAATTAAGATATTTTTGATGAAATCTGAGCTATGTCTCACTCCTCCATAGGCTGCTATGTGACCGAAACTTGCTGGCCCAGAAAAGTCATCAAAGAGATCGTTAATATAGTCCAAGTGACTCCAGTGGCTCAATCTTAAGTATATCAAGCGACGAGAATACTTTTTGTGCGCAAAAACAAACAAAAATAACGACTTTATTCCACTTTTCATTTCCTTCTCTCTGGGCCTCTAGTTGGTTCGCGTAGTCTTTTTGCGCAGCGCGTCTGTGTTCACGTCACCACGTAGGCTCACTATTGGCCGACGCCGGTCATGTGTGTGATGCGTGATGACGTGCAACACAGACGCGCAGCGCAAAAACACTACGAGGCCCAGAGAGAAGGAAATGAAAAGTGGAATAAAGTCGTTATTTTTGTTTGTTTTTGCGCACAAAAAGTATTCTCGTCGCTTGATATACTTAAGATTGAGCCACTGGAGTCACTTGGACTATATTAACGATCTCTTTAATGACTTTTCTGGGCCAGCAAGTTTCGGTCACATAGCAGCCTATGGAGGAGTGAGACATAGCTCTGATTTCATCAAAAATATCTTAATTTGTGTTCCGAAGATGAACGAAGGTCTTACGCGGTTGGAACAACATGAGGGTGAGTAATTACTGACAGAATTTTCATTTTTGGGTGAACTAACCCTTTAAATGTAGGCTATTGATTAGAGTTGCCATAGACTAAAAGGATTTTTCTAGACTAGTAGTAATTTATTTAAGCAATTAGGACTAATCGCACGTTTATATTCAATCCTGGGTGTATATATGGCTATTCCACGCTCAAGCGCATAAAACTTGCCGCAAAGCACCGGCAAAAGTAGGCTAATGAATGCGCCTTTCATACGGACAGGATCACATAATCAGATGGTAGCCTACCGTATTTGCTTTCGATTGGATTTTTTTTCGTTGGTGGACATTTTTATTTTATTTATAAACTTTATATAGATAGTTATATTTCTCATGTCTGTGAGGCTAACTGTTTTTCGGTTCATTTTTGAGACGCGCTCCAATTCACAGAGATCATGAAAGCGCGTTCGTTTTCTTTTATTTTACAAAAGCACAACGTTTTCTTGTTGTTGAGAGTTTACACAAATAAAGTTGCGACTGATGTTTTATTCTTTTCTGTATGACCAGAAATGGAGTATTTAAGTTGCTTCCACTGTTGATAGGAAAATGCGAGTGATGGCACCGGCGCGTCCATGTGTGCCATGCAGTGTGCGCTCCACACTCCGCACAAACACTCGGATATGCGCTTAATAATCTTATTATCTAGGTTAACTTTAGAGCGAGCGGCCATGCCAGACTGATAAGTCCTTCATGTTTAACAAATCAAATTCTGTTGCATTTTATTGCGCCAGTTTGAAAAGGGCGGCTGAAACACTCTACAGATAAACGCCCAACGCTGTTTTTTTTCTTTAAACAAATTCGTTTAGTCTTTAAAATAAATATTGTTTGTGGGCTAATTAATGCCACAATAATTTGTTTATTTTATTGGTTACTTTTATTTTTCATTTTTGTTTTGCATTGAATACCATTTAAAGGATTTGCTGTGCACCGCAATGCCATCCTCCCATAGAAAGCCACGTTAAGAGCCACCTTTATTTTCTTTATAATAAAGGGTTTCTATCGGAAAACGCTTAACGTATAATTAAATGCATTGCGTTCATATTCTGGGCTCATCTGCTTTTCTGTAGGATAGTATGGTTTATTAATAAGGTGTGTACAGCATTTGATCTTTATCACTGAAGTATATTAAGCCACATTAAGCTTTTTCTTTATTATAAGGGTTTTCTATGAGAGGAAAATGCTTAGCCTAATATGCAATTAAACCTATTTTTTACAGTGTATGAATCAGTGGCGGCTGGTGCTAAAAAATGTTGGGGGGGCACAACAAACTGAATTTTTAATTCAGGACTGAATGTAGGCTTATTGTTAAATAACAATTTAACAGTGATAATAATGTAGCTATCATTAGCCTAAAGTTTAGCTAAAACTTCAGCCGGTAGGGTTGGGAAATAGCCAATTGCCAAATAAATCTGAATTTTTGGGCTAAATGGCGATGTATAGTATAATCTGAGTATTTAATTATTATTTTTCTATTTGAATAAAAAAACCTGTATTTAACTTTTTTTTTTAAATATTTAATATCCTGATCGATATTGTCCTACAAACAATGTTTATATTGAAGGTTATAAAAACAAACATAGTGTAACCTTGCTGTCTATCTGCAGTCTATCCAAAAAATGGGTCAAATCACATTACATTCTAACATTGCAACATTACAATCTAAAAACAAAATAATGCTTTCTTTTTTAAAGAAGTAGTTAAATTTACTAAACCAAAAAAAAAAAAAAAAAAAAAAAAAGCTAATATCATAAAAATACACATGTAGGTTTGAAATTCTCTAGCACATTTATGTTCACCAACAACAACAAATATTCAACAACAAATGTTTTAGCTAAATATATTTATAATTTAGTGCTAATGTATATTTTAGTCAGAATAATTGCGCTCCTATTCTATTGCGCTCCGTCTGTTCGGCGCGCATGCACGCGGGGGCGCTCGTTCACGGAAGTATAGCTTGCAGAAAGCTCGCCCACTCATGACAGCAAACTGGACTTTCTAACATTTACAGATGGAGAATATGTCCGTGAAATGTAAGTTATGCACTGAGGAAATTATTGGATGTCACTTCAGCTTATGGCTAAATACTAATAGAGGTACATTTGTTTCCACCAATCGCTGCACAAGTTAAGGTTACGTATGATGACGAAAGCACGTTAGTGCGAGCCCTCCCGGAACCCATAGAGAATGCATTGCAGTGCCTGCAGTTCGAAAAAAAAAATCTTTGAATGTAAGTCTATGGGAAGACTCTGGGCGATTCTCAGCCATAGTAAAATCGCCCAAAAAGAGGCGGTACTCCACAGAACGTGACTCGGCGCTGATTGGACCATATCCAGAGGCAGAACAACAGTGAGTGACTGCTAGCGTAACTCTGTGGTTGAATGAGATAGTGATTGAAAGTCCCTTTCACACTTTGGTGGTGCGTCGCCCGATCGCCCTAATGAAGAAACCGCCGCTGCTATGAATTAAACACAATGTTCGTATTCTGGGCTCATCTGTTATTAATAAGGTGTGTACAGAATTTTATCTTTTAACATGAATGTCCGTTGGGGGCTGCTATTTCTTCAGCTTTTTGAACGTATGATAAAGACATGATTGGCTATCAATTTTATGTGGATAAAGGCATATTTTGTACATGACTACACACGTTCTTATAAGGCCAAGAAAATATGTCGTTTTAATGAAATAAGATCTCGTTATTACGAGAAAAATATGTCGATAAAACGACATAAGATCTCGTTATTACGACAATTGAGTGGAAAAAATTATGTGGCAGCAATGCGTCTCCGTAGTTTTTCATAAACTTCGATTTAAGAATAAAGAATTTTCCAAGCAAAATGATTAAGTTGACTATATATTGTACAGAGAAATTTGAGTCAGAAAAGTAAAAGAAGATATCAAAATTAGATAAATGTAGGCTATGTTTGAGCCAAGTTGTCCATTAATGAAACATTGTAGGCTATATCATTCCACAGAGAAGAGCTATGTGAGCAATTATAGAATAAATAGTCTAACGTTTCCGTTTCCATAAAGCAAAAGCTGCATTTTTCGTCTACGGTAGGCTATAAATTTAGAGATAATCTTGTTACAGGGGTAATAATGGTAAATAATTTTAAATTATATTTCTTTTACTTTGTTTGTAATTAAAAATGTATGTGGGTTACTCCATGCTCTATTCCAATTAATATTTTCATACAAGGGGGACCATTGTATCTGGAGGCAGGGATAGATTTTGCAAATACATTTTTTTATTACTTTGTTGTTAACTTTTCTGTCTAGAAAAGATAGACCATTTATTGAAACACTGCTGTAGAAAGACCAACAAGTTAGAGCCTGTTTATGGAATATTCGCTTCTTTTTTTATTAAATCCATACAATTGGGTGATGACAAATTTAAAATTAAGAGGCTTTAATATTAAACAAAAATTCACTTTAAAGAAAAGCTTCCTACAAAACAAAAATCATGTCTCCCGATATAGCCTATTGCAAATCTAATCTTACTCATGCTATTCACTTTTCGTTATCAACATGGGAAAAATAACATTATATTGGGACGACGTGTGTATCAGGCGTCTTATTAGGCGACGTACTGAGGGACGACGTGTGTATCAGGCGTCTTATTAGGCGACGTACTGAGGGACGACGTGTGTATCAGGCGTCTTATTAGGCGACGTACTGAGGGACGACGTGTGTATCAGGCGTCTTATTAGGCGACGTGCCTGGTTCAGACGTTATGATTTTTTATACATTTCTCACGTACGCCGTCGCCACGTCGCCGTAAGGTATACTTTACTACTGTGACGCCGCCGTGACGTCGCCGCCGGTCTGTCGTCTGACGTCTCTATCAATCCCATTCAAAAATAGACACGGACTGACGGCGACGGAAGGGTAGACTGCTCCTTCGCCTTCTTCAGGGTAGACTTAGAAAAGGCATGATCCACTCGCCATACCGAGTGTGTCTGCGCGCGAGAGCGACAGTGCGCGAGAGAGACCGAGTGTGTCTGCTCACCTCACGCGAGCAGGGCTTATATGCTCCGAGAACGGACACACTGCACTAGTGATATAAAACACACACACACACACACACACACACACACACACACACACAGGTCTGTTAACTTAAGCAATACTTTTAAAAAGGTAGTCTAATATTTTTCTGACTAACAAATTACTGACACAGTAAAGGGTAGATTTAAATAAAGAAAAACGAAATTTAAATAAAGAAAAAAACGAAATTTAAATAAAGAAAAAAACGAAATTTAAATAAAGAAAAACGAAATTTAAATAAAGAAAAACTAAATATAAATAAAGAAAAACTAAATATAAATAAAGAAAAAAACGAAATTTAAATAAAGAAAAAAATGAAATTTAAATAAAGAAAAAAATGAAATTTAAATAAAGAAAAATGGAATTAAACAAAACACAACACAAACATAATCTGATATTTTACAGAAGAAAATAATTTATCGTCATGTGTATCGTTATCGCAATAAATACCTGAAATTATCGTGATAAATTTTTTAGGCCATATCGCCCATCCCTATTGCTAGCACAACACGCTAGTAATTTGCTAGCCTGTTAGCGTGCCATCCGTGCACTCTTTATTTATTTTTCGCTCGCGCCTTTTACGAGTTCATCAAACCTTAGGTGAGTAGGATCAGTCAACAAACACGGTGAGTCATGTCATCTTCTCCTCTTATTGTCACTTGCACTTCATGTAACATGTATAGCATAGCCTTCTCTGCCAGCACAGGATTTACATGTGATAAATGCAGGGAGATAGTCAGGCTGACGGGGAAGATTTCAGAACTAGAGACACATCCAAATTTTAATCGAGGTTAATTGTAAGAGTGCAAGGGCCTTAGATACTGCTTTAGTTAGTTAGTTAGCTTTATTATCCCCCCATGGGGAAATTTAGTTTACAGCCAGCAGTCACATACAACGTACCATCAACACAAAACAAAGAACACATAATAAAACAATACATTAAATATACTCATTCATTTAAAAGACTAATCGCTCTGGGGATCATGGACTTTTTGAACCTGTTGGTGTTACCCCGTGGAACATTATAACGACGCCCGGAAGGAAGCAGTAAAAACTCTTGGCACAAGGGGTGAGAAGGGTCAGCAATGATAGCCTTAGCCTTCCTCACACATCTGACCCTGTACACCTCGCTAAGGTCATTTAAGGCAATTCCAGCAATTTTACTACACACTTTAACGACATCAAGACGGTTCTTTTGCTTCTCCAAGAGGGAACCGTACCAACAGATAAATGAGAAAGTAAAAAATTGATTCAATAAAACAAAAATAAAACATTTTCATAAAGGTAGTGTCCAGGTTAAAATTTCTAAGTTTCCGATAAAAGTACATACGTTGATGAGCCTTCTTGCAGACAGCATCTACCTGGGACTCAAAGCGCAACTTATTGTCAATGACCGTCCCCAGGTATTTGTAATTCTCTACCTGATCCACAGCCTGGCTGTTGATAAGAGCAGGTGGAAGAGACCAAAATTGATGTACATTTCTTTAGTTTTGTTTACATTTATGTTTAGAAAGGCAGTTTCACACCACTCAACAAAATCTAATAAAACAGGACCATGCCCACAGTCTTTCTGACTTAGAAGTGAAACGATGACAGAGTCGTCTGCAAACTTAACAACATGACGACCTGGATAGCTGCTCTGACAGTCATTAGTATACAGGACAAATAAAAGTGGCGACAGTACACAGCCCTGCGGAGATCCGGTTGATGACAAAAGAACATCCGATTGGATCCCATTCACCCTGACTCGCTTAGGCCGCTCTGTTAAAAAGTCCATCAGCCAACTGATCAAGCCTGGATCAATGTAGGGCTGGGCGATATGGCCTTTTATAAATACCGCGATATTTTTAGGCCATGTCACGATACGCGATATATATCTCGATATTTTGCCTTAGCCTTGAATTAAAACTTTGATGCATACAATCACACCAGTATGATGATTCTATATGTCTACATTAAAACATTCTTGTTCATACTGCATTAATATATGCTAATTTTAAACTTTCATGTAAAAAAGGGGATATCACAACTAAGTCAAAGTTAACATAATTGTATTTATTAAACAGTGAGTGGCACAAACATAAAATTGTCAACAGAAAGTGCATGTTTTGTGCAAAATTGTCAGAGACAACATTTCAAAACAAGACATTAGGGCACGCTTGTAACTGTAATAGCTGTAACTCACATGGCATTTCAAAACACAAAATTAAAGTGCACTTCTTGTACATAATGCCACCACTACAATAATTTAAAACAAATAAAGTGCCCTTTTGTGCATGTTGTCATTAAGATGACATTTCAAAACAACACTAAATTTAAGTGCACCTGTTGTGCATAATGCCACTAGGATATTTAAAACAAATATATATAATGCGCTTTTGTGCAGGATGTCACAGGTAATTTCAAAATCAGTAAAATAAAAAATAGCTGCATAATAGGAAATCAAATGTTGGAAAAGAAAGTGTATTTATAAAAAGGACTCTCCTTTTAGTTTTTTAATAAACAATCCTATGGTTTCAAACACAATACCTAAACATAAAACAATAAGTTTGCAGCTTTAGTTTTGGTTTCTTCTGCATGAAATATATGGCACAAATAAAAAGTAAAAAAATATGTAGTTGTATTTCGTGCATACTATGTTGTCCCTTTGTAACAACAACCAGTGAATACCAGGTTGTTTAGAGGTTTTGTGCCAAAAACACAAGCCTATCAACGGCGTCTGGTTTGAGAGATGCTCGATGGCATGTAACTATATTACCACTGGTACTAAATACCCTTTCCGATGGGGAACTGGTGGCGGGCACACACAGATATTTTTTTGCCACATTTTTCAGGTTTGGGAACATTTCCTCATGGTCGTTCCACCACTGCAATGGATTTGCTTCACCGTCAACATCAACAGACTGCAAGTAGGCAGACAACTCTTTTTCAATAAGCTCTCTCTGCGACAGTGTGGCGGAAGATGTTGCTGCAGTTTTAAAGAAGCTGCCCAGGGATTTCTTCCTTAGTGGCTCTTCTGGCTGTGATACCGTTGTTGCATCTTGAGGCAGTGAAGCAGCCAACTCAGCTGTGCCCTGGTCAGTCTCATAGAGCATTGCCTCCATCTCGGTTATGGCTCTGCTCTTGATGGCCTCCACCTTTTTTTCTGTGCAGTATGTTATCTTGAACCTGGGATCCACTAAGCCTGCCATGTCCAGCAGGTCGTTAGTGGAAGGATCAGAATACTTCTCCCTCAGGTAATCCAGGATGGAGGCTTTGATAGACTGGGTCAGTGGGGGTGTCATTCTCCTGACGTGCCAAGAGGCTGGACTGGAAGAGATGGAGAACAGGCTTGACATAGGACACTGTGACATAGCTCTCACCGGATAGAGCGTCAGTGAATTCCAGGAGAGGTTTGAGAGCCTTGTGCACTGACTCTAGAACTTCCAGGTCTTGCCAGGTGAGAACGAGATGCCGGGTTTTCTTGTCTGCAGCCAAGACTTGAGAAATAGCTTGCTCCTGCTCCAGTACCCGCTCAATCATCTTCTCTCGGGATCCCCACCTGGTAGGAGACTCACTGATGAGCTGGTGTGCTGGGAGATTTAGCTCTTGCTGCGCTGTGGCCAGGTCTCTCCTCCTCTTCCAACTGAAAGAGAAGCTGCTCACTACCTTCTTGCACACAGCAACAGCACGGTCAATACGGGGGTCCTTCATGCTTCTCTCTGAGAATGAAAACAAACATTTAAAATGTTATAATAATTTGAAAGGGAATAGTAATTGTGAAGAAATCCACTCAGCCTAACACTAAACTAATTCTTGGTAATTATTTATTTATATAGTACTGTGTAAAAGTGAAGATGCTATCAAAAAATATAAGTTTCAAAATATAAAAAAATGCACAATAAAGAGCAGTCTACTGACACACTAATGCAGAAAAAGAAAGAACATGTAACTCTAAGGTGCCTAAGCTAGTATAGTATGTCACGGGGTGACGAAGGTGGGAACCTTTTTTTTAGAACTTGTTTCCCCCGGGGAGCGTTTCCGCTGGGACACCAGGACGGTTCCGGTCTCCCACGTGAGGGTCATGATGGCGGGCGAGGCTTGATGAGGGAAACTCGCGGCAGGTGTGAGAGGAGAGGATACAGGATGGTGATGCGGAGGGGGGCCGCGGGAGGGAGAAAGAAAGAGAGACAGAGACAGAAGATTTCGGCTGGATTGCGGGTGTAAGCCGTTGTTTGCACCGTGAGTCTGTTGAATTGCAGTTTTATTATGGAAATGAGCACGAGTGAAACCTTACAG
Organism: Squalius cephalus; assembly: GCF_949319135.1. Classification (NCBI taxonomy): domain Eukaryota; kingdom Metazoa; phylum Chordata; class Actinopteri; order Cypriniformes; family Leuciscidae; genus Squalius; species Squalius cephalus. Next base: position 26,718,578 of record NC_137125.1, read on the forward strand.
TGTGTGGTGAATATACAATTGTGGGAATTGTGTTTCTGCTGTTCACTCGCAGTCACAGCTGTCCATTAACCTCCTCTCTGCCTGAGCCCTGTGAGTGTACAGCCGCGCTGGTGAGTTACACGTATCCTCCACCCTCTCTCTGAGTCCAGTGAAGAGCCTGCTAATGCTGTGAGTTATACGTTTCCTCCACTCTCTGAGTCCAGTGAAGAGCCCGCTAATGCTGTGAGTTATACGTATCCTCCACTCTCTGTCTGAGTCCAGTGAAGAACCTGCTCTCCAAAAGAAGAGAATGCTGAAGAGACTTTTAAGAAACTTTTTATTTACTTAATAAAGAACATTTATTTTTAATTCTGTGTCTGTCTCCTTTGTGTCCACGGTCAGCTCCTCAGGGGCGGCACGCAAGCGAAGGGGTGGGCGGCCCGCTGGCGCCCCACCCCGACCTGTGACAAGTACAGTATGTACTTTTTTGAAAAATCACTCGCATTCATTCTCTCTCTCTCTCTCTCTAATATTCAATACAGCTTTATTGGCATGGGAAACATATGTTAACATTAAATTCTGTGTTATGACCATGCAGTAGGCTATTATAACATTGCTCATAGGGCTGGGCGTATCGCATGAGATTGTTATGCGCATCTCGTCAGTAAAGCCGGTTCCTTGATTAGTAGTAAATCGCCATCACCTGCTTTCAGATGGAGCGGTGTTAAATTAACACTCCTGGGGCTGGGAGTGTATGAGTCCACACTCAAGAGTGTAAAGTGTTAAAATATGAGTGTTAAATTAACACTCAAGAGTGTTAAAGTTAATGAGATAATTAAGTGATTAATTTAGTGATGATTGAGCATTATTCTCATATATCAATAAAGATAATTACTATTTTATCACAGTGGTAAAAAACACTCACCAATTGCAAGATGCAGGCGATGGCCAAAACACTGTAGACGTGTCCAGTGGTTCAGGCTCACAGCTTTGACGATGTTAGCGCCGTTATCGGTGGTGATGCACACCTGACGAGCTTCATTTAAATTCCATGACATGAGAGCATCTTGCAGGCCTTGTGCGATGATCCCGCCAGTGTGATCCTCAGGAAGAAAGCTCGTCTGAAGGCACTTGCTTTTCAACTCCCAATTGTCTATATAGTGGACCGTCAAACTGAGGTATGGCTCACATGTTCGGCTGCTCCATATGTCGGCAGTTGTTGAGAAGTGGGTCACATTTACAAGCTGACTGGCCAGCTCTTCCCTCACTTTAATGTACAACTCAGGCAGCGCTTTCTCTGCAAAATATTTGCGACCCGGCAGATTATATCTAGGGTCAAGTGTGTTGATGAGCTTTCTGAACCCGGGCTTTTCAACAACATTAAGCGGGGCCATGTCTTTCGCGATGTGGTGGGTTACTGCACACGTTATCTACTTCTGTTTTTGACTGTTTTTGTCGTACGGCGTTGATCTGGAAATAGAAGAGGCCAGACTCAGTTGCGTGAGTGCTGGTTGCTTAGGCACTTTCTTTGATATTGCACCGCTCTGAGATGTTGTCGTGCGGAGTTTCAAGCACTCTTCATTTTCTAGCGGGTGGGTTCTCAAATGGTGATATAAATTTGATGTACTGCTACATTTTGAAGCGATGCTTTTGCGACAGATTTTGCATATCACCGTTGTTTGTTCAACATCTTCCTTCTTGAAACCAAACCACCGCCAGACGATGGATCCTGTGCTGTTTCTTTTTTTTATTAATTCGTCCTCCTCCATGTGTAACCGTTAGCACCTGCTGCCGCTATCTTTCTGCTGGTCGAGGGCGTATGACGTTGCATGCGCGACAGACTGACGTTTGTAACTACCGGTATGTGCGTTTGTTTTGTCTCTATGTGAGAGGGAAAGACTAGAAAGAGTGTGAGAAGCCTGGAGTTAAATGTCCGCGATGTAAAAGTTAATCTACAAACAAGCATCAAAAATAAAATAAAATAAGCTTCTTAACTTAGGTTATCAAGGTATTCATTATGCTTGCGCTTCGATGCTGGACAGGACAAGAGGGGGAAAAAACAAAGGAAAAAAAAATGTCCGCGAGTTTCAGGATATAGTAATTTTCTACATCGCACGGACTACAAGCCGCGATATATCGAGTATATTCGATATATCGCCCAGCCCTAGATCAATGTTGAAGTTTTGTTTCAGTTTATCAGCTAAAACATGAGGCTGAATACAGTTAAATGCGGAAGAAAAATCAACAAAAAGCAAACGGACCAGAGAACCTGCCCCTTCGAGATGTTTAAAAACCAGATTTAAAAGTGTTCCCGTGGCATCATCCACACCTCGACCTGGTCTATAAGCAAACTGTAAAGGATCCAGTCTGTCCTGCACGGAGTCCATTATGGCAGTCTTCACCAGTTTTTTAAATGATTTCATCACCAGGGAAGTGAGTGCTACAGGTCGAAAGTCATTCAGTAGCTTTGGGGCTTTAATTTTTGGGACTGGAACAATTATAGAGTCCTTCCAAAGACGAGGGACCATATGCAACTGCAGTGATAGTTGAAAGATGTAGGTGAAGATATCCGCCAGCTGCACAGCACAGTTTTTAAGAAGTCGTCCTCCAATATGATCAGGACCAGGGCTTTTCCGCTCTTTGACTGATCTAAAAACTTTAATGACAGCACATTTATCGATGTGAACATTAGGGGGAGTACAAGCAGTATCCTTAAAGACAGACACCTCTTTGCTAAAATTATGCTCATCATAACGATTAAAAAAAAACATTAAATTCATTTGAAAGTTGTAAGTCATTTATCCCATTAAGTGAGACTACACTCTTCTTTGTTGGCATACCCATCATATTTTTCACACCTTCCCATGCAGGGCGTGCATTACCTGCACTCAATAAGTTTTCAACTTTATCTTTGTAAGCGAACTTTGCAAGTTTAAGTTCTCTCTTAGCTTGCTTTGAGAGCTCCCTATTTTGTGTCTCCTTGATTAACCCTTGTATGGTGTTCGGGTCTGTTGGACCCTTTTTCATTTTTTATCAAAAGAAAAATGATCCAATTAATTATTTTTTCAAACTGAGACTTATTGGCCTTGGCTCATTTTCTGTGAGGAATATATATCAGAACACATTTTCAATGAAAACACACTGTACACCCCCCCTACACATTTATATTACACACAGGATGTTCGGGTCCACTGGACCCGGGGCTAATAAAAGTGTGGAAATTGTAGGTCCTGTGGACCTTTACTCTGTCCTCCTCCTGTCAGGGCCTGCTGTTAGTGTGTGTGTATGTTCTTGTATATGGTTTATGAGGACACAAATGTGTATAATGACATGGGTATTACAACATAAACATGGTTTATGACGACATCTGTGTCCTCATACTAAAACATACTAAATGGTGTTTTTTGAAATTCAAAAAATGCCAAAAGTTTTCTGTGATTGATGGGTTTAGGGGTAGGGTTAGTGTAGGTGGATAGATTATACAGTTTGTACATTAGAAAAACCATTATGTCTATGGAGAGTGACCGTACACCACATATCCAAGTGTGTGTGTGTGTGTGTGTGTGTGTGTGTATGTGCCCTTGTTTATATTACATTGTGGGGACCAAATGTCCCCATAAGAATAGTAAAACCTGAGATCACCTACATTGTGGGGACCAGCCAGCGGTCCCCACTTTTCAAAAGGCTTATAAATCACACAGGATGAGTTGTTTTGAGAAAGTAAAAATGCAGAATGTTTCCTGTGATGGGTAGGTTTAGGGGCAGGGGCAGTGTAAGGGGATAGAATGTACAGTTTGTACGGTATAAAAAAACATTACGTCTATGGAGAGTCCCCACAAAGATAGTGAACCAGACATGTGTGTATGTGTGTGTGTGTTTTGTGTGTGTGTGTGTGTATGTGTGTGCGTGAGTGTGTGTGTGTGTGTGTGTGCGTGTGAGAGAGAGATTGTGTGTAAGTGTAAAAGAGTGCAAGAGTGAGTTTTGTGTTTCTACTCCTGCCGTTCCCACACGAGGTTGCAATTCTTAAATGTGATCTAACAAAGGTAAAGAGAAAATATTAACCATGCTGTTTATATTGCTTGTAATTGGGATGAAGTAAACATCTGTTGAGTATTTTAACATAACATTTTTGATTGTGTTGAATTAAAAACCCAAAAATGCGGCGGGTCCACCAGACCCACGAACACTGGCTGTGTAACAAAAATATGAACACCACACAAGGGTTAAAAGAGATATTCCTCTGATTAATCAGTTTCTTGACGGATTTTGAGACCCACTGTTTATTATTAGCATAAATTAAACAGGATTACTTGGGGACAATCATGTTTTCACAAAAAGAAATGTAACTAGAAACCGTTTCTGTTAATTCATTTATATCCGTGCAGGCATTCTTAAAAACGTCCCAGTCAGTATCAGCAAAACATTCTTGTAGATCCTGCACCGATTCATCCGACCAGACAGGCACCAGAGTTCTCTCAGGCTTGTTCCTCTTCAGGACAGTTTTGTAGGTCGGACGCACCAATAGGAGCTCTCGGAGGTGATTTATATGCTCCTTTGACTGTCCCAAAACATAGATCAAGACACTTGGAATGCCAAGTCGGGCAAGTGACATATTGAAAAAAGTGACCAAGCGCTTCCCCGGGTTTGCAGTGGTTAAAGTCTCCCAAAAAATCGGCGCATCCGGCGCTCGCGCTTGAAAAAACTGCACTGTTTTGGTCAGGGTTTGTGTTGCGATGTCAGCGTTAGCCCTGGGGTGTATATAAACCACAGTCACAAATAGTTGTGGAAATTCCCTCGGCAAATAAAATGGCCGTAGCGACACCGCTAAAAGCTCAATGTCTGGTGTACACAAGGACTCACAAATGATGACTGTACTGCACCAGCGTTTATTAACCCTCTGGGGTCTGAGCTGTTTTCTGGGCCCTGGAGGTGTTCTGACATGCTCTGACATTTGTGCTTATTTCTGTTACTTGTGACATTTTCATGGCTAAAGTCTAATTACACTGTATTTAGCACAAACTCTGCTACAATAATATATCAGCAGCATGTGTGTAAAAATTTGTATGACATTTATGCGTGGTTTGTGAAAATACAAAAAAAATTCTCACTGAAATAAGGTCATGAAACCCATACTGATTATTTCTTCACAAGACTTTTGGAAATTGTATGACGTAGCCTAGAATATTTGCTCTAAAACTATGTGAAAATCACCCTGACTGCTCATTCAGAGAAGACAATATATTGATTTAAAAATTTTACGACATGTTTTGTGCCACAAAGCTTTATGCGGGAGCTCATTAATATGTAAGATTTTCACACCTGAGAAAGACAAAGACCCTCCCCTAACGGCCCTATTAGGAGATATCAGGCCCTATCATTCTGAGCAACCTTGCACAAAGAATGAGGAGATTTAAAAAAGAATGACTTTTAGATTGTTTGATTTATTTACAACACAACATAATCCAAAGATACACAACAAATGACAAAAAAGCACTCATTGAAACCAATGATCCAAAGACAGAGACCTTTGTGCCATTCCTAAAAACATTGTACATACCTTTCATTTCCAAGGTGTTTGATTTTCATTTTACCAGGTTCATGTACAGAGACTCATGTGAATGTTGAAGTCAGCAGGACTCAGTGGCATCTGGGCCCTGAAAAAAAAAAAAAGTGAACATACTGATATCAAGAGAAAGGCCTGCACGATTTTGGGAATACATTTTAGATTTTTCTGGTTAAAATTGCTTTTTAAAATTCACAGAATACACACACACACACACACACACACACACACACACACACACACAAATGTTTCCAACAATATATAATATAATAAAAACCAGGTTTGTTGTGCCTTGTAGGCATAGGCTATGCGCAGTGCTGCATAAAATAATAATAACAATAACCATAGCAGCCTATAAATCTTCCAAAATATTTCAGTAACAACTAAGCTAGAGAAAAATATATTGATTATCATGTTACTTCAAATGTTTCCATTCGTTATGATGATATGAAATGAGATAATAGTAAAAACATGAAGCCGTTTGGTGCTTTTCAAACGCGATCGCGATCCAAAATATGATACATTCAAACGCGATCGCGCTCAAATATAAAACATTATGGTTACCATATACATATCTACGTTTGAGCAGATATCCACAAACACAGTAACAGTAAACACGGGTCTAAATATTATAATATTCACCATATATCGAGCAACAGTTCAACTGCAATGTGAAATTTATGCAACAATAACAAACTAATATGCAAGAATTTCTTAGCCTACCTTACATCTTTCTTGTCTTCAAATCGCATTCTTCTTCTTCTGAGGTAGCCTAAATCCAATGTAAGCTCACGGTGCGCCTTTCAAACTCGACGAAAAGCAGAGACTTGTGAAGTGTTTTGGTGCTTTGTTTTTGAGGTAATGAGCGTGTTCGCATTCCATGTGGAGATTTACATGTGAATCTCTTTTGCGCGAGTGGGCGTGTTCAAATAAAAAATAATTAGGAAGCGTTTGAGAAGCTGGACATCTTGTTGGTTTTATACAAATTACTTAAACAGAGAATATTTGTTTTCAGTTTGAATCCAATCATTTAAAAGTACACACTTAAATGTTTATAAAGGTATATGGCTCATAAATGTGTGACAAGTATTCGCTGAGTTTTGTTTCAGTTTATAAACCTGCTCAAGAAAAAAAAGTTCACCGCGACGGAGAGGCAGAACGCACACCCTGTTTATTTTCTTTATTTTACAAAAGCACAGTGTTTTGATTTGATTGTAAGTGGACACATACAAAAGTAGAAATATCACAGATTCTTTTTTTATATTTCTTTTTTCTGTATGACCATAAATGGCGGCGTAATTTAAGTTTATAGTTCTACAATGTGAAGAAAATCCAGCAAAGCGCGCGGGCGCGTTTGCCGACCTCAGAGGGTTAATGTACAAACATAAACCACCGCCCAGTGACTTACCGGTCACCGCGGGGTCTCTGTCAAGACGAAGGGGTGCTCCAAAGCCATCAATTTCCATAACGTCCTGGGAGTCATGCTCTTTAAGCCATGTTTCTGTGAAGGCGAGGATGCACGAGTCCCGATACTCCTCCAAAAACCACATGTGTGCTTGGACTTCATCCACTTTATTGCGGAGAGACTGCACATTTGCTAACATTATAGAGGGAAGGGGGATTCTGCGATGTCCAAGTCTCTTGAGCCTTTGCCATACACCTCCATGTCTCCCTCTCTTCCTCCTTGCCCGTGGCGGTATCCAGCTCTGGGCCCCAGGCGTGGGAGCCGGCGGTTGAATGATCTCCCCGGGGAAGACCACGTTTGGATCCACGAAGCCACCCCTGGCATTGCGGAGCAGGAGAAGAAATTCCCGTGTATATTGCAACGTTTCACCGTGCACCGGGAGATAGGCCAAGAGACAACAAAACACGCTCCACAGGAGAAGAAGGTCAGCTCCATGGTAAGTCCACATATTGACCCAGTAAAGTGCGATTAGTCCAAGAGTGTGAAAAAAAAAAAACGTCAACGGGGCAAAACACAATCACAGTTCATAAAAACGGGTTAAAACGTACTTAAACCCATTTATAAAAACTTGTATTCCAAACAAGTCTCACACACTGCTACTGCATGTCGCCATGCTAGCGCCACCGGAAGTCCCAAGATGCGACTAGCTTAGTTAACTCTGTACATTGTTCGGTTCCGGCTGTAGTAGAGCCTGTGCAGCAGGGCAATTGGGTGACGGTGAGGCGCTGTAGTCGCGGGACAAAGCACCGCTCTTCCGTTCCGATTACCATAACAAACAGGTTCTCCCCTCTCAGTGAAACACCCACTGTGAATCCTATTGAATGTGCCCTAGTTATTGGCGATTCTATTACAGGTAACGTGAAAATAGAGACACCAGCCACCATAGTCTTCTCTCTAGTAATATGGCACATAGTCTTAGAGCTCAAACTTGAATTGGGTCAGGTCAGGAAGCAGACAGACTGGCTAAACCGACCGCCTGCCAGCCGTCTCACGTCACCAAGGTCAGATAAATCCCATCACATAGAGCCTCTTTCACCTAGATATCATCATATAGAGACTGTGTCTGTTCCCCGAATTAGGAAATACAAAAAACTTCCAAACCCATCTAAGGGTAAAAATTTAATTGATGTTCAACAAATAAAAAACAGATATAATACAATGAGCAAATGATAAAACTTGGGTTGCTGAATATTCGATCCCTTACTCCAAAAGCACTTATTGTTAATGATATGATTACAGACTATAATCTAGATGTGCTGTGTTTGACAGAAACCTGGCTAAAACCAAACGATTACATTACTTTAAATGAGTCCACCCCACAAGATTACTGTTATAAACATGAACCTTGTGTGAAAGGCAAAGGGGGAGGAGTTGCTATAATTTATAGTAATATTTTCAAAATTACTAAGAAGTCTAGTTTCAAATATAATTCTTTTGAAGTGTTGGTGCTTAATGTAACAATATATAGTGTAAATGATAAATCACGTTTGATATTTGTGCTGGCTACTGTATACAGGCCACCAGGGCACCATACAGACTTTATCAAAGAATTTGCTGACTTTCTATCAGTTATTACTGGCTGCAGATAAAGTCCTAATTGTTGGTGATTTTAATATACATGTGGATAATGAAAAAGATGCATTGGGATTGGCATTTATAGACATTCTTAACTCTATTGGAGTTAGACAACATGTGTCAGGACCTACTCATTAACGTAATCATACTCTAGATCTAATATTATCACACAGAATCAATGTTGATGCCGTTGAAATTCTGCAGCAGAGCGATGACATCTCAGATCATTATCTAGTCTTGTGTAAACTTCATTTAGCCAAGGCTGCAAAGCCGACTCTGTGTTACAAATATGTTAGACCTATCACTTCTGCCACTAAAGATTGCTTTATTAATAATCTTCCTGATCAGTTTCACCATCTCAGCATCCCAGATAGCTTAGAACAGGGGTGCCCAATCCTGCTCCAGCCGATCGACTGTCCTGCACATTTCATCTCCAACCCTAATCGAACACACCTGAAGCAACCAATTAAGGTCTTCAGGATCACTTGAAAATTAAAGGCAGGTGTGTTTGATTAGGGTTGGAGATGAACTGTGCAGGACAGTCGATCAGCAGGTGGAGGATTGGGCACCCCTGGCTTAGAAGAACTTGATATTGCGACAGAAACTTTTAACTCTCTCTTTTCCAGCACTTTAGACACAGTTGCTCCGTTGTGCTTAAAGAAGATTAAAGAAAATGGTCCAATACCGTGGTACAACGAGCACACTCAGGCCAGAAAAATGGAGCGCAACTGGAAGAAAACAAAACTAGAGGTATTTCGCATTTCATGGAAGGAGAGCTCGATTGCATACAGAGAGGCTTTAAAAGCTGCTAGATCTGCTATTTTTCAACCCTATTGGAAGCAAATAAACAAAACCCTAGGTATTTATTTTAAACAGTGGCTAAACTAACGAAAAATAAAGCTTCAAGCCCAGAAGTTTCCAAGCAGTACGCTCAGTATTGACGCTCGCGCTGTTTTCAGTCTCTGCTGCCTCACGATATGATGACATGATGAAATTCATCTCCAGAGCCACTCTGAGAGTCACTTCATGAGCATTTTACCATTTAATTTGAGAAAAAAACTATCGTCATATCATACACACACAGAAACTCAAAGGCTACGTCTCCATGGGATTTTTTTTATAAGCAATATTTATGTTTAAACAGAATGTAGCCTTTAATGCTTATATGAATTATTTACTTATGATTACCGTCATAAAAAAAGTCATTTAATTGAATTCAATATTTTTTTCAAATAGTTAAATAAAATAGAAAAATAGTTCCAACAGATTTTAATGTGGTACCGAAATTGGTACCGAGAACCATAAAATTTGAATGGTATCGGTACCGACTACTGGAATTTTGGTACCGTGACATCTTTACAAGGAAGTATGACCATATCAGCCCGGTTCTGTCAACACTGCATTGGCTCCCTATTTAACATTGTATACATTTTTAAATCTTGCTGATAACTTACAAAGCTTTTATCCCGAGGTTTACTATAGTCAGCCAGATCCGGGCCGTATCCAGATCAGAGGTTGGGCCTGCGCCTAGACGCAACCACAACGTATCCCTGAAGTGTCAGCAGAGATTGTGTCAACTAGACTCTCCCCTGTGAAGGCCTCATCGACACGACAGGCATCGGCACTAATCCTCAACAAAGCTGTCTCTGAGAACTGAACTGAGCTGGACGATGACATCACTGTTTTCTCCAGAGCGGCTGTATAGATAAATGTAATATATTAATAACTTTTTTACAACATAAATGAACCGTCACTTAACTTAGGGTGCTTTCACACTAGCACTTTTGGTGCGCACCCGGGTTCGAATGATGTCATAGTTCGGTTTGTTTGGATGATGTGAACGCTGTCTTCCGAACTCAGGTGCGCACCCGCGAACCGTACTCGAGTCCGATTAAAAAGGTGGTCTGGGGTACGGTTCATGTGAACTCGGGTACGGTTTGCTGCTGATATGAACGCAATCGAACCAAACCGCGGAAGTGAACCGCTATTGATGACGTATAATGTGGTCGTCAGGACAGTCGTCTGTCGCATACACGTCACTTTCAAAATGAGCGGAAAAGGTTTACTTTGGTCTTCCGATGAAATTGAAACCTTGTTAGCTGTATGGGCTGACGAAAACATAAAATCACAACTGGAAAACACACATGAAAATGCTAACATTTTCAAAATGTTCAGCGAGCACCTGGAAACGAGGGGATTCACAAGAACGCCGGATCAATGTCGCGTTAAGGTAAAAAAACTCCGACAGCAATATCTGAAAATACGTGACTCCCTCAGAAAGACTGGAAGCTCAACAGAAGAGAAGGAGAAGTTCCCGTGGTATGATGCGATTGACAACATTATTGGTTCTAGGCCCACAAGTGACCCTCAAAACATAATCGAATCACATCCACCTACACCATCCTTCTATGCAACCCCTGACGACCAACAAGAAGATCTGTCAGCTTCAGAACCTTCATCAGAAACTACAAATGAGCTAACGAACAGTGAGTAACGTTATATTGCTTTAACCTATCAGTCCCTCCAGAAAAACGCGGAGTTTTTTTGTGATTGTTGCTGGCAAAAATCCTTGATTATGCGGCACGTTTTCTTAAAAAATGCGATGGAATATGCGGGATATTTATGCAATTTTATGCGATGAAATTGCGGGAACTTGCAAAAATTGCGGGAACTTGCAAAAACTGCAGTTTGATGAAAGAGAAAAAAAAGTGATTCCCCCAACAAATATATTAAAAAAGACCTATATTTTTGTGAATTGGTGAATATTCAGGTGAATATTGTTTTGTGGCCACGAATTAATAATACCTCAGCAGGTTATACTAATTTGTTCCCTTGTTTTACTATATTGTGGCCATGTAATTTGTTAAATCAAAATGAGGGAGGGAATTAGTTCAACGTGTCCACGATTTATTAAAACGAGGGAACAAATAAGTCGTCGTAACAACTAATTATTTAGATCAGTGGACCAGGGGCGGAGCCAGACGATGTAAACATTCGGGGCTTAGCCCAAACCTAGGGGGGTCCGGGGGCATGCTCCCCCGGGGAGATGTTTTCCCAATAACATCAGCTAAATACACTATTTTTCAGGCTGTTTGAGATAATATAATGCCTAAAAATCTATACACTATCTGGGAAAATGATGATAGTTACTCAGTAAAAAAACAAAACAACAAAAAAAATAAAATTACCCAGTAGAGCCTACAACCTATTTTGTATTTAATTGTTCTCCAGCTGTAGTGAATCCAAAACACCAAAAATGTTAAGGATGACTCATTTTCACCCTGGCAACTAAAAAGAGGCAACCATTATCTGAATTTTAAGTTAGCCTACATAGGTAAAATTGGAATTTGGTGTAAACATCATTACTATTCTTAAGAGTTCAGTTCTGTTTATTTTGTGCTTAGCTGAAAAATTTGCTACATCAGAATCCATGCCATGATAATTTAGGCTGCTCTACTAGCAAACAGCAAATGCTGCAGTGCCAAGTAAATGTGGTCTTCAATACTCTAAATCGAATATCAGGCCAACAGAAGAATATTTACTAAAATTATATTATATTGTATTTCTTTGGGAAATAGCACAGTATGATAAACAACATGACCATATATTATTATGTTATGGTACTTTATTTGTTTGACTATTGGTCACGTTTCTCCTGACTCTTCTTCTCTTACTCATGCTCCACTCATCTCTGGAAATGTCTTCCACTGAAAGAAGTATAAACCAAAGAAAGTATAAGCGTTTCTGATCACAAACTTAAGATGCAAAAAAGATTAAATGCAAATCTTGTTCTCTTACATTTACTTCTGGCATCTGTGCTCCCCTTTACTCATCTGCTCTTCACTCCTTTCTGCTAAACGCATTTTCATCTCTTGTCCCTCTTCCAATTCACCTGCTTTCATATTTCATTTCTTTTCATCTCTATTTTCTTTGCTTTCTCCCTCACTCATCCCTTTCTTCTCCACTCCTCAAATCCAGACTTTTACTTGTCCTCTTCTCTCCTATTTCTCCACTCTTCATCACACATTTTTCTCCTCTCTCCTTCTCTTAACTTCTGCTTTTCACTTCTTTCTCACTCCCCTCATCATCTCTCCTCCTCTTGTCCTCCAGCCTCTCCTGCTCCACAGGTGTATCCGTGTCCTTGCCTCTTCACTCATTCTTCCTCCTCATCACCAGACCATTATCTTTTATTTTCTCTCCTTCATTTACGTCCTCCTCCATCCTCCTTCATTTTCTTTGCTTTCTCCCTCACTCATCCCTTTCTTCTCAACTCCTCAAATCCAGACTTTTACTTGTCCTCTTCTCTCCTATTTCTCCACTCTTCATCACACATTTTTCTCCTCTCTCCTTCTCTTAACTTCTGCTTTTCACTTCTTTCTCACTCCCCTCATCATCTCTCCTCCTCTTGTCCTCCAGCCTCTCCTGCTCCACAGGTGTATCCGTGTCCTTGCCTCTTCACTCATTCTTCCTCCTCATCACCAGACCATTATCTTTTATTTTCTCTCCCTCATTTACGTCCTCCTCCATCCTCCTTCATTTTCTTTGCTTTCTCCCTCACTCATCCCTTTCTTCTCAACTCCTCCAATCCAGACTTCCACTTGTCCTCTTCTCTCCTATTTCTCCACTCCTCATCACACATTTTTCTCAACTTTCTTAACTTCTGCTTTTCACTTCTTTCTCACTCCCCTCATCATCTCTCCTCCTCTTGTCCTCCAGCCTCTCCTGCTCCACAGGTGTATTTGTGTATTTGTGCCTCTTCACTCACTTATTTTTCCTCCTTGATCATTTTCAGACTTATCTCCTTTCTCCGAATTTAATAAATATATACATGTAAAAGCTATTAACCATACAGAAATTCTGTATATCTAACCTATTTAGTAAACATATTAAACATCTCCATTCTTTTGCTCCTTTTTCACTCTCCATTCTTTTCCTCCTACACACTTTCTTCTATTTCTTATTTGCATTCCTTTCCAACTGCCGTGCCTCCATTCTTTCTCTCACAAACCCTCTAAATCTTTGCTCTCCTATTGTTGTCTTGATCAAGCATTTTTTGTCGTCTTCTATTTCTGTTGCGGCAACATAAGGCTGTATTGACGTGGCTTTAATTGAGCAAATCTGTCAATAACGCTGTCAGGGTTGATGTCATTCAAATTGTCCTTTTCAATTGACATGATGGCCAAGTCGTTGAGCCTGTCTTGACCCATGGTGTTCCTTAACCATGTATGAAGACGGCGCAAGGCACTGAAGGAGCGTTCACAGCTGCAGCTGCTTACTGGAATCGTCAGGGCAACTTGGAAGAGAGCCTTTAGGGTGGGAAACATGTCTTCATCAAGCAGTTGGAACACAGTGGAGGTGTCAGGGACTGTCTCTTTCTCCATCCTTCTATTGATGAAACTTTTAGCCACTAGGAGTTCTTCTGGCTTCAACTGAATCTTATAATTGGAAGCAAGGCTTTTGAGGGCTTCTTCAGAGAGAAAGGTCTCTGAGGTTGGGTTGCAAGCATGAATACCTGACATAAGTGCTTCTCCCAGACCTGAAAACCGATGGGTGAGTTCCTCTACCATCCTGTCCAGACATGGATAAAAAAGCTTTTGTCTGAATTCATCTGAGGTGGTCAGATTGGAGGTTGACCCACAGGCTGACTCCACCACAAAACCATCATATCTTTTTTGTTTTTGCCTGGGACCAACAGGGAGCTGGATGTCATTTGCCTCACATAAGGCCATGGCCCTCCTGAACACATCTTCACCACCAGAGTCTGTGCGGAGCTCTGTCAACGTTTGAAGGACTGCCGTCTTGTACTGAACTGCTTTGCTCAAGTCCAAACTTTCCCCCTGCAGGTACCGATGCAGACCTTCAGTTATGCCGAGGAGTTTGGAAAACATCACAAGCATGTAGAGTGTCTTTGTCTTGCAGAGTTTTGATCGGATCCCTAGGGCCATGGATGTGTTCTTGTTGTTGAGACACGCTAAAATGGCAGAAAGGTTGTTCAAGACAGCATTGACAGACCTCACCTGGCACGCCCATCTTGTTGTGGAGAGCTGCACAAGTTCAGATGGCCTTAATCCAAGTTGTTTCTGGATTTCTATGAACTTGTTGTGGTTCACAAGTGAGTTGCTGAAAAATGTGTACACATTCTCCAGCAGTTCAAAGAATGCGGTAGCTTCAGGTATAGCTTTGCATGTGTAGCACAGAACAAGGTTGAGTTCGTGTGCATAGCAGTGCACATACACTGCTTCAGGGTGTCGCTCTCTGAAGCGGGCTTGGACACCGCCCACTGCTCCACTCATGACAGATGCCCCATAATAGGCTTGTGCAACACACAGTAGGTCACCCAAGTTGTGCGACTGTAACATTGCCTCTATTTCATTTGCAATGGACTTTGCATCAAAGCCCTGTAACTTCCGAAGCCCAAGAAAACACTCTCGCACTACGCCCTTTTGCGTAACAAAACGCACACAGACTGCAAGCTGCTCTGTGCATCTGTCTCTGGCCTCGTCTGCCATTACAGAGTACATCTTTGCAATCTTCATTTGCTTGATGATGCTTTCTGTGATTTCTTGTGAAATGCTGGTTATCATTTCATTTTGGGAAAAATGAGAGAGGTAAGTGGTATGAGAAGGGGGAGTATATTCTTGTAGAAATGGGTCAAATTGTTTAAGGAGCTTCATACATTCAATAAAGTTGCCTTGATTCTGGCTAGATTCCTGCTCATCATGCCCCCGGAATGGGATGCCTTGTTTTCCTAAAAAGGTGGTTGCTGCCACAATACGGTGAAGGTACTGGCGCCTCTCTGAGATTTCTGCTGCACTAGCAGTTTTCAGCTGCTCAATTACATCCCCATGAGTTTTTGTGCTTTTAAAACTCTGCCAGCATGTCATGGTGGAAGTGTGGAGGGCACTTCTTTCATGCTCCCGGAAGGATTCCAAAGCCCTCTTCCAATTTGAAAACCCAGAGCAACTGAGTGCATCTTTATTAGCGCGAATGTTTTGCCTTCCGTACAGGAGACATGAAAAACAAAATGTGCAGTTTCTGGTTACAGAATACTCCAACCATTTAAATTGCTCAAACCATGTCTTGTTAAATGCTCTTTGTTGAGCTCCAAACTGGCTGAGGGGGTACTGTGGGAGATGAACCTGCTTTGGGCCACTTTCCGGAGTCCCTAGATCACTAACTGCAGTTAATCCACCTGCTGTCCCTTGCTGTGATGCCTGTCCTTCCTCTTCCCTAGCTGACTCATCTGTGTGACAAAATATTCCCTCAAACACTGTAAAATCAGAAAACATTAGCTAGCGAGTAGTGATGGGTGGATGAAGCATTATGAAGCTTTGGGGCTTTTTTTTCTATTTGTGCCGAAAAAGAGTGGAAGCTTGGGGGGCTTCAAACTCTGCAAACACAGTGGTATCTGGTGGAGTGTAAAACTTATAACAGCCCTTTTAGACTGGGGCCAAAACGCCACAATAACTCGCTGATAATAATTTAAGTCTCGTGTGCAATAAAAGTTCCAAAGACCTGTGTCTTATTATTAAATATGTATACTTTTTGTTCAGAATTGCTGCATTAAATATAGATGATATTGTGTAATATGTTACAGTAAAAAAGATGAAAAACCGCACTCTCAAAGTATAATTTCATAGATTTATTGTTACCATGTCCACACAGACGCGTTTCGGCCTAAGCCATCATCAGTGTGTACTGTGAAACACCGAAAAGATTGTTTTTTAGAAACATCACAGGTGAACCTCATTCCTCAAATCATCAGCACCGTTAGATGCATCAAGTTACCAACATTGTGGGAAGACAAAGAATAAAAAAAAAATAAAAAAAGTAAAAAAAAAAATTTCCAGATTAAAAAAAAAAAAAAAAAAAAAAAATTAGATATACACATATATATACACATACATACACATATACATATATACATTTTTTTTTTTTTTTTATTATTATTATTTTTTTTAATCTGGTAATTTTGTTTTTTGGTAATTGTTCATAAGGGTCACATGTGAACATTATCTATGGCCTGTTTTGTTGTGTTATTCCTTGTGTTCCCACAATGTTGGTAACTTGATGCATCTAACGGTGCTGATGATTTGAGGAATGAGTTTCACCTGTGATGTTTTTAAAAAACAATCTTTTCGGTGTTTCACAGTACACACTGATGATGGCTTAGGCCGAAACGCGTCTGTGTGGACATGGTAACAATAAATCTATGAAATTATACTTTGAGAGTGTGGTTTTTCATCTTTATTTTTGATAACTTCTTTATTACTCGCACCCACCCATTAACGATTTGGGAGTTGAGCGCACCTGTTCTCAATAATATGTTACAGTAAAATAATGATGCGTTGTCCAAAAAGCTTACATATTAAATTGTGGACAGTGATATTCATTTAAGTAGCTGCTGCTACTATTTATTCATTATTACTGTTCACCATAACAATTCTTTTAATTATGTAAATACTAATACGTTTATTATATTATTACAGGCGCATCTCAAATTTTGAATATTGTGGAAAAGGTCATTGTGCTGCACCACCAGAACAAGAATGACAGATTAAATTCTCAGGAAACCTTTGCAGATGTTTTGAGTTGATTAGCTGATTAGAGATCTTGTCAGGTCATATAAAAAATTCTTTGTTCTAAAATTCTAATACATTTTGTGATAGGCGTACTGGAGTTTTGATTTCCATGAGCTGTAAGCCCTTATCACCAAGATTAAAACAATAAAAGGCTTGAAATATTTTACTTTTTATGTAATGAATGTAGAATATATTAAAGATTATTTTTTAAATTAAAGTATGGGGGGGAAACATGGGATACTGATGCATCTGTACTTGGAATTGTTGTCATCAGGAGGAGGAAATATATTTTCTCATGTCTTTCTAATCTTCTTTATCAATATATTTCTCAATTAGTCTCTCTTCTTTTTGCACTAATGTGCCGATTGCCGAGATTATCTTTAAAACATGCCCTGAGATAATTTAGCATTTGATACAAGCTGTGTGTTTCGGTTTTAGTGTGTAACGTTACGTGACAAATCATCAGACAAATCATCCGCCCATCTCTATTAGCAACTAATTTCTCTTAATAACACCTAACGTTAACTCTCTAGCTAGTCAGTAATACAGTCACTTAACTCAAGTGTTACAAGTACTTGTTGTAACAGCGGATTCACAAACCTGTAACACTTGTCTTATCGTCTGCTTCTGAATCTCTCTCCGGCCGGTGAGGTTTACTGTTCCGTATAAAAAACTTTGTTATGTCCATATTATTAGCCAGTAAGCTTGCTACGACGCCGGTGAAGTATATACAACAGCCCGCAAGATGACTACGACGAAGAAGATGATTTATATTCTTATTCGTTAGTTTTTTGGCAGTTGGCAAACAAGCTGAGTGATGACGTCATTTTTGCCGCGCACACCTTCGCGCTCGTGCGGACGCGTCGAGTACCGTCCGACAACACGCACGTAATAGAGCTTTTGTTTCATTTTTTTGCCGCTCCTGTCAGAAAGACTGAGAGGAAATGAAACAAAGTTGAAGTTATTTTAAAAAACCTAAAAGATTCGGGGCTTTTGACAAAACATTTGGGGCTTAAGCCCAATTAGCCACCCCCCCGCTCCGCCCCTGCAGTGGACACAGGGCGCATAAGAACAAGCAGAGAGAGAGAGAGAGCGCCCCAGCCGCGCGCGCGCACTCTCACCGCCTTCAAACAATATGCTGTATTGCTCTCTCCCTCGCGCATATCAACATCAATTGACACAGTAAAAGGTCGAAAGACCGATTGTGTTTTATAGATTTAGTAGTTTGTTCATATAAAGTGTTTGATTAGCAAGTACATGTTCAGGAAATGCTTAATACAAATTGTATGGGTTAATGTAACGGAAACGGACTGTTTTATCGTTGTTTTTTGAAGAAGCAGCAGCATTACTCTTGCCTCGGAGAATACAACACGGGCATAGCGACAATTTTGCATATACATTATTATAGGGCTTGAATTACAACCTGAAACTGCGCATGCGCGGGGTAAAACTGCTGGGGTGAAACTGCTGGGGTAAAACTGTGGCTCTGCGGTTCTGCAGACAGATATTATTGGTTTCATCGGCATCGCGGGGTTTGCAGCTTTTCAATGATGTCGCGTAATTACGTCACTTCATAACGTTCCCATCGCAACAGGGGAAATGGCTGCGCTTGTGTTAAGTAAACGCAACATTTTTCAACTTTCTGCTAAGATATATGTGACTTTTTGCAACGAAAATGCGGGGATTATGAAATCATGCAAGCCCGCATATTATTGCGCGCGGAAATTTGAAATTTATGCAGCGAAAGTGCGGCGTATTTGAAAAAATGCGTCCCCCACATAAATATGCGGACTTTGGCTGATTATGCATTGAATCATGCCGATCGCATAATCGCGTTTTTCTGGAGGGACTGACCTATGGCTTATGTTATTGCTAATATTAGCAAAATGTACAATATTGATATGTTGATGTCACAGTCATACCTTTTCATCAAGCACCGCCATCTCCCCTTGAGACGGCCAAAAGCTCTCTCGATGGTCATCCGTGACTTGCATAGCCTGTGGTTGAATGCCGGTGTTGTTCCTCTGTTTTCTGCGTATGGTTTCATTAACCATTTGAGAAGAGGATACGCAGCATTCCCTAATAACACTATAGGCACATCAACATCATTAAATCTTTCTGTGCAGTTAGGGAACAGTGTACCATTGTGAAGCGATGAATTTCCAAACACCCTGGCATCGCGAACCTTGCCTGGCCAGCCTACGTTAATGTCCCAGAACCTCATTCGATGGTCTACCACACCTTGTAGAATGACAGAATAAAAGCCTTTACGGTTATAATAGTCTGCAGGGCTGTTGGTTGGACATAAAATACCAATGTGGGTTCCATCAATAGCCCCACCACATTGTGGGAAACCCCACTGATCATGAAAACCTTGAATTATTACCTTGAATTCATCTTCAGAAGGTGTTTTGATGTACACTTGGAGCAATTTCTCTACAATGACTGATGTTATATTTTTTGTTATCATACAAGCAGTGGATAATCCAATCCCAAATAAATGTGAAAGTGACCTGAATTCCAGGTTTGTGGCCAGCCTCCAGATACATATTGCGACTTGCTGTTTCACAGACAATGCTCTTCTAAATCTGGTTATATGTCTTTCGAGATGTGGCCTGAGGATATCACATAGCTGCATGAATGTGGTCCTCTTCATCCTAAAATTATTGCGCCATTCATATTCTGTCCAGCTGGTTAGGACATGCTCCCACCACACACCAGATCGATGACGGATCCAAATTCTCCTGTATTGTACAGCAATCGAACTTGGGTTCGGAACAGGCAATCGAACCAAGTGTGAAAGCGCCCTTACTTAAGCTGGACTATGACATTATTTTCTCTGCAACTTTGTTGCATTATTTTCCTGCTATCACGGTAAAGCTGCTATATAAATGAAGGTGACTTAAATACTTCAATTTTCATATTTACCTGATTTTGTTTGTTGTATAATTGTCATTTGATTGAATTCATACAATTTGGATCTCATGGCACCTCTTACCAAGAATAAAAACCTGCTCCAGAGCAGGTTAGCTGTGTAGCATGTCACCATGGCAAAAAAGACACCTAAAAACCAATCCACCCTTTTGAGGCTTTAAAGCTACATAAGCGAGCAATTCTTTACAAAGACAACTATAAATTTGTATTTAGAAGTTGGTAATTTATAAAATTGATAGTCTTGAAAGTTTGTTAAGATGGGGATGTGTACAACATTCGCATGTAAATGGTAAACAACCAAAACAACCAAGAAAACAGCTCAGATCTTGTCGTTTCAGTCATACTTTCAATTTGTTTACAAGACAGCAAACTCCACGGATAAAAAAAACAAATAAACCAAAAAAAACCCGCACACTCGGGTTTGATTTGGGTTGTGTTAGCCTATGTAGCTGTCTGTGTATTACATAAACTAAAAGAAAGTTTATATATAATATTTTCTGGCTAGTTTACTTTAGTTTTTTTATATACACCAAACATTCACACAAACCTAATAATTAAAAACAAGTTTAAATGGGTAGCCGAAATCTTCTATAAATATTTTTGAGTCTTCATTTTCTTTTTTTGCCTACTCCAGTTCTTGTTAAAACTCACTATGCTTATTCTGTGCATTTTGGAAATAAATATATAGATACATTTTTTTTTATTTGAATTTTTTTTTACAATATTTATTTTGTCCATCAAAACTGTGCTTTCACTTTAATTGAGCGTGAGCAGTGCAGCAAAAATAGACTTGGTGCGCTTCAACTGCTGCTCACACAACGCTCCTGCTCCCGGTGTGAATGCCCTCATTTGTATGTTTTTGTACATTTGCCCTCATTTCATCTTCATGCACGCCGAAAAAAATATACGGTGTGAAACTGCCGATGTTGAGAAGACGCTCTTTTCAAACAGTTTTTTATTTTATTTTCACCATGAGCTCGTATTATGAAAAAAAAAATCCTATTCACAAGTGTGCCTTCTGACAAAAGAGATTGAGAACCACTGAACTACATCAAAGCAGATGGTCATGTGCAGCCACAGGAGTTCGTATCTAAATGACAAAAAAAATCAATAATGATTTATTATGAGGTCAATAATGCAAATTTCCATGAAGGTGGACAATCATATCTAGGCCACATTAGCTGCGGTGTGAACGTATCCGTATTTTCCGGTGCCATTTTAAATGGCCGAGCCATTTAAATCTCTTACAACACAAAGAACAAAAATAGCGTCTGAAATATGCGTGACTTTTCAGATGCATCTGTATGTGTGATAGCAAAATAAATGTTTTATTACACTTTAAGCCTTTATCCAGAGTGATTTTTAAAATGGCTCCTTTTTGTAAACCTCTTTCCACATTCAGGGCCCTGCAATTCCTTTCTAGAATGAGTTTGCAAATGACTTTTCAGGTGTCTTCGATATGTGAAACTCTTCTCACAATGAACACATGTAAAAGGCTTCTCTCCAGTGTGAAGTCTCATGTGAACATCAAGGCTAACTTTCTGATTGAAACTCTTTCCACAGAGAGAGCATGTGTAAGGCTTCTCTCCAGTGTGAACTCTCATGTGAGTCTTAAGGTTTCCTTTAAATCTGAAACTCTTTCCACAGTGATCGCACATGAATGTCTCTTCTCCAATGTGAATTTTTACATGCTTGTTGAGGCTTTTTTTGTCTGGGAAACTCTGTCCACACCGATAACATTTAAAACATTCCTCTCCAGAGTGATACTTCTTCATGTGGAAATTAAGGGCTCGTTTACGTGTAAAACATTTTCCACACTCAACACACATGAATGGTTTCTCTCCTGTGTGAGATTTCATGTGATACTTAAGATTTCCGTTTTGTGTGAAGCTCTTCCCACACAGTTTGCAGGTGAAAGGACTCTCTCCGGTGTGACTTCTCATGTGGGCCTTAAAGGTTGATTTGTATGTGAAGCAGTTCCCACACAGTTTGCAGGTGTAAGGATTCTCTCCAGTGTGACTTCTCATGTGCAAATCAAGGGTTGATTTATGTCTGAAACTGTTTCCACACTGATCACATGTGAACGGCTTCTCTCCAGTGTGAATTCTCATGTGAGTCTGAAGGCCTCCTTTATGTGAGAAGCTATTCCCACACTGTTTGCAGGTGTAAGGCCTCTCTCCAGTGTGACCTCTCATGTGCGAATCAAGTTGTGCTTTATATGAGAAGTTTTTGCCACACTCTTTGCATGTGTAAGGTGTACTTTCATTGTGAGATGTCATGTGCCTCTTGAGGCTATCTTTAGTACTGAAACTCTTTCTACACTGATTACATGTAAAACAGCTCTCCCCTGAGTGCATCTTCATGTGGTTATTAAGGGTTACTTTACTTTTGAAAAGCTTTCCACACTGATCACATGTGAACGGCTTCTCCCCTGAGTGAATCTTCATGTGGTTTTTAAGGGTTACTTTACGTTTGAAAAGGTTTCCACACTGATCACAAGTGAAAGGCTTTTCTTCAGTGTGACTTGCCATGTGGGAATTAAGGTTTCCTTTGTGAGTGAAACTTTTTCCACAATGATTGCAGGTGAAAGGCTTCTCTCCAGTGTGAACTGTCATGTGGAGTACAAGGTTATGTTTTAGTTTGAAACTCTTTCCACACTGACAGCAGGAGAAGGAACTGTTAAATTCTCTCTTCGGTGCTCTTTTTCGTGAGGAAGTCGTTTCAGTTTGTATGTATTTTTCTTTAGTTGTGACATGTTTCTCATATTGATGTTTCTCTTCTATTTCATTCAGTTCTTGACTCTCCTCTTTCAGTCCCACCAGGTCTAAAGAAAAAAAAAAAAAAGAAGACAAATACAAATACAAGTTAACATCAGTATACCATCAAAAACAACAACACGATATCAGATCTTTCAACAACTTAGCCTAATTCTCAAGCTATTCAAAAGAACATTGTGGTCTATGTTGCCATTTATGGACAAGTGTTAGCATAATTTAGGTCTTATATATCCGACCTCTACCACTTTGTTTGTGTAAACAAAGAGACATCTCATCAAACACAAGTATGGAATGCAACAGGGCTCAGTATTAGGTCCTCTGCTTTCCTCAAGGAACATTATCATTAAATTTCCTCATATGACCAAACTGGTCATATGGTCAAACGGGAAGTTGTTCCTTTGTTTGAACAACAAAAAACAGTGCTTTGTTGCATGTTGCAAAAAAACTCTCCAAGTTAGTGGAGTTTATTGATAATAAGGCTACATCAACTAACGGATAATATTGACAAAATAAAAGATTATAATTGTTGAAAATAATCACCAATACATTTTATTGTTGACTAATAATGTCAACATGCAGTGCATGGAAAAACCTCCACCATTCAAGTCACTTTACAGATGTGAATAGAGCATTTCCATGGACAAAACACTGCAATGGATGGCACAGAATTTTACATAACATTTACATTTATGCATTTAGCTTTTATCCAAGAGACTTACAATACAGTAACAAGTAATTTGTCAACAATAAATATAGTAAACAATGACAGGAATTGTTAGAAATCTAGAACGGGAAACAAGTTCCCAAGTTGGGAAACAACAGTCAATGTAATATGATAGAAATCTAATCAAATTTAAAGTAAATAAATAAAAAAACAAAGTAATAATAATGAAAATAATAAACAAATAATTAAATTATATTACAAATAATAAACAAATAATAGATCTAGTGCAATCTGTATAAAATGTACAGCAAAATAAATATAGTTAATGTAATATAATAGAACAAATTATTGATATGATATGGTGATATGTAACAAAGCATTGGTTTTTGTTGTTCAAACAAAGGAACCTCTCATCCTAAGATTTCCCTAGATGTAGAATATAAATCAAAATATGACAATGCATCTAATGTAAAAAAAAGAAGAAAAAAAAGCATAAATTTGAATAGAATAATAAACAAATAATAGATCTAGTACAATCTGTATAAGGGCCGTGGGAGAACGGCGCGAGGCCGGTGGCGTGATTACTGATGAGCGACACCTGTGAGACGCACCGGTCTCGTATCTCTCACACGGTGGAGCGGGAATTTTCTTAGCAATGCTAAAACGCACATCAACCGATCACTTGTTTAGTGTTCATGTAAACACTACATTCAGATTCACCAATCAGAATGAATTCAGTTAGACTGAAACAAAAGCTGTGCATGTAAACAATGAATGGCAACTGTAAAAGGCAAAAGCTGAATCCCGGACATTTTGGACGATCTCGACGGCCGGACATGTCCAGGAAAAAGAGGATGGTAACCCCTACTACTCAGCTTTCTCCTACTACTCAGCTTTCTCCACAGAACAAGAGCCTGTTAGCTTAGCTTCCAAAAAAAAGATGTCTGGCACTATTTGTACATTCTGTGAGTGAGATCCCACCCTCTATGGGCAGGTTGAGAACATGCGGAACTAGCTCCTACTACTGGATGTAGTTTCTAGCCTCTGGCCAAAAAATCATTTTTTTGTCTAGATAAAAAATCGTCATTTTGCCTCATCGGAGGATTTTTTCCAGACAAAAAAATACATAAATCTCTCATATCAGGGGGATATGAGGGAGGGAAGCATGGTAATTCGAAAATGCTACAGGTTTTCTACTGATACAAAGCTTAATGCTAAATGCTCAAGTATCCCTTTAACCTATTAAAACCGGATCACACATCTGTGTGTGTTTACCTTTAAGACCGGATCGCGCATCTGTGCGTACTCACCATTAAGCCCGGCAAACGCGTCTGCGTCATTTTGAGCGGTGTCGTCTTTTTCAAGGCACATGGCCAATTATATGCACTGTGATTGGCTGAAATATTCTTGGGGTGAGTGACAGAGATACTTAGGGATTTTTTTTAAACTCATGTGACTAGTAAAATGCTTTGTGATTGGTCAAAATAAGCCTACACATACAGTAAGTTTTATTTTACTGTCTTTACTGTTTTGGTCGACATTTTTAAACACCGTGCTAGCGATCTGTCATGGCTGACTCAAGTGAAGGAAGTGATATTGATGAAGTTATGGAGGATGACACAGGACCAGATTCAAATGATATCCCAGATGATTTAGATGTACCATCGCGTAGTTAGAGAGCAGTGGATCTTAGCGATGTTTCGAGAGGAAAAGGAGGATATGTGCAATTTCGTTGGCTTCCAAGAAGAATGGAAGACCGACAACTTTCACTCTCGTGAGAAGATCCTGTATAACCGCGAACCAGGCGTCAAGATAGAGCTTCCAGATGTTGTTACACCAATACAGGTATTCTCCCATGTTTTCACGGAGGAGTTGTGGATGCGACTTGTAACAGAAACATCTTTATGCTGAACAATCACGGAGCGCAACTCCATCAAACAGCAAGTGGCTTATCAAAGGCGACATCCAAATAATACAAGAAACAAAATTAACATAAATTAATATTGAAATTGTTATGTAAAGAAGTAACCCTCTGTTCTGTTTTGGGTTTTTTCTATAACTTTGTATCAGTGATGTTCACTTGTCACTTTGGTACCTCAAAAGTATGAAATAATGGCTGCAGACAGTGCATTGTGCCACTGTACATGCAGTGCTTCAGAAAACATTACCGCAGCATTTGACAGTGAATGATGAGTTGTGTTGAGTTGAATGTAAAAGTTGAGACTGTACTGTTCTGTTTATCTGTACACTCACCACCAAGTTATGATTATGGTTTCTTAGTGCTATGGTTTCTCTGACGCTGTTATCAAAGGCGACATCCAAAAATACAAGAAACAAAATTTACCTAAATTAATATTGAAATTGTTATGTAAAGAAGAATTAACCCTCTGTTTTTTTTTTTTTTTTTTTCTATAACTTTGTATCAGTGATGTTCACTTGTCACTTTGGTACCTCAAAAGTATGAAATAATGAAATAAAAATGGATCTGTACTGATTTTCAAAATATTCTTGATGTTTTTGTTGTTTATAGATTTTTTAAAAAAATGCAGTTGAAGATTATGGCCAAGCAAGTCAGTCAAGCCTTTCTTTAAAGTGAATTGTTTTGCATAAATTGTATCTTAATTTTAATCAATGTTTCATCAACCAATTGCCTGGATTTAATAAATAAGAAGCAATATAGCAGACAATTTATTCAGGACTCGGAGGCGCTGGCGTGTGAACTAGAGCTTGTCTCATAAGTGAACCGAAACTCAGCTTATAAGATACTTGTCTTACAGACCTGAGAAATATATCTATAGAAAGCTTGAAATGTCTACTTTTAAACAAAACAATTCAAAACGAAAGGAAACAGACTGCTCTCTGCTTATGTAATCCGTATGAAATGTGCATTTCTCTCTAGGGCGTTCACAACTGCGAAGATCGCAAATCAGCATTGTAAACTTCATCTTTTGGTGCCGACACGGACATAGAAAACACATATTAATAAACAATTAAGATGTCTCCTTGCTATATTTGACATATTCATTACTTTTGCCGGTTCTTTGTGACAGCTTTTAGAAGCGTTATTGGCATCGCCACCCTCTGGTTACACCACCGCATAAGCACCGAAAACATGGAAAAACATTTTTATAGACAATAATCAAATATAATTAAATACTCAGTGACTCATCCCAACCAAATATTGAAATCTACGAAACCATTCTGGTAAGATTGCACAATTAATCAACTTTAATTATTATAGGCTACTAAATCGCTCTATTTCAAATTGTTATAAGGCTATTTCTCATGTTGACAAGTGTGTGCATTGTTCAAGACTCTGATTTTCCTACTAACAGAACTGCTTGCTAAAATACATTAACAAATATTAATGTTTATCATATAGGAGTTCAAATCGCAGGTTTCCTCTACAGTCAGGTGAACCGATTAACACCATTGTCCATAGGTGTGAGTCGCTCGCAATCATGAGCTTTATGTTTTGTGTCTAAATGATTGCACGGTTTTCAGCCAGTTTGTGCAGTTCAAAGCACAGTCGTGAGTCAAAATGATTACATTATTTCGTGTCAAAATGATTGCAATATTATTATTATTTTGTCAGCTTGATCGCGGGAACCAAGAGGGAAAAACGCGACATCCCGAGGGAAGTGTCCTATAAGACACATGCTGTATGAAGCGTCCGAAGGGTCACGTCCGTAACGCATTATCATGGTTGTTCAGAGCAAAGTAGTGGGATGAAATGACACAGACAGTTTAGCTTTGCATATAAAGTTTCAAGTTATATGTATTTATAATTTTTATATTATATAAACCTAATCTTTAAAACGTTACGAACGTGACAGAACACTGAAGCGTCATGACCTCTTAATTATTGCCCTTACAAATTCAACAGGCAGAGCTGTTATGACTAAATCAGTATATTTATTTCTCAGGCATGCCTCCATCTTTCTGCAAAATGCTTAATGTTAAAATAAAGTTTTGAAATGCATGAAATATGGTTAGTTGAAAATTTAACATTGTTGCTCACCTCATATGTGGTGGAAAAACAAGGCAATTTTCTTAATTTCTGATACAGCACATTAATACAGTATATTGCAGACCTAAATGAACAACTTAAAGGGGAGGGTGAAATGCTATTTCATGCATACTGAGTTTTTTACACTGTTAAAGAGTTGGATTCCCATGCTAAACATGGACAAAGTTAAAAAAATTAAATTGTACGTTTGAAGGAGCATTTCTGTGCCAAAAATTGTCCTTCCGGTTTGTCACAAGTTTCGGAAAGTTTTTTTCGAGTATGGGTCTTCGTGACGTCAGCTGGGGCGGAATTTCCTTATATGGGTCCTAAGGGCACTTCTCCGCGGGCGCGCACGCACTCGTAGACCAGACAGAGAGAGAAGAGAGCGAAAGCAGTACGTTACCTCATCAAAGCGCTCTGCTCAGCTTTTGGAAGTCAATGTCACCAAAGAAGTGGGTTTTCACAAAGAATGTGTTTGTCACAAAGAATGTGACATCCCTGCACAGATTCCTAAAGAACCCAGCGCTAAGGGACCAGTGGATGGAGTTTGTTTTTGTGCAAGACTGTTTGTTCCCTGCATTTCGACGATGATTGTTTTATAAACAAAGCCCAGATCGACGGATTTGCAGATCGTCTAATGCTTAAGGATCGAGCAGTCACAATGATAAAGGTTCGCGGTCGTAGGCGGTGAGTAAGAAACTGCTTCAAATGTCTCTGTGTTGTTAGCTCGGCGCGTTAGCACAGCTTTAGCTTCGCCCACACGGCCCGCCTCCAGCCGCTCGTTTTTTTCCGGAAAGACTCGGTACAGCCTATCTTTCTTTTATAAATATAATAAAACTAAAGACTTTTTGGAGATATGAAGGATGCAATACTACTCTATAGGTACTCAAGATTAACAGGAGATTGAGTGAAAATGAGCATTTCACCCCCCCTTTAAAAAGGGTTTTGATCTTTAGGTGAAAACTTTATTTTTTTTATGGTAAGGATTACCCTGGAAATCCAGAGTTCTTGCGAGAGCACAAGTTGAATTTGCTCAGCGAGTCACTCTGGCTTTGAGTAATGATGCTCATTAACTATGCCCTTGTATCCAAGCTGCACCAATCACATCGGGTTATCTGATATAGGCGGGCAAGAGGCGAGCTAAACAGATGATGACAGCGCTGTGACGTCGAAGTCATTAGTAAACATGGCAAGATGGCTATGGATGAACACCAGTTGTTTTAAACGGCTTTGGCCACTACAATGAACGAGTTAGACTTGACTTTTTATCTAAAAGAGGAACAGAAGACAGCGCTCAAATCATTCCTTTGCAAGAAGGACATTTTTGCAGTTTTGCCGACCGGATACGGCAAGAGTCTAATCTACCAGTTAGCTCTGCTGGTAGCTAAGCGTATGGGGCTTAACGAAAACCCACTGGTGACTCTGGATACGTCACCATGTATTGTTGTGATTGGTCGTAGTGTTATCCAATTGCGTGCAGTGAGATTTTCAAATGCATGCTTGGTGCTCGAGTTGGGCGACTTTCATTACTCAATGCCAGACCCTTAATCTTTCGGATTTGGGCCTGGATTTCCAGGCTAGGTAAGGATGACTTTTGCGTTGAATTGCCCAAATGCAGTTTCTCAAGGGAACGCCAAACATTTGTGAGAGAACACAAAAGCATTGATGAATAATTTTTTTTTCCCCATCTCATATTATTTTTGGGGCTTTAGGGGCTTCAGATTAGAACTGGTTTATTTATTTTTATTGGTTTATACTCCATAGTCCAGGTGTTAGTAACCTGTACTTAATCTGTGTTTCAGAAAGCCATTTTTTAAGACATGATTAACTATTCTAGATTAAGGCCTATTCCGGTCTTAATTTAAACCCTGTCCGGGAAACCACCCCTTTATCATTCAAATTACTGACGTTTTAATGTTACTGGGCGCGATCCGTGGAAACAGAGTGAGTGTTAATGAATGTCACCGCGCGCTGCAGGAGCTTCAAAGGATAAGAGGAGGAGTGACGACAGTGGAAGATGCGAGAAGACCAGGCCTGGGACATTTAAGTTGCATTTTGTCTTGTGTATGGGTGGCAGTCAGCTATGAAGCACATACTGTTTACTTTCCGTTTACCGTTCACTGGTTCCCTGCGCCTTGAATTTTGTTACATGTATATTTAATAGCATTTTAAATAGCACATTAAAATAAAACACTTGGAAAAATAATACCTTAAGTAGGGTCTTATCTTTTTATTTTACCTCAGATGCGTTTTTTTCGTGTTGTCACAGAGAGCACAGAAATGACCACTCAAAAGACAAATTAGTATTTTGGGAGTATTTTGAAAACGGAAAAGTTTTATGTAAGCTGTGCCATTTTAAACTGGCATAACTCTACTAGAGCGATGCATAACCATAATCAGGACATGCACGTAGATGTGATAGCCGAAGCAAGCAAATGACCATCACATATTCACTTTAACAGCGAAGAAAATAACTGCGCTTCAGAATCAGAATGAGCTTTATTCGCCAAGTGTGCAGCATTTAGCAGGATTGACTGTTTGATTCAAAGATTAAGTGCTCAAATGGATCATATATACACACGTCTTTAGAGGGTTTTTTACTTTTAGACTAGTCGGTTACAAAACTTCCGTTTAAATGACTGTCAAATTAGTCGGTGCGCAAAGTTTTTAATGGGATGGCGGACAGCAGTGAGTAAAATAATAGATGCCCCAAACACGTTTAAGTTCAAAGTCTGGATGCACTTTGGCTTTTATACCATTGATTGGACAAACATATTGTAATTAGACATTTTTGACACTCTGCACCGAGCACTTGCACAGATACACACGTAAGCATATAAACCTTGCGACTAAAACCTTGCGAAGACAGAGCTACTCGTGGTCCCGGCCAACCCAACACTTCACCACAACTTCACCATTCAGCTAGACTCGTCATCCATAACTCCATCTAGATCAGCCAGGAACCTTGGTGTGGTAATTGATGATCAATTGAACTTCACAGACCACATTGCAAGAACTGCCCGGTCATGTAGATTTGCCTTGTACAACATTAGGAGGATCAGACCCTTCCTATCAGAACATGCAACTCAACTCCTTGTCCAAGCGCTTGTTTTATCCAGACTTGACTATTGCAACGCTCTCCTGGCTGGTCTTCCAGCTTGCACAGTCAAACCTCTGCAACTGATCCAGAACGCCGCAGCTAGAGTGGTCTTTAACGAGCCGAAAAGGGCACATGTCACTCCTCTCCTCACAAAATTGCACTGGTTGCCAGTTGCCGCTCGCATCAAATTCAAGTCACTGACGTTTGCCTACAGAACAACCACTGGTTCTGCTCCCTTTTACTTTAACTCTTTACTTCAGACTTATGTGCCTTCCAGGAACTTGCGCTCTGCAAGTGAACGGCGTCTTGTGGTGCCATCTCAAAGAGGCACAAAATCTCTTTCTCGGACCTTTACCATGACTGTTCCCTGCTGGTGGAATGATCTGCCGAACTCAACCAGAGCGGCTGAGTCCATTGCCACTTTTAAGAAACGGCTGAAGACACTTCTTTTTCGACAGCACTTGATCCAGTAATACTAACACTTTCTCTCTACCACTCTATTCTGTTCTATAAAAAAAAAAAAAAAAAAAAAAAATGCCTTGAATTAAACTGAGAAGGGTCATAGCACTTGCATTTTGTTGTCCTACTGCTAGTTTAACTGCTTCTATTGTTCTCATTTGTAAGTCGCTTTGGATAAAAGCGTCTGCTAAATGAATAAATGTAAATGTAAAATGTAAGCATATGAAAGCATGCGTCTATTTACTTAAAATGTTAAATTTAATTTACAGACTGAAAAACTTTTTGCGCTGTTTTCAAACAGTTTGGACTTTAATAAAGAGAGAAAACCTGCACTAAACCTTTTCACAGGCATTTTGTTTTCATAGTTAGACAGATATCATGATCATCATTATAGTATCATTATAGGATTGTCTAGCAATAGATCATGATATTATCGTGTATTGTATTGTGAGGTACCCTGTGATTCCCATCCCTAGTGAGTATCCTTGTAAACATGGTTATGTCTTAAGTGAATGTAAACAGTTTATAACTAAAACACCTGTAACAGTATATTTGATCCGTTAATCAAACAACAAAATACAAAATACAAAAAAAACCACCTCACTCACTCACTGATCTTTACTGAATGAGTTTTGTAACTTTAATAAACATTCATCTTTTCATCTACACCCATGGAGGGCCACAGTGTATACTATGTGTATCTTAACAAACAAACAGAAAGCAATGTGCAAGTACAAAGGTCAGTTTGAGTGAAAATGCAGTGGTAACAAATATGTATTGTGTTTTACAAATATAAATAAATAAGCCTAGATAATATTTCACAAATAAATACAAACCATCCTACAAATTGCATGTAAACTTTGAACAAATACCAAATCTAGTGCATACAAATGCATATCTGTCTGTTATGATTGTGTGACACTTGGCTTTTTATGAGATCTCCTGGCTCGATTTTCTCACAAATGTGTCCAGGCAGATTTTCTCACAAATGCAGTTGAGCATCTTCCTCTTCTAAAACAGTAGATGGCGCTAAACTTGGGGATTAATTTAGCGCTAGTCTCCCGGGAGAAGCACTGATTTGAAACTTGTCTTTGCCTACATCTGAGGAAAATGACCGGTGAATGGGTGTGTTTCTGTCTTAATTGATCTATAATTAACCTTTTTGAGGTTTTCTTTTGCAAAATGTTTATTGCATATCTAGACAGAAATCCACATTAGCACTTAGTAGCACTTCACGCTCTCTAGGATAGGGGAATCTATAAACTGAAAGCTCTACCATCATATGTTGCTTTTTGTCAATTTTTTCTACATCGGACGCATGCGAAATTACTAAATTAGTAATTATGTCTACACTGAACGAATCTATTTCTTTCGTTCTCCATAAATTAATGAGAAAATTTCATTTAATTGAGAGGAAGGTTTCATTTGTCGGTCCAAAATTATAATTTGGGCACTGCATATGTCACAGGCTAGTTAAGAAACAATTGTATATTGTTTGTTTTATTCATTAATTACAGGGTTTCCCCAGGTTTGATCACCCCAAATTTAAGACTATTTTAAGACCTTTTTAAGACCACTTTAATGAAAATTAAGACCTACATCGCACCCATTATGCAGTCGCAAAACACCAGATCAAATCCCAATAATGACTATTACTAACAAATGTTTTAATTAAAAACACATTTATTATAAAAAAAAACTCATTCAGCAATACACTGCAAAGTGATGTTTTTGGTAAATATCAAACATTCATAACAATAAACAGATAAACTAACTTTTCAAATCGTCTTAGTAAAGTTTCTCAGCATTCAAATTGCTTCAACCATTTTACATTTTCAAGAATAAAAAGAAATGTAAATACACCTTAAAAACAAGGGAGAGAGGGATAGAGAGAGACATAGAGAGGGGTAGATAGATAAAGAGACACAATGAGATATAGATAAGAGAGATAAATAGATAGGAGAGAGAGAGGGGTAGACAGATAGGTAAGAGAGATATAGATAGAATAGCGAGATAGGAGAGAGACACAGAGCGACAGACAGATAGATAAGAGATATAGATATGAGAGAGAGAGAGAGAGAGAGAGAGAGAGAGAGAGAGAGAGAGGAGACACACTTGCCTCGTTAACGTCTTTTACCGACAACTTTGTTATGTATGGAGCCAGGCCGAATTTCGTAATATAAGATGTTTTGTTCTTGCCGCAGGAACGCTGCAGCAATTTCAGAGTCATCGAACATCGCCTTAAAGATTTCGCTTATTCCTTCATTTGAGTTGTACGAGTGGTGGTCAGAAATTGTGTGTAGAATCCATAGCACCTCTGCCCGAAGTGTAGGGGCTCCACCGACATGCATCACGCCACTGCTCGCCCCTTGTGCTGTTGCTGTTCTTATCGATGATGTCTGGCTCGGCTGGTGCTGCTGACTTTCGGTGTTCCTGATGCTAGTGCTAACTCTCAGGTGCATTCGGAGGTTGAGCCGTGCAGAATTGATCGATGGGCGGCTGGCGGTGAAGGGCTGCTGCGTTGTTTCACGCTCTTCATGTGAGACTCCAAAGCGAGATGACCTAATGTAGTCAGCTTGAACGTCTTCCGACACACACAGCATCGTGCTTCGACGTTGCTTCCCAGAACCTTCCTCACCCAATCTCTATACCAAGCATCTAAGAGCCACTGTGTATTAAAACGACACTTCCCCATGATGTCTCTCCTCTCGACTGATTGATTAGAATGTTGATCCATTGCCGCCGGCGCAAAAACCCAAACTATTGTTTGCGCATACTCCAAGAAATTAGACGTTCTCTGACTTTACGCTAAACCCTGTTGAATTTTCACGTTGTTGTTGTTTTTTCCCCCATTTCACCTTGCGTTGCAGTCTGGTTGACTTTGAATAAATAGGCTAGTATAATGAAATTTAAGATCTTCGTTTAAAAAATGAAGACTTGGACAACGGAATTTAAGACTTTTTAAGGCCTTAATTTAGGAACATGACATTTAAGACCTTTTTAAGACTTTTAAGACCCCGAGGCTACCCTGAATTATTTTATTACAATAACAGTTAAGCTGACTGAATTCCAACTAAATAAATAAATAAGTGGGACCCTCCTTTCAATTAAAGGAACACTCCACCGTTTTTTCATATTAAACTATGTTATTCCCTTAACTAAGACGAGTTGATACATACCTCTCTCGGCACAGTAATATCATCACTCCTGAAAAATCCTCTCCCCCTCTCCCTCTCACTTCTGTCATTAGAACCAACGTGACTTTTTACTGCGCCGAGTCGAAGTGCTCCCAGTGCTATTCTGCCATACATTATAGTTATCCTTTTTACCCCCTTAGAAAAGCGCCACGTTTTATTTTGCGTCACCATACTTGGTCGTGTAACTACTCGTGTAACTGTATTTAAATAGGGAAAACGTGGAGGTGTTTGGTCGCTTCTAGCTTCATCTCTGTTTGGATCCTAATGAATGAACGGGGCTAAGCTAAGTGCTGCCGCACGCCAGAGCGATTGAGTGCACGCACTGAGACGAGAGAGGTATGCATCAACTCGTCTTAGTTAAGGGAATAACAGTTTAATATGAAAAATGTTGAAGTGTTCCTTTAAATGAAATGTTCTCATTAATGTTCACATTTTTACAAAAATTTAAAAAAGCAACATATGATGGCAGAGCTTTCAGTTTATAGATTCCCCTATCTTAGAGAGAGTGAATTGCTAAGTGCTAATCTGTCTAGATATGTAATAAACATTTTGCAAAAGAAAACCTCAAAAAGGTTAATTATAGATCAATTAAGACAGAAACACACCCAATTCACCGCAGTCATTTTTCTCAGATGTAGGCAAAGACAAGTTTCAAATCAGTGCTTCTCCCGGGAGACTAGCGCTAAATTAATCCCCAAGTTTAGCACCATCTACTGTTTTAGAAGAGGAAGATGCTCAACTGCATTTGTGAGAAAATCTGCCTGGACACATTTGTGAGAAAATCGAGCCAAGAGATCTCATAAAAAGCCAAGTGTCACACAATCATAACAGACAGATATGCATTTGTATGCACTAGATTTGGTATTTGTTCAAAGGTTACATGCAATTTGTAGGATGGTTTGTATTTATTTGTGAAATATTATCTTGGCTCATTTATTTATATTTGTAAAACACAATACATATTTGTTACTCCACTGCATTTTCACTCAAACTGACCTTTGTACTTGCACATTGCTTTCTGTTTGTTTGCAAGTCGAGTTTTCCTTTGCAAAGCAGATCGAGTTTGTTTGCAAAATGCTGGATTTGTTTGTTTAATTATGGCACATAATTCGCTCCATAGTTTTGGTAGATTTGGGCTTACACTTCCTGAAGTCTCCATATAGCTCCCTGAGGTTGCGTTCCAGATGACTGTGGAGATTAGTTTCCTCTAGACGTGACCAAAATTTTTCAGCACGACTTGGTGACACCGTCACTTATCAAGTTTTTTGCGCGTGCAAATTCGTTATTTCAAATGCAGGCGCGCAGCAAGCGCGCTCAAAATTAAAGCACATTTTTCTAGGCCCGGCTATGCCGCGACGAGATGAGAACATCTCAACTTTACAGAATTCCGCAATGGTTGCATAGCAACGACAGATGCAAGCGCTTGTGGAAAGGAGATAGCGGCGCAGCCGCGCTTTCCATGCGTTTTTAGGCGCGAAATGTGAACGGCCCCTTACACAGTACCTGCATTTATGACACGTCTTCTCTATTGAAGCCAAAATATTGCCAGATTTATTTTTTTATTAAATTTTTCTAAATATTAACAAAAACACACACAAACCTTACAAAACCCAGTTAAGTATAAAAGACATGAAACGTACAGTATACAAAGAAAATTTGAGATCATTGAAATTATAAACAGAGCTTGTGATTGCAAACATCATGAAACATATAAAGACAGTATTTGACAAAACATTATGTTAAAGGGGACAAATTACAATGGGGGTGGAGGAGGTGCGTGTGTGCATGAATAGACATGTCCGTGCGTGTAAGTGTGTGAGTGATGAAAGTTTTTATGTTGAAATGTTGCAATCATCAGGATTGGCATAGTATGAGATGTTGGTATTCTAGTTATAAAAGGGAGTGGGTATGAATTTTTGAGTATGTTGGGTTGGGTCGGGGGGGGGGGGGGGGGGGTAATATGGTAATATGGGGTTATTACCATATTTCAGACGTAGAGTTATTTTTAGGCACAGGTTCTTCGCTGTTGTCATTTTCCTTGCTTGTCTCTACTCCCGCCATTAGTTTTTATTTTCCACTCTCTGCTCTGAGCCACTAGGTTCCCCTTTGGGCCCGATCTAGCCAATAGCATAATAGCATCTACTGGGGAGGCGGGTATAAAGATAGTAAGGCCCCATTTGATTGGTCGAATTTGGATTAACAACCTATGCATGCATGACACAAATGCTTGGCACATCAAATAAATGCAATAGATATCGCATATACTATTATCGCGGTAACAATACTTTTTCGATATATTGTGCAGCCCTAAACAGGACATAGAAATGGCACAAATAAAACCTAAACCGCCTTGACCGGACTGTTATAGCCTAGGCCTATGCCTTTACAGTACACGGATCCATTCAAAATGACTAAACACAGCAACATACACATTCAGGATCATGTTGATTTGTCAGTTGTGTGGAAACAATATGAAAGTACTGAAATGTGTCTGTGCATAAATACAATATGCGATCAGTGTGTCGATAGAACACATAAATGGTTTATTTGCGCATCAATATGACAGATTGGCGCATGCTTGCTTTACAACTCCTGTACGTCACCGCAGTCTTTGAGATGCCGGTTTGCTTTATCCAGCAGAGAAACGTAGAAAGCATATCATAAAGAGAGAAAACCTGCACTAAACCTTTACATGGGCATTTTGCTTTCAAAGTTAGACAGATATCACACTCAAAAAGCGGAAGCTTAAAATGGGAGCATGAAAAAACTTCTGCTACAGCCTGTATCAATGGGATTGTTGATTTTTTTAAAAGTAAAATTCAGCAGATCCTACTTCTAAAAAATGCAGTTTACAATCATTAATTGAGGGGAAAAAAAATTGTGAAACAAAGAAAACAGGTGTCATAATATTCTGAGGTATATTTTGCGATTTAAAGGGAAGCGCATAAGCCATACTATGTGTATGCGCAATACTTTAGAGTCTGATCACCTTATTTTATTACAGAACTGCAAGAGTGTAATACAAAAAATAGATAACATTAAGAGCATTACAAACAGAAACTTATTGCATTAAACTATAATGTTGGCATTTATTCATGCACTTACTTTACGATGCGATCATCTATAATTAGATCAAATTGAAGGTGTTTAAATAAAGGTCATTTAATTTTTATTTTTTAAACTTTATTTCCAGCCCATAGACGATTATTCAAAAATAACCGGTTTAATCTCATGACTGGGAGCACCGGTGTTCTGACAATCACGCTGACAATTAAGTCTAAATAAACATTTTTAAGTATTGATGTTTATTGTTAAGTTCAACAATATTATTTAAATTAGTTGAACTTAACAATAAACAATTAATTTT
Source organism: Squalius cephalus (assembly GCF_949319135.1). Classification (NCBI taxonomy): domain Eukaryota; kingdom Metazoa; phylum Chordata; class Actinopteri; order Cypriniformes; family Leuciscidae; genus Squalius; species Squalius cephalus. The sequence goes on from NC_137125.1 coordinate 26,756,249, forward strand.
CTTCTCAAAACTGGCGTTTGTCCATTGTCAATAATGCAGGTGGAAATTCCTTTACGCTATTAATAGGACACACGGACGGATAAAAGCCTATAAAGAATGTCCAACAAGAAAGTAGGATCTTCTCAACAACATAAAAAAAAAAAAAAAAACCTTTAATTAGGACACTGTATGACATTCTTTAAAAGTATCATTCATTTCTGTAGCTGGACATTTTAATAAGGATCAAAAGACTGAATGCAGCTTTGAGAATGAAACCAACCTGTTTGTTCCTCAGTATATTCTTGTTTCACACTGAATGTTTCTACAATCTTCATGTCTTCACTCTCCTCTTTAATAGACGCCATCTTTGTTTGTTCCTCAGTATCTTCTTGTTTCACACTGAATACTTCTTCGATCCTCATTTCTTGACTCTCTTCTTTAATAGACGCCATCTTAAATTGTACATCACGTGGTTCTCAGTCGCTTCACCGGGAGTTTTTCTGTGTATAAACATATGTGTCATGTTTAAGATAAGAATAATTAACAGAAAAAAAAAATAGATCCACACTAAACCTCTGAGTGTGTCTCAATCAGCTCTAGTTAAGTAGTTCAGTGCACTGGTAAGAGTGTCAATCAGAGTGAGAGTTAAAGGAGAACTCCGGTCAATTTTAACATTGAGCTCATATTTTTGTAAATTTGGAGTGCTGTCAGTACAGAGAACAACGACAAAAATCGGTGTTGCCTACACCGTGTTACACTCGACTACTGTGGACTTCAGCCGAAAACAGGATGTACAGGTATGTGTGCTGGCTGAATAAACATCATTTTTTTTAATATCTTTCACATCTACTGCAGTCAGATTCACCCGTGATCACTCTGAAGGAATCACTCACATTGGCTGTGCACTTGTAATGACACATCAAGGATGTTAAGAGGCTAAAAGCAGGTTTAAAACTTGCCCCACTGAAGTCAACAGGGTGCAAATTTTAAAAAGAGGATAACACGATTTAGGAAACACCGATTTTTGTCGTTGTTCTCTGTACTGACAGCACTCCAAATTTACAAAAAAATGAGCTCAATGTTAAAATTGACAGGAGTTCTCCTTTAATGACCTGAAAAATAGCGTTACCAATTAATTAGGACAAACTATACATTTTGTTCCTTATGATTTAGCTTTGATATTTAATAATTAGTGGATCCCATTTAATAGATCATTATAGGGTGAACCATTTTTACAGTTGCCAACTTCAGAAAAGGAAAACAAGGGACAATTGTGGTTCTTTATATGAAAATAAGGGACACTCAAAACTTGTAGCCTACTGTACCACACAGTGCATGTCATTTCAGTGTCTGCGGTTATGTGTATAAGGCTGTCAGACAAACACATTTGTCAACACTTTATGTACAATTTAATTCTAAAAATAATTCAAAACGATACACTTATTGTGGTTAAACAATCAATAAACCCTCCAAAAGATATAGCCTAAATAGAATAAAACATGGTTACCACATGCGGTATAGCCTAATACACTAGTTTCAAAAGCCCAGTTTCTCCATCATTAACGTTACTAGCCAGTGAGCGAATTCACGTTTATGATATCAAGCTGATTCAGGATATTGGGAGCGAATATAAAGCGCACATTTTATACAAATGCACTGTTACTCTTGCGCATCTATGCGCTTTACTCGCAAAAATAACGTTAGATAAAGCATTTCTATGTTTCATTCAATATTAATTAGTTCCTTTTACAGTCATTGTAAAAGCTATAAAATTGACTGAGGGGCTTTCATTGATTTAAAAACATAAAAGCCACAAACCTTTTATCAGCATAATCACAACAGATCAGATGCAGGAGCGCGGCGCAGCCTTATGACGACATCTTCTTCTTCTTGATTTTAGGTGCACCCGCTGACGTCATAGCGCCAATCTAAAACTAAAGTCCCATTCACGTGTTGCTGTGTAAAATCAGAAAAGTGCATAAACATACAACATACAAATAATAAAAAAGATGACAGAGAGTTTCAGAGTTGAATCCTTGGTGAGTGAGATTCTGTCTAAAAGGCCAAACTCTAATGGGTGTAGAAACCATACCAGCAGTCAGGATCCTTTTTATTATTATTATTAATCATTTTAGTTTGATTTTTTTCTTTTTTTTTCCTTTTTTTTTTATGAAAGATTCATAGCAAAAACTATGGAAGAGGATTAGGGCCAAGCAAAAAAATAAATAAATAAATAAATCTAAAAAATAGAGTCATTATAATGCGAGAATAAACTATTCTAAACTAACCAAAATTACATTTTGAGAATGAAGTTGTTTGTATAGTATAAGTCGTATCCAGTGGTAGGCCTTCAGATACAAAAAAATCAAAAAATCAGCAAGGCCTCCTCTGTTGGCCTAAACACTATCAGAATCACTGACTAGTACTTTAATATATTTTTCAACATAATGTGTATTAAATTATTCCCAATAGTACATTCTCTAACATATTCTTATGTTAGTTCTTTTATCCAATCATATTTCAGCAATCATGCGTTGCCAAGGTCAAATAAATCTGCCTTGAGGCCTTCAGAATCGATAGTGCGGGCGCCTGTACCTTAAAATGAATGGCAGTGAAACTGTTGCTTTAACCAGTCAGATAATCAGTCAGATTTAATCAGCCAATCAGATTTCGATTAGACTGCAACGGGGCCGTTCAGCCCCGACAAAACGTTGCACAACGTTTTTTTAAACAGAAACGGTGACGCGTTGAACACACTGTTCTGATGACGCAAGAGTTGCAACTATGGCAGCTGAGAAGGCCATTCTTTGTGTTCTTTGTGAAGAATTTTCTGAGCCTGATGAAATCGGTATAAATATGTGTTTAATACTACAAAATATGCCCGATGTTACAGTTACTGCACTTGCCGCCCAGAACAAAAGAGAACATCCCAATCGAGTGAAGGGATTTGTGGAAACTGAAATGGAAGCACACATCTTACCTAATTCAGACTAAAACACATATATTTAGCCTCGCATACTGACTTTATTTGTAGTTCATACTGTTTTAATACCCTGTATTTTCTTTCTCATTTTTAGGAAAATCACTTAATTACCAATGTTTATTTCTATACCAAATGTCATACACTTGCAATGAAGCTAAAAATATAAACAACTACATCATTATGTTGATATCCTATATTTTTACAATAAAACTTACGACAAACATGTCTTCTAATATCCTCAGTTGTTGTGTATACTGAGCTGCATCGAACACATTTGTAAATTACTTTCCTTGAACCCATTGTGCGAGTTCACTTTAATACCGCGTGCTTTATATACATGTTGCTGCTGATTGGACTGCAGTTCTGACACTAAAACACCACCAAACAAGAGAAAACATATCTCAAACCCCGTTGCACACCGGTGCACGCCGTTTCCAGGAAACATGACGTTCAAACCGTAGCAAAACGTTGCGCACCGTTTTGAACTTGAACGTGCCCCAGGCGTACAATAACGTTGGCATTTTCACGTCCTTTGATTGGATGATCAGAGTGTGTAGTAGACCTACTAGAAGTCAGAGGAGCTAGCTAACCGTATCTGTAGCATAAACTAAAATATATCCCTGTAGATTTAATAGTTTTTCAACCCACAAATTAATGTTTCTCTCCCTCCTCGACCCCCAGCAGTTTCAAACCTACCGGAAAAAAATACCTTATTCAGCCTTAAGGCCCGTTCACACCAAGCACGATAACTATAAAGATAACGATAAAGATAACTATATATGCGTCCACACCAACGACCGATAACGGTCTTTTTATTCTAAGCACGCACGCGCCCAGATGATCCAGATCCATCTTAAATGCGCGAGACCTTTAAATTAGAATGGATTCTGATTGGCTGTCAGTGTTTTATCGTTCGACAGCTGGAAAAAAATCGTTCTGAAAGTGATCCCAACGATATTGTTCCTCATATCTTTATCGTTATAGTTGTGGTGTGAACTCTGTTATTCTTTAATATGGAGAACGATTTTTAGAATTATATCTTTATCGTTATCTTTATAGTTATCGTCCTTGGTGTGAACGGGCCTTTATCCAGCTTAATGCAGAGTCACGGAACTCTATTCGATCTGTCCGGGTAAAAACAGAATGAACTGACTCTAATGTATGCCATGACTGATTTTGAAGGCAAAAGTCCCGCTGATCTCATTGATTTCCTTCAAAAATCTGTGAGAGCTTGGGGCAGCTGTAGGCTACACATCGTCATGTTTTGCGGTGACTGTCCCTGTGTCCACTGCTTCTGCTGAGCAAACACTCTCAGCACTAAAGCAAATTTAAATTTATGCCAGAATTACGATGGGACAGACTCGACTTTCAGCATTAGCCTTGGTAGAAAAGACTCATTGTTGGAACTGAAACGCACAGATAACCTGTACAACAGAGTACAATCAAAGTCTTCTTGAGGAAAGAAATAAGGATGGATTTTGTGTAAAAATAATCAGTCGTTTGGACGACTTCCGCTTCCGGCCGAATGGAGTGAGCAGCGAAGTTAGGCAGCTCCGCAAAAGTTTTAACAATTTAAGTATCCTGGGTCAACGAACATCGCCCTTTGTCAGCAATTCACTTATAAAAATAATTTAGGACAATATTTGATATGAAGGGCACTCGGAAATACACACAAAAAACTCTACAAGCCACACCCGCACCGGTTGGCACTGCTCCGGTTAACGACTCTGCTAACAAGGCCTCAACCGGCACTGCACAGGCTGACAAAGCCCCGGCTAACACTGCTCCAGCTAGTGAAGCTCTGGCCTGCTCACAAGATGAGGGCGTGATGGCGGAAGAAAAAACGCCTCTTTCTGTGGGAATATTTCGAAGTGAACTACGTGCCTACCGCGAAAATTTAAAGAATGATATTAAAGCGGAAATCGAGAGTATGCATCAAGATATACGCAAAGACATCACATCGCTACGGGAGGAAGCTAAAGCGGACATCAACACGCTCCGAAACGAACTTTCACAGAAAATAGAAACATTGCACAGGGCCCACACTGAAACGGCAGACACACAGAGAGAGATGGAAAGATCTCTCTGTGATGTTTCGGACAAAATAACCGCCATGGACAAAGCACACGCAACCTTACAGAAGGACTACAATAAACTGCAGGAAAAATACATGGACCTGGAGAACAGAAGTCGCAGGCAAAACCTACGCGTGGTGGGAATTAGCGAAGAGATGGAGGCAGGGAACCCAAGCCGCTTCATAGCAGAGTTTTTTTCAGAAGTGCTCGGCGAAGAAAACTTTGAATCACCAATCTTGATAGATCGAGCTCATAGAACCCTGGCCCCTAAGCCCCGAGCAGGAGAACGCCCGAGAGCGATGATAGCTCGCCTACATTACTACACCGACAGGGAGAAGATTCTGCAACTATCCAGGAGAAAAGGCAACCTATTTTACAAAGGATCACCTGTACATATTTTTCCGGATATGAGTCCAGAGGTCAGCAAGCTGCGAGCTTCTTTCAACCCGGTTAAGGTGAAACTACGCGACGCTGGAATACCCTACAGCAGTGGTTTTCAAACTTTTTCAAGAGCGACCCTTTTTTTTTTTTTTTTTAATTGACGCGACCCATAGGCCTATATAGGCCTATTCTTAAGCCTTTTGTTAACAACCGCTTTTGATGATGCACGTGCAGTGGCTTATCCGTGACGCGATCGTAACGCAAAGTTGATTCTGCACTCTTTTGATCTAGCTAAAGCTACAGGGATGCTAATGAACCGGTAAACCATTAACCATTGTAAAAATTTTAACCAATTAATAGCCTACTATCGTTTGCTGTATGCTTAAAAAATTCACTAAAAATATTCCACAACAAATCCTTTAAATTTAATGATATTCAGAACAGAACAAGAATGAAAATATATATATATATCTATAAACAAGCCAAAGCGAAATAATTTAAAGCGAAAGTGAAAGAAAGCGGCGTTGGGCTCACGTAACTCTCTCATTCGAATACATTTTTTTCCATATTCGCGATTTATTTGGATGCTAAACTATTATTTATTATAGGCTTATAAGAAAAAATGAAAATGATTATCCCCCCAAATTTTAAATATTTATTAGGCTTCAAAAAATATAAAAACTTTTAATTTAAGTGAACTTAAAACAAACCTTACATAAACCCATTATAAATGTCATATTTACCTGTGCCTTTCCTGTCTAACAGGTATGAAATATACAAAAAATTGAATAAGATTATCAAAACATTCTGCACTGCATAAATTATAAACTAAATATAGATAAATCCTTATTAAAGCTACAAGCATTCTTTAGTCAAGAGCAGTTAGTAATTTTCTCCGAGAATTAGCTGCTGCCACTTTAGGACCAGCCACAGCTGACGATCTCACGCATCCCATTCTCTCACTACTCTTTACTTTAATTTAAGATTTTATTTAACTCATTTAAGACTGTTATTGTGAGGATACTCGACAAAACGGACATGGCATACATGTGTTGTTCGTTCTAGCGCGAAAGAGAACTTGATACTGGCGCGCGTCTATCTGTGGGTCGTGTGTGTGTGTGTGTGTGTGTGTGTCAGGAGGACATTCACTGACAGCGCGTTCTCTTTTGTCTTGTCGCGCATGAAAAAGCATTTGCATGAATAAGAGCGGGATCATATAACGATAGCTTAGTTACTGTTGTTGTTTCTGGCGTTTCATCGCCTGTGCCGCAAACGCGATACCACGGACCGAGCTTATGTCGATGCGTCCGCGTCCGGGAACATCGCGTGCACACTATATAAACAAATTATAGCAAACGGGATTTTGGATTTTGAAAAGTGGGGAGGACATGTCCCCCCTCTCCCCATAGGAAATTACGCTCGTGGGCTTCTTTGTACTTCACTCACGTTCCAATATCGATCCCTCTTCAGAAAATCACCCTCTTCACATGCGCAAAAATGTGCTTGGAAACATCACAGTGGAGCGGTGCTTACGCTGAATGGCACGAACTGTAGGCTATTGACTATTTAAACAGAGCAGTGTAATTTTTATGAGAGGTTGACTATTTTATTTTGATAAATGAACCGGCTGCGATGTCAAGATTGCAATGCTGGAATGCGTGTGAGGCGCCACCGGCACGATGGAATCATTTAAATATACTCCGTTATTTTGTTCAGGACATCATTCGAAACTGCAAAGTATTTATTTATATTTGTGTACACTCGCAATAAAACACAACATTGTGCTTTTGTAAAATAAAGAAAACAAACAAACTGCGGTCTCGGTTTCCTTTCCGTCAACTTGTTTGTGAGGCGCCGCGCCAAACGAACCAAACTCAGCAGCATGCTGTCAGTTTTTTCTTTCGTTTTATTAATCTATTAATTGTTTAAATAGCCATATTGCGTGTGTTTCTTTTATATAGGCCTACACTGTAAAAAATGCTGGGTTAAAAATAACTCAACTTGGGTTGTTTTATAACTCAGCCGCTGGTTAACTATTGCACCAGCCCAGCAGTAGTTAATTTGACCCAGCAAGATGGGTCGGTCATATTTAACCCAGCAGATGAGTTAAATATTCTACCCAAATGCTGGGTCAAACTAATTACATTTATGGGTTGATTTAACTACATACTTTGGTTAAATAGTGTACCCAAATGTTGGGTCAATTTAATTACAATTATGGGTTGATTTAACTACATATTAGTTATATAGTGTACCCAAATGCTGGGTCAAATTAATTACAATTCTGGGTTGATTCAACTACATACTTGTTATAAAGTGTACCCAAATTCTGGGTAAAATTAACCCAAATGCCAGATTAATTCTAACACATTACAGTACAATTTATGAAAATAAATTGCAATAGACTACCCATAGCTATAAAACTGTTAAACTACAAACTTAGAACAGAATACATGCTAGATTTATGCATATATTATGCAATAAACACTTAAACAATACAAAAACAAAACAACAATGGAATCTCTGAATTCTTTTTTATTATAACATGAATTAATTGCAACAATATAGTGGAACTGGTGCAGTTCATATAAAAAATATAGTGGAACTGGTGCAGTGGAGATTTGCATGCCTTGGCCTCATGAAGGTACTCCACCATGTTTATTCCAGGCTAAAAAAGAAAGAATACAAGAGAGCGAGAGTTAGAGAGTGCGAGTAAGGACCAAATGTCTACCGACTACTATAGTATAATTAAAATATAGACATTGTGAGGACCATTTTCCTGGTCCTCACTAGAGAAATTGTTTTATGATAAAGTCTAGTTAACTTTACAATTTGGAAAAGATTCGGTGCATTTATAATTCAAAAAGTTGAACTGTAATAGTCTACATCTCATTGCACATAAAATATTTTTTGATTAAGTCTTAGAGCATATAGCTCACATTACAGAAAACAATTTAAAAAAAACGATTCAGACCTCAATTGACCTAAAAAGCCATAAATTGATTAATGATATATCATTACAATAAACATGTTCAGAAAACGAATGTGGCCCACCTATCTGACTATCCTGTCTGGCCAATGGGCAGCGGGGTTAGGTGGTCAGATAGATGGGCCGCAAATGCTTTGTAGATTTAGAAGACTTCTTTAGAGTCAACCTCAGAGTCAGATCCAAATTGGTTAAAATACAACAGTGGGGCAATTCCGCGCAAAACTGTCACATCCATAACACCAACACAATGCAATGGTATTTAGTTGGCGTTATGGATGTGACATTTTTGCGTGGAATTGCCCAGTGTCAACTTTCTGATAATTATGTTAATTTCTGCACTCAATACTTTGTTGGTGCCTGTTTTAGAACAAATTACTGCATCAGTGAGGTGTGGTACAGAGGTTACCAGCCTGTGGCACTGCTGAGGTGTTCTAGAAGCCCAGGATGCTTTCATAGTGACCAACTTAAGCTTATAGAACAGCCATTTTCCGAATACTGTCAGGCTATATTTGATGCCTGTCCCCAAAAGTATAGTAAAAAAAATACCTGGATATGCATGTGTGCATCACAGTCTTGAGCTCAGATATGTTGATAAAATGAATAAAGTTTCCCCCTTTAGATGTACTTGAGGACTTACAGGCTTATGGTCGATGAAGGCCAAGCTGCATTCCTGAATGGTGTGGCAAACCACTTTCGCACCGCGGCCATGGCCAACTCTCCAAGTTGTAGGTGGAAGCAAGGCTGGCAGCTGCCTCAGGGCGAGTTCCCCAACACCATCTGTAAGACATAGGTGTCAATACAATGTGGAATGGCATACCTGTGATTTCACAATCCCCGCAATATCGTCGCATAAATATCCTGCATATTCCATCGCATTTTTTAAGAAAACGTGCCACATAATCAAGGATTTTTGCCTGCAACAATCACAAAAAAACTCTGCATTTTTCTGGAGGGACTGGTTAATGTTATTAGTTACACCGGTACCGCTGTGTTGACTCTGCTGTGAAAACTTGGCATTTTTTGTACCCAATTAGCATAAAGAGGCTGACGGATTTATTTAACTATTCCTATGATGATATCACTCACTATTCTCTATTCACTAAGTCACTATTCTGCCCAAAATTATGTGAAAAGTTTTTGGTCAAAAAACTTTAAAAATGTTGGCAAGAGGAATGCTAATATATTAATATATTATATTACGAATATATTACCTGGTGTTAATCCATCCAGGGGCAATGTCAGCTCTGTCTTGCCAGGTACAGGATCTTCTCAGCATAGATGGGTAGCCATGTTTCAAACAACTTTGATGTAGCATCCCAATGCAGGACAAGAAAGTTCTGTGCAATCTATAAAATGGAAAACACATTTTTAAAATTAATTCAATGTAGCACACTAATAAAACGTTTTAAACAATGCATCCTCATATTCAAAATCATATTTCCCTATACCTACCATGCCTTTGGTCATCAGGCGAGGGAACTCTTCGAGGATCTGATCGATGGTCCAATTGTAGTCCCTAATCCACTTGGCCCTGTAGACTGCCGTGTTCTGCATGTAACGTTAGGTCTCTATCTGGCTGAGGGGCTGAGAATTGTTTCTCAACCATTATTTAAGCTGTGACGCATGTTCGTCTGATATGGTACATTCTGTAAAAAAGAACAAAGTTGTCAGTCACTGAAATATGATTGTTTTGCTTCATCAAATAATTATTCTGTTTAATAATTACCTGGTATGAGAGCCCTTGCAAGAGCGCCATCAACTTAAGTTATACAAAATATAGAGAAAACAGTCCTCCCTCTCTACAATTCATATGACAAATTGCATAAAGTTACATGTAAATTGTCTATGTTTTCACTGCACAATAATATTTGTGGCTGCTCACTGCATAGGGCACAGAAATATATTATATATTTCTTAATGTTACAGGCCCCGCGCAGAAGGCCAAGTAACGTTAGAGAGACAGTTCTGCAAAATAAGTGCATCCGATCTTTATATGTATAACTTAAACCAAACACAAATAAAAGTAAACTCATAATCAACACTATAACCTTGTAACTGGAGTCTTGAATCGAATTAAACGCATTTCACAATAACCTCGTGTGTTACAGCGTTCACAAAATGGCGGACAGTCTGCATAGACCTATATTCAACATATTCACAACCCCGAACGTCATTAACGTTACCCGAAATATCTGCGGTATGAACATATACATTTACATTACAGTGCATATTATCAAGTTGTTGTAACAATAGTACCTGCAAAATAACAGGACAAATTGATGAAACAGGAGACACCGCGTCACGTCGCACCAAATCCTCAGAAGATGTGAGGGGGCGCAGGCGCGCACAGAGTCCTCCTTTCAGTTTTCAAAATTGTCCCGGTTTCTCACCACAAAATACTATATTCTTACACTAATCCCGTAATGATTTACTTTCAAGTCCCACATCTCCGCATAAATAAAAATAAACTTTTGCTTAATGTATAATACCTTACAAAAATGTAATTCAGACCAAATAAGCAGGCTATCCGTGCTGATAACGGCTAAATGGCTAACGTTAGCTACGTTGTTAGCCAAACCAACCAACTAGCCTCGACATCGACAATATATAGTAATTTAATAGGTAACGCAACACAGACAATGTGAATTAGACATGTAGTGTACACATACCTTTTATTATTTGTTTGCCTCGCTGGATGATCAGTCAGGTTCTCTGCTGTGACGAGCGCTCGGTGTGGGTGTGTGGACTCTGGTGACGATATGATGACGTTCGAAGCACAAACAACCCACGTGCTGGGTCAAACGATATAATGTTGGGTTGATGGATTTTGACTCAACATATGAGTTGCACAAAATAACCCAACTTCCATATAAATAACCCATAATGGGTAAAGAATTTCATAACCCAGCGGTTGGGTAGATTAAATAACCCAGCATTTTAAAAAAAATACCCAACTTCCATATAAATAACCCATAATGGGTAAAGAATTTCATAACCCAGCGGTTGGGTAGATTAAATAACCCAGCATTTAAAAAAAATACCCAACTTCCATATAAATAACCCATAATGGGTAAAGAATTTCATAACCCAGCGGTTGGGTAGATTAAATAACCCAGCATTTTTTAGAGTGTATATGGTTTTATGAAAACAAATTTTGTTTTTTAATTTAATTATATTTTCCTTAAATCATCCTGGCGACCCATTTTTTAAGTCTCGCGACCCACTCGAGGGTCGCGACCCAGGGTTTGAAAACCACTGCCCTACAGTCTGTACTACCCGGCAAAGTTGATCATAACGATGGGCAGCACCAAACATTCCTTCACTGACCCACGGGCAGCTGAAAACTTTATCAAAACCCAGGCCCCAACTGCACAGGGAGTAGAGGATTAAAGGTATTTGAGTATTCCTTTCAACATACAATTGTGATGCCACCAAGGAAAACATGCTAAAAGACATTTCTCTTTTGCCTGTAACACATGTTTTAGAGGATATTGGAGTAAGGTTGATTTGACAGAGAGAAAAGGAGGGGGAAGAAAATTTGTGTTGACGGGTGTAATAGCTGGAGGTGTGGGTGTATGTGTATATGCATATGTATATTTATTTTACTGTATTCTATTTTATTTATTTTTCTCCTACCCCTTTAAAGTTTTGTTTATCATTTTTTTTTTTTTTTTTTTTTTTAGCTATTTTCTATGCGTATTGGACAACAATCTGATTTAAATTTCATGTTTAGGGAAGGGGGTAAGGAGTCAAATTTAATTACTATACTAGATTTGATTCGTGTCTACTTTTATTCAATAAGAGTGGGCCACAACTACAAGAGATCTGACCCAGGAGTATATAGTATACAACTTTAGGAGTTAAGTGGTAAGTCAAGTGTCCACGGACTTAGGGATTAGGAACTTAGGGATCTTTAGGAAGATCTTTTTTGTTCTTTGTTTTTACCCTAGCACGTTTAGTTTAGGGATGTTGAAAAAGTTCATATGTTCAGACTTTGTTCTACTTCAGAGGATGTCACACAAGATAGTTTTCACTGCCATGCATTAATTAAATATGACCAAGGTTAACACCATGTTGGCTAAAACAATTCCGCACAACTTGGTCAAATTTGTGACTTGGAATTGCAAAGGGCTTAATGGAACCATAAAACGGTGTAATATTTTAGCACATTTGAAAAAACTAGATATGGATATTTGCTTTCTACAAGAAACGCACTTGAAAAATCAAGATCACAACAGATTACGCAATAAATGGATTGGACAGATATTTCACTCTAATTTCGGTGCAAAGAGTAGGGGTACAGCAATTTTAATAAAAAAAACAGTGCCGTTTATCGCTTCAAAGATAATACCAGACTCTCAAGGCAGATTCATCATTGTCACTGGTAAACTTTATGATAATTTGATCACATTAGTAAATATATATGCACCCAACGTTGATGACGAACAATTTATAAACTCATTGTTATTAAAAATACCTGACATGGACTCTCATCAACTGATAATTGGGGGAGATTTTAATTTAGTGCTTGACTCTGACCTGGATAGGTCATCACGGAGACCGGTTACTGTGACTAAAATGGCAAAAAGTGTTAAGAATTTCATGAATACTTATAAAATAATAGATCCATGGAGAACCCTGCACCCCAACACACGGCAATATTCTTATTATTCCCCAGTTCATCAGACTTATACCAGAATAGATTACTTTTTAATAGATAGTAAACTCCTTCAACAAACGAAACATTGCAATTATGAAACATTAATGTTGTCAGATCATAGTCCTCTAACTCTGCATTTAACTTTCGGATATAATCAAACATCGAGGATCTGGAGGTTTGATAACAGCATACTATCAAGCAAAGAAGGAATAGAAGAAATAAAAAAGCACATAAATTTGTATTTATCATTTAATGACACTCCAGACGTCACAAAATCCACCCTCTGGGAAGCGCTAAAGGCATTCATTAGAGGCCAGGTAATTTCATGGAAAAGCCTGAAAAACAAGCAACAAAGGGAAAAAGAAACTCAACTAAAAAAAGAAATAACAGAAACGGATAGACAACATTCATCTAGTCCCTCAATAATTCTACATAAGAAAAAGCTGGCTTTGCAGACAGAACTGGAATTAATATACACTTCAAGAACAGTTAAAATGTTGACCAAAGCAAGGCATAGATATTATGAAAAAGGGGAAAGAATGGGCAAGATTTTGGCTCAACAAATTAAAAAACAAACTGCATCAAGGATGATTACGGAAATCCGCACGGATTTAGGCCAAGTTACAAGAGACCTACAGGGGATAAATGATACATTTAAATGTTTCTATAAAAAACTATATACTTCAGAATCCAAGAAAAACCCCACACTCATAGATATGTTTTTTGATAAAATGTCTATTCCAACAATTAGTTTAGAAAATCTAGAACAACTGGAAAAACCCATAACAAAGCAAGAAATTGAACAAGCTATAAATAGTATGCAAAATTCTAAAGCGCCTGGTCCAGACGGCTACACTTCAGAATTTTACAAAGCCTTTAAAGAGCAGATCTCGATATTGCTGTTAGATGTATTCAATGAAGCCTTACATAGGGGCTCTCTACCTCCAACATTTTACCATGCAAGCATCTCTCTTATTCACAAAAAAGACAAGGACCCCTTAGACCCCGCGTCTTATAGACCGGTGAGCTTACTCAACGTGGACAATAAAATACTTGCAAAAATTGTAGCTACACGACTGGAAACAATCTTACCGACAATCATTTCACAGGACCAAACTGGGTTTATCAAAAACAGACAGTTGTTTTTTAATATTAGAAGATTACTAAATATAATTCACACTCAGGATAAAAAAAATCTACACCCTGAAATTTTACTTTCCTTGGATGCGGAAAAAGCTTTTGACAGGGTCGAGTGGGATTATCTCTTTTCGACCCTGTCAAAGTTTGGATTTGGCCCAAAAATTATATCTTTGGTAAAATTATTATATGCCCAACCCCAAGCATCAGTGCGGACTAACAATATGCATTCAAGTTATTTCCCTCTTAGCCGCTCGACTAGACAGGGCTGCCCGCTCTCGCCATTACTTTTTGCATTAGCCATTGAACCCCTGGCTCTTTTATTACGGGCAACGGAGGAGTTCATTGGGATTAAAAGGGGAAAAATGGAACATAAGGTTTCTTTGTACGCGGACGATCTGTTACTATATATTTCAAACCCTGTTAAATCTGTTCCTGTGATAATGGAAATTTTGAAAGAATTTGGAGCAGTATCAGGTTATAAATTGAACTTATCAAAAAGTGTCTTATTTCCAATTAATTCTAAAGCCCGTATGAATACTAAGGTGTTTAATATCTTTCCCTTTTCAATCTCAACTGAATTTAAATATCTTGGGATAAATATTACGCAGGAACATAACGGCCTCTTTAAGCACAACTTTTTGAAATTATATGATCAAACGAAAAAAGATATAGATACATGGAAAAATCTACCACTTTCATTAGCAGGTCGAATAAATATTATTAGAATGAATGTTCTGCCTAAGTTTCTGTTCTTGTTCCAATGTATTCCTATTTGGATAGCCAAGGCATTTTTTAATAAACTAGATTCCCTCATGTCATATTTTATATGGAATGGAAAAACTCCAAGAATCAAGAAAATGTTCTTGCAAAGACCAACTTGCCAGGGAGGAATGGGATTACCCTGTTTCCGACGTTACTACTGGTCATGTAATATCCGCTCAATGTCGTTTTGGTTGTCCACTCAGGGGGCTGATTGGAGTAGGATGGAAAATGAAAGCTGTTATCCCACCTCGTTAAAAGCATTACTTTATTCAGCTTTGCCTATTTCAAAACAAAAACTTGAGAACCCAGTAGTTTCTCATTCAGTTAAAATCTGGTCCCAGATTAGGATGCATTACGGATGGAGGGGTGCGTCAGCTTTAAGTCCATTGATTAATAATCATACATTTCCTCCATCAGTCTTAAATATGACATTTCTTCAGTGGGAACATAAAGGTATTCAATGTTTAAAAGATTTATTTATTGAAAATATATTTCCCACATTCAAACAATTACAGAGCAAATACAGATTGGAAAGTAAAGATTTCTTTAAATACCTACAGATCCGAAGTTTTGTTAAGGGTTTATTTCCGTCTTTCCCTAATCAGCCCCCAAACTCTGCAATGGAAACAGTGTTTTTGTCTAATCCATTTCAAAGAGGGCTAATTGCTAAAATCCACAATGTGCTATCACAGGAAGAAACAACACCTACATTGGACCATTTGAAAAGAGCCTGGCAAGATGACCTAGGGGTGTCTATTACAGACAATCAATGGTCAAAAGCCCAAAGTAATGTTCATTCTACCTCTGTTTGTATTAGACATGGTCTTTTGCAGTTTAAGGTGCTACACAGAGTGCATTTATCCAAATTAAAGTTGTCAAAGATGTTTCCTTCCATTAGTCCTTCTTGTGACAGATGTTCACAAGGGCCAGCTTCTCTTGCACATATGTTTTGGAAGTGTCCTCACATTACGACCTACTGGAACACTATATTTCAAACCCTTTCCAAGATTTTGAAAAAACAGCTTAAGCCAGATCCAATTTGGGCTCTTTTTGGTGTGAAACCAGTCAATGTACAACTTTCGGACACCCAAAACAGCATGGTTTGTTTTGTGACCTTGTTAGCACGGAGATTGATTCTCTTGTGTTGGAAACAAAAAATGCCCCCTGCTCACTCAGCCTTAATGAAAGACATAATGGGTCATTTGAAATTGGAGAAAATTAAATACTTGTTAAGGGGGAAGTCTGAAATATTTTATTCAATGTGGCAAACTTTCATAGATTACTTTGGTGAGAATGTTTAATTGATTGGCTTAGCATGGAAATAGAAATGATGCCCTCTGATGTATGTTGTTTGTTATTGTGTTTTTGTCTTTCTGTATTTGATATGTAAAAAACCTCAATAAAGAGAATTATAAAAAAAAAAATAATAATAATCAGTCGTTTTGAAGAGTATAATGCTTATTTTTGTCCCCATTTTTCCCGTGCTGAATATGATTTTCTTCTTACTTTTTCTTGTAAATTTCTGATAGAATTTTTTTTTTTAAAAAACATTTATACTTTTGTAATGTCTGAAGAATGCCAGACAAGGGAGGCTCCATTTCTGAACTTTTTAATCGGAACGCAAAACAACATGAACGCACCAGCCGAACTCACTCGCTCGTTTCTCTCTACCCGGCCTTTTCCGAACTCACTGCATTAATCCTAAACTGCCGGTGCAAAATAAAACAGCAATTTCACAACAATTATAAAGAGTCTGTGAGCTATTTAAAGCATATTAAGAGATGGATTAATTCAGGTACGACACCACTGAAGGCCTAGGTGTGAAATGTATGAAAATGTACTAAAGATATCAAATAATTCTGATATCAAATAATAGTTCTGATAATCAGATTTATTATGATAGGCTATAGCCAGAAGATAAATATAAACAAATATGTATAGAGTAGGAAGATAGACAACCTGTTTAACAATGAAGTCTGAATATATGCACAAAAAAATGAGAATACAAGTAGGCCTATATGACTGATGTTATAAACTGTTCATGGGGTATTGAGTACTAGGTCTTCATCACTCTTCACTCTCTATTAGATGTGCACCGTTACTGTGTTGCCACTTGTTTTTTTTGGGCGCTTGTCTTTGCACTGCAAGGCTCTGGTGACTTCATAAGCATCTCCCAAAATGGAGACGTTAAAATCGCTTTAGTGACGAGCATCATTGCACAAGTTTCACCTCGGCTCACCTAAAGTTAAACTTTATTAAAATATTAACAGCTTTACAGCTTAAGGAACCTGACTTCTAAAATACGTGAGAATGAGCTTTTTTCATATGCACGTGCAGATCCCTGCACAAGCACTGCGGGTGAGAGAGAACGCAATTGAAACAGGCCCCGCCCTCCAAGGGGGGCCCCAACAGACCACCAAAATCCCGTTAATTTTCTCTGTAGGATAATGATTTTCAGCCATAATGTCTAAACCATCCAAGGTAGATTGACCACGAGCTACGAGGTTGTGAAACTAAAGTTTCTGCTCCTATAAAAGCCACAAGGTATAAAAATCAACCTTGTTATTTGCGATCTTCTGGAGAAATACTACACTACCCATAATTCTAAGCAAAACACTGACGTCTCTGATTGGTCGAACTCGCGCCGCGGTTACCATGGCGACGTTTACCGCCCCCGCGAACGGTGATCTGAAGTAAATAAATACCGGTAGTTTATGTGTTTATACTTTGCCTTTTTTGCCGTTAGGTTAAAACGTTATTTTGAGCAGGAAAATAATTTTAATAGGAAATGAAACGTACATATGCCAGTGGTGCTGAAAAACGAAAGATATCAGACAACAAAAGAAAAGCTTTATTCAGTCTACCAAAAGTGACCTCTTTCTTTGGTCCAGCATCTGTGACGTTAACCCTACCGGCGACAGCAGCCGAACCCCCCGTCACAGGATGCTAGCCAAAATAAAGATTATCCGTCTTCAACAAACATCAACTTCAAACATCATTATTTATTTATTTATTTATGAAGTTCGGTTCAGTGTCAGTCAGACACTTTTTCGTCTTTGCTTTTGTTAAATAATTCAAGTTGAGGGGATGTTTGAGCTGTGTTTTTTTAAGTCAGCCCAGACAGCTGAAAATATACTGTGCAAATCAATTAAGCAGTGAAGTTGCCCTGCGTAAAAGGGCGAGGATTATTCCAACGTAAAATGCTGTATAATTGTATATAGTTTTAATCAAATAAGGTTGGATTATTTCTATGTTGAGCTGCCTGTTCATGAAGTTGAAAGTGCACGTAATAAAATAATATACCATTGATGCAAACCAACAGGAATCCTTGCTTTTTCTGCTCTATTATGTTTATGTTTTATGTGGGTATGGCCCCATATTAGTTATTGATGCTTAAGGCCGCCCCTGGCTGGACTGGAGCGGATCATGAAAGACTGAAAGAAGCTCAAAAGAATATTTGATTTGTTCACTTGTTATGGGTATATTAATTCACGTTTTTTTCTCATCATAATGGGCGACTTGCAGAGCGCCGAGTTAACCACGCCTTCTTATTTACATTCCGTGGAATACACGGAATAAAAAAATCTCTTACGGTTGACATTTTATTTCGGGGTTACGGAATATTCCGTCATTCCGCCCAGCCCTAACGTTGTGTCACGCGTCAGACAGGATAAACTTTACCGGCTGAAGTCCTAAAGGTTCAGTTTAAAGATAAGGAACGTACCAAGCACAGTGTTCTCTCACCATTCTAACACACACACACACACACACAGTTTGTCGCAGTCTTGTGGTCGTCAGACTAGAAATGAAAACCGATAAGTTAGATTTTTCTGTAATTTAACTTCTGTTTACATAACATCTCCAGAGTTTTGCGGACTGTGCGTCAGTAATCATGGTCCGTGGGGAAACGCGGCTTAAACAAAGCTTGCCTTGATGATTTTTTTGTATTTGAATTACTCAAGTTACTCGAGGAATCGTTGCAGCCTGCAGCAGGTGTAAACAGGTATGTGTCTCTTTTGTCCACTTGTCATCCAATCGACCAAAACGCATCTTAATATACCAGGCATAAACAGGGCATTATAAAGACTGCAGGGAGCCACAGCAGGGAGGCAGAAGAGCCACATCCGGCTCGAGAGCCACGGGTTGCCGACCCCTGTTCTAGATCAACTATCACATCATCTAATTCAGAGCTTCCCAAACTTCAGAGGGTAAGACCCCCCAAAAACATAGCAAAAGCTCCACGGGCCCCCTACCTCTTTGTTACAAAAATATATAGATTAATAGTAGATAGATATATTTGTAAATTAGATATATTTAATAAAGCAGATTGTCTCTTTGCACAAAATTATCAACATTTATTTATAATTATGTAAACCTTCTTTACAAATGTATTTAAATCCCTATTTACAATTCGTGAGCTTAGAATTATAAGGTTCTATCTCCACTTTTGGTCGAAATTGAGTTTTTGACATAATCTGATCCATTAGGTGTTTATTAATGCCTGTGTGGTGTTATTTTTGTAAAAACATATTTTGTTAGTAGTTATTAAAAAAATAAAAAGGTTCCATCTCAGTTTTGCCAGCTGGGATGTAAAAACTTTGATGCTCAATATCTCGGAACTACCTTAAACGGAGATAGAACCATATAATTCTAAGCTCACGAATTATATTCCATCAAAGTGTGTAATGTAAGATACATAGTTCACAAATCTATTCCAATAAAATACAAAGCGATAACTCCTTCCTGGTGGAACATTCTTCTTAACTCAGTCCGGTCAACCACATCTCTCATAACATTCAAAAAACTACTTAAAATCTCTTCTGTGAATACTTGACAGCAAAACACACTAACCCTCTCTCTTTTTCTCAACAGGTAGTGGTCTATCTTTTGTTAAAACAAGTAACTTTGTATTAGCACCTACTGTATAATTTCTAATGTTTGACATATCGCGTATTGCTCCCTGAACTCTTTGTAAGTGTTTTGGATAAATGCATCTGCTAAATGACTAAATGTAAATATAAATGTAAACTCATTAGAACCCATTATAATTCTAAATTTTGTGCGAATGCACCACACAAAAAATCAGATGTGGGGGTATAATTTGTAAATCACACGAAGTCAGTTGATAATACTATTCTGAGCAGTGCACTATTGTTGTAGAAATGTTGATGATGATTCAGGAAATGCTGCTGCTTGAAGGCTCAGCTCTTCTGGTCACTTAGTTGTATTGTTCAATAATCTATTGATTACTGATATTACTTGGTTGTCTTTTTTCTTACAAACAGATTGATGGCAACAATGAATATGGATGGCTCAGGGGTGAAGAAGGCCTTTGGAAAAACACGGCTATGCCGTGTTATAATAGGAACTACATTACTTTTTTTGTATGATTAGAGGATGTACTATCTATAGAGCTGGTAAGTCCCGCCCCTTCCGCAAAACCCTGCTGGACCTCAAAGTTGAAAAACCGTCAATGCAAGTGAATGGGAGAAAATAATTATTTTCTGGTCCCGCTTGAATTGTGCCATGAATGTGAACATATGTTGTCTGTGAATTTTTTATAGAACTTTTCGTGTAAAGAATGATACAATTTAGCGGGTAGAAGTTTGATACGGTTAGACTTTGTGTGAGAGCACTTTGTGGACTACAACTCTCGACGCGTTTGAAACGTCAACACCACTAGCACACGGACTAGCTCACGGATCCCGCTAAACATGGCTGTGTCTTTGGTGCACTTCACCGCCTTCTTTCAGGGAGAGGACAAAATCGTTCAAGTTGGCGAAAACCACGGGTAAGTCAACTTTTTGGGGTGACGTCACATAGGCGACATGTAGTCTTTCTCGTTATGTCTTTTCCACAACTGCTGGCCGAAGAATCATACCATATACTGTCAAACTCGTAACATGAAACGTTGTATAAAAAATTCACAGACAACATATGTTCACATTCATGGCACAATTCAAACGGGACCAGAAAATAATTATTTTCTCCCATTCACTTGCATTGACGGTTTTTCAACTTTGAGGTCCAGCGGGGTTTTGCGGAAGGGGCGGGACTTACCAGCTCTATACATTATCTATCCAGTGTTACCCATTGTGCGGCAAACTTTTAGCCATCACAGATGTACAGTGACAATACTGTAGGGGTGTAACAATTAATTGTGCATTATTATGCTCAGTTTCTCAACAAGTTACGGTCAAATGCTGCCACATCCAAAAGCCAGAGGGCGCTCTCATGCATGAACTCAAAATATGCGCAGTTATTTATTCAGTTTTTTAAATGTTTTAACCTGCAGACAATAGACAATATTAAAAGCACAGGTTTTAAATGTGTGAATTCTGTTATACCTATGCCACCTTTAGTTAAGATGGGTAGCCCTTATCAGTTAAATTTTTCATCTGAAAAACGAAAAGTTGGACATTGAAAAATTGGATTCAGTTTTTCTGTTTATTCCTGCTGTTGCAGCTCACTTGAAAAGAATGCTTGCTGAAAAATGTATGCTGTATTTTAATGTCTTAAAATGAGTGCTAATTGTGGCTTCATATTCATTAAGGTGCTGTACAGCAGTCCAAACCTTCAGCGTCAGAGGCTGAAATAAAAAAAATACAAAGGGAGCTATCTCCGGTCTGCTCCTGATAGATGCGGGGGCATGGGACGACAAAAGGGGAAATCGGCAATTGATGTGTGTTCAGATTCTGAATAAGTAGGCCTATAACCTATTGTTTATCTACATTGTTTCTGTTCATTTGTGATATGATATGGGAAAACTCATCACATGGTGAAATATAAAATACAGGTTTTGGTATCTTTCAAGCCCTTACAAAACTGGTTTTATTTAACTTACACATGATAGCAAAACCTGTAATATGTAAAAATTTGTCATGTGATGGGTTTTTCAAGATCACATCACATTTATATATGAATTTAATGCAACCAATGTTCTTAAAGCCCCCATCAATAAAAAATTATCTTTGAATTACATTTTTAAATTCTTGAATTGAATATAATAAAACACGTACAGTATTACATTTAATACTGTTGTGTCATTATTCTTGTGGTCTAGAATAGGACATCAATGTGTTAAAAAAATGTACAAAAAAATGCAAATCAAATGAATGTCAAGGTTTGACATCGATTTGATTTGCAATTTTGACCAATTCTTTGATGATTATGTTTGACGTCAATTTGATGTCTGTTTGACATCAATCGCCCGCTGGGTCAAAAGATTTTACACATTACCATAATAAATATACGTTTTTTTTTTTCTTTTTTCGTTGTGTGTTAATGTGTCTTTTGTTGTCCTGACTGTTTTTTTTTGCTTTTGTGTTTGTTATATAACTTCAAAACTGTAAATAAAAATAATATAAATAAACAAATATAAATAATATGTTAAATATTAACATACCTGAACATAATAGCAGTAAATATTCGATGACACAAACCATAAGTAAGCCAATTTTTTTCTTCTCATCTCAAAAGTGTTCGCTGTATCAAACTAGTGTCTTGTAAAAAATAAATAAAAAATAAAAATTGTGACATGGAAGAAAAAACACATTTTCCAGGCAGTTTGATGGAAAACACCTGGAAGCATCAATATTTCACATTTAATATAATAACACTTTAGGAAATATTTGGGTGGCAGTGGGAGATTCAGCTGTAAATGTTTATTTAGAAAGAAATGCAATGAATGCTATTTCTTTCACCTTTTGTGCGATGATGCACATGGAAGATAATAATATTGGCATTTTCGGTTTAAAGGCCCTTTCACACCGGATGCGTAACGAAAAAGCGAATAGTTCGTGTGCGAATAGTTCGCGTCAAAACCCATCACATGAGCCGCGTAAACACGGTCTCTATCTCTATCTTTGACGATTAGCTTTCTATCCCAAATGTAGTTTAGCCTGCTAGCCTACACAGCACAGGACTATACAACAACTAAAACTATCACACAACATACTCACAGTCGTGATAACCGAGTTGGTTGGCAATGCTACGCCACACAATCATTGTCCTTGTAGTATATGATTGGCTGAAGTCTTTTCTGTCGCCGCAAAAGGGAAAAAAAATCGACATCGAAACGAAAAAAAAAAAAGTCGTTTTTTCGCCGCAGCACATTCGCGTTCGGTGTGAAAGCACTCATTACACAAACAGCTGATCAAAAAATAAAACCATTGCGCGAATTATTCGTGCGTAAAAATCGCGTCCAGTGTGAAAGGGCCTTTAGGCTGAAAATATTAGCCGAAAATATGCAGCCCCGTCCCTCAGTGTTTGGCGATCGGGTTGCACTCTCACGCAGCATGTTTTCTATTCGCCACATATTGCGGAGGGCAACTTTCACATACCTCTCATAATGGGAACTGAGAAAAATGCCTGCTTCGTGTGCTGCTTGGGGCTGTACAAATCGCCACACAATTGAAAACAGGTCTCGGGGAATTACATTTCACAAGTAAGACTGAACATTTGTTTCTGGTTGTATTTGGTCATGATATAATCAGTAATAGTAACGTTAGTTGGCCACCGCACTGTAAACCCGGATAAGTAGAATCTACTTAAAAAAACCAAGGTAACTCATTGCCTTAATTTTTAAGAAATGAAGCATTAGTTGAATAAGTGAAGTGGACTACGTTCAATGAACTTAAAGGGATAGTTCACTTTGAAAATAAATTTTGGTATGTTTTAGCTTACCTCAAGGGCATCCAAGATGTAGGTGTCTTTTTTTCCGCAGTAATTTCAATTTTGATATTTTTAGGTCAAACCGTTCTTGTCTGTCAGTCATTTCATGCAGGTCTATGGATACTGTCTCAAAGAGCATGCACAAAGTCCAAATTAAAACATTTCCCCATCGTCCAAATTAAACAAATCCCCATCGTAAGTACACATTGATGGCCTAAGACACGAAACGAACGGTTTGTGTGAGAAAACGAATAGTATTTATATCGTTGTTATCTCTTGAACACAGCCGCGTCCAAATGATCTGAGGACGCGGGCGGGTATAGATATATACACTAGATGTCGCCTTCGCTACTGCAGTTCATTGGAACGAAACCATAGCCAAGGCGATGTCTAGTGTATATATCTCTATACCCACCCGCGCCATCAGATCATTTGGACGCGGCTGTGTTCAAGTGATAACAACGATATAAATACTGTTCGTTTTCTCACACAAACCGCTCGTTTCGTGTCTTAGGCCATCAATGTGTACTTACGATGGGGAAATGTTTTAATTTGGACTTTGTGCATGCTCTTTGAGACAGTTTACAGTAACTGAAGGTACTTAGTTTAAACAATCATTCCCCACCCATTTATTTAACTCAGCTTGTTAAGTAAGCATTACTCCATTACCAATTCAACTAAATTGTATATTCTAAGTGACCCAACTTAACTTTTAGTTCCTGAAACTTAAAATATCTTTCAATCAATAGAGCCAACATACAACTGCAAAATTACACTGATCCAATTCTTTACCTCCAATCATTACAATATTGCACTGCGCCTCTTCAAATTTGGTTGACAAACTGGCAAGATAAAACTCAGCCCTGCTGAACACTGGCAGCTTAACATTTACAAATAACAAATGTGTCCATGGAAAAACAAAAAAGTGTGTGAGAATGAAAAGAGAGAACGGGAGGGTGAAAAAAATAACAGAGAGCAGATACCTGTATGGAGAGCCCATACTCTCCCCTCCACCTCTACCTCCCTTTCTCTCTTCCCCCCCTCCTCTCTCTACCCCACTCCTCCATCTTGGCAATTGTGAACTCGATCATTAACAAAAAATGTTTCTCTGGATAAAATAAAAAAGCATGTGTGAGACAGAATAAGGGTGAAAAATAAAACTGACAGTAGATACCCATCTAGAGCCTATACTCTCCCCTCCTCCTCCTCCCTCTATCTCCCCTCCTCACGACCCCCCATGCTTTCTCTATCCACCATGTAAAAAATGTTTAAGCTGTCCTTCTCTCCTTACCCTCTCTCTCTTCACTGTACTTTACTTTTACTGCCTATTAATAATAAAAAAACTCACATTTGATTACTTGGGAAGAGGAGATGCTGGATCTTTCATTGCAAGCTGATTCTTGAGTGTTTGAAGTTTAGGTTTCAGATCTGTCTTACCCAAGTTCAGAAGTACCTGTTGAAAAAAATCTAAAGTGTTCTTCATGTATTTTGGGTAGTTGAGATGCAGTGCATAGGTAAGTCCGAAGACAGTGTACATGGCCTGGGGCAGGCTCTCAACATCCATCACAATGTTTCCCTCCAAGATGATTCCCACTGAGGATGCAGTGTGGTGAAGGGACTGCGTGTGTGGAGTGATGTTTTCCTGTTCATGGCAGAGGATCCCCACTGGCACATCATTGTATGAACCTTCCTCATCATCAACGTCCTGAAAAAAGGAACAGGGCATGATCACATCAACATGACAACATAGTGCTACAAACACCCTCTAAAGGTACACAGCCCACATGTCTGCCCTGTCCAGTGTCCACCCACTGCAGCGACCGCTACAGAAAATCACTCAGGACAGGTGCAAGAAGTATCCACAAATGATCTGGGGTGAACACTAGGGGTGGAACGGTACATGTATTCGTATTGAACCGAAACGGTACGGGTGTCTCGGTTCAGGACATGAATTTACACGGAGAATACACGATATAAAAATAAATAAAACTTGAGTGTAAATTATTTATGAAATGCAAACCTACTGTTAGATACGCAGTTTCTTAGGGACACCTAATCTGTAGCCCCGCATGTCTGATCTGAAACCAAACACACGAACACTGCAGGGAGGTAAACAGTAACACGTTGGGTTTATGCGCTCTGCACCAGACTGGTGCCGTGCACAGTGCACAAAGATTGTAAACCCGGAAAGCGAGCCCAGCCGCCGCCATCCACTCTGCGGAGCGGACATGCTTCACCTCCACGCGGACACAAAATTGAACTAAAACAAGCATTTAAAATGCATGGAAATGACTTACGGTGAATGTAAGTGCTGTGTCTTATGATCTCCAGTTGACGGTGAAGACTTCATGGCGCCGCTCGTGCTTATCCAGTCCTTTAAATGAAAAATGTGGCAAAGGTATGCCTGTCGCAATAGCAAGAATACTTTCTTTTATCTTTTGTGGGGGGGAAGGTCTCGCCTAAGTAGAATTTTTTTGTTTGTTATTATTCTATGTAATTTGCACTTTCATAAATAAGAGATGCTGTATTTTCAGTTTTATAACTGATTGTCTTATTTTGTTTATGTCACGCCTGCCGATCCAGAGTCTCCGGACAAGATGGCCGCCGCCGAGCCAGCGTCTCCGAACAAGATGGCCGCCGCCGAGCCAGTGTCTCCGGACAAGTTGGCCACCGCCGAGCCAGTGTCTCCGGACAAGATGGTCTCCGCCACGCTGTCTGTTCCTGTTCCTGAGCCGGTGTCTGTTCCTGTTCCCGAGCCGGTTCCTGTTCCTGGGCCGGTGCCTGTTCCTGAGCAGAATCCCATAGCTGCCCTCAAGAGAATTTTAGGGAGGGGCACTGTGTCCCTTGACAGGACCATGGAGGCCGCGCTGCCATGGCCACCCGAACTGTCTGGTCCGCCCTGGCCCCCTGAACTGTCTGCCCCACCCTTGGTCCGCCTCCCACCTGGACTTTTTTGGGTGTTTTTTGTTTTGTTGAGCGTCTGGAAGCCGCTCTTAAAGGGGGGGCTCTGTCACGATTAACCACGCACTCCCTGGGTGATTACGGACTCCATTTCCCATCATGCCTCTCCCTGGACTGATTACACCATACACCTGCACTGCACTGATTACACACACCTGCACCTCATGTTCAAACACTCATTTAAGCCACACTCACACAACACTCGGGGCTAAGTCTTGTTTTGCTGCTGCGAACATTTCCAAGCGTTTTACATGTGTTTACCTGCCTGTTGTGACCTTGTCTGTTCCTGATCTTCTGCCTGGTTCCTCCTGTTTGTTTGCTGCCTGCCCTGATATCCTGTGCCTGTTTGTTGACCACGATTTTGCCTGATCTTCTCTGCTGTGTTTGCTGGTGTATGACCCTTGCCTGGTGACTACTCTGTTTAATAAAGACAAGCTGCACTTGGATCAAGCGTGACTTTTTATTTACAGTACTGTGCAAAAGTCTTAGGCATGTTAATAC
Organism: Squalius cephalus; assembly: GCF_949319135.1. Taxonomy (NCBI): domain Eukaryota; kingdom Metazoa; phylum Chordata; class Actinopteri; order Cypriniformes; family Leuciscidae; genus Squalius; species Squalius cephalus. The sequence goes on from NC_137125.1 coordinate 26,783,353, forward strand.
CCCCCCCCCCCCCCCCCCCAAAAAAGGTTTTAAGTCAGTTATTTATATCTTTTGCTGTAGTGTGTCAGTAGGAAATATCAGTTTACATTTCCAAACATTCTTTTTGCCATTAATTGTAATAATCCAGTGAGATTTCTGTATGCACAACGAATCTGACAACAGTTAGGATGATCTGATCTTACCATCATCGAGTCCGTCTGTGATTACATGAAGAAACAAAAAACTGAGACAAACTAAATCCAGAAGAACTGCGGGAACGTCTCCAAGATGCTTGAAGAAACCTTCCTGCAAAGCTACAGTACTGTGAAAAGTACTGGCACTTGTGTTAAAATGCTGTAAAGTGAGAATGCTTTAAAAAATAAAATCACAGATTGAATTTACTTATGATTTAACTTCTATTAACTAATTCAAATCAATATATGGTGTAACTTGAAGAAACCTTCCTGCAAAGCTACAGTACTGTGAAAAGTACTGGCACTTGTGTTAAAATGCTGTAAAGTGAGAATGCTTTCAAAAATAAAATCACAGATTGAATTTATTTATGATTTAACTAAGACCTTTCATAAGTAAAAAATAAGACTTTTTAAGACTTTTTATGGCCTTAAAAAAATCTAATTTAAGACTTTTTAAGGATCCGCGGAAACGTACTTGGTTACTTACGTAACCTCGGTTCCCTTAGAGATAAGGGAACGAGTACTGCATTGCAAACGCTGTGGGAAAACTCCTTTTCTCGAGAATATTGAAGCCTTTATTTTAAAACGCATTGCAGCTGCACAGCGAGAGCTCGCGCGCTGATTGGCTGTGCTGCGCCAAATTGGACGCGTCAGGAGAGTATAAATTCAGAGAAAACTCGCCATATGACAGGTCTATATCGACTGAAGCGAAACACCTGATATGAGCGAAATAGCACGGCAAGGCAACGCAGTACTCGTTCCCTTATCTCTAAGAGAACCGAGGTTACGTAAGTAACCAAGTATATTCCCTTACGAGAACGTTCTCTCGTACTGCATTGCAAACGCTTTGGAAACCAATTTAAAACACCGTGCTATTCGCCTACGACTACTCTGAGAATCCAGGGACCCCCAGGACTATAACAGAGTAGTCTGAATATCACAGACCAGAACGTCGGGTCTAAAAATGATATGCAATTATGTAGTGAAGCACAAAGACCACTCAGAATATGTATAGGGCTGGGTCGAAAGAGCCAGGGACCTAGAATATCATTCCCACATAGAATTGTGAAGTCACAACAGAGTGTCTGAGTTATACACTGGCCTGGGTCCATATAGCCAGGGCCTAGATGGAGAGAACTCGTACCTGCAGAGCAGGGACCTCTAGGTTATAAAACCTTGCAAATGTGGACGGAGCGGACCAGCCGGCCGCCGCACAAATGTCTTCGATAGGGACTCCACTGGACCATGCCCAAGAGGAAGCCATGCCTCTTGTGGAGTGAGCTCTTACACCTATGGGACACGGGAGGCCCAGTGAGGTGTATGCCAGAGTGATAGCGTCCACTCTCCATCTAGATAGCGTGAGTTTCATGACCGGCAGCCCTTTGGTGCGGCCCCCGAAACAGACAAAGAGCTGTTCAGACTGTCTGAAAGAGGCCGAACGCTCCAAATATATTCTCAGAGCTCTGACGGGGCAGAGCATGAGAGCATCACTATCTTCTCCCAAAACTGGGAGAGCTGATAGAGAGATAACCTGGGCTCTGAACGGTGTTGAGAGCACCTTAGGTACATTTTAGGTACTTTAGAGTCGTTAGGTCCAAACTCAAGACAGGAAGCGCTCGTGGAGAGCGCTTGTAAGTCCCCTACTCTTTTTACTGATGCCAGTGCTAACAGCAGAGCATTTTTAAGAGAGAGAGGTCTTAAATCAGCCGACTGAAATGGCTCGAAGGGGGGTCCCTTTAGAGCCCGTAGAACCAGAGAAAGGTCCCAAGCCGGCACTGAAGGTGGTCGAGGCGGGTTAAGCCTTCTGGCTCCTTTAAGGAAGTGAACTATGAGGTCGCTTTTACCTAAAGAAGAGCCAGCCACTTGCACATGGAAGGCTGCGATAGCTGGCACGTACACTTTGAGTGTGGAGGGGGAGCGTCCCGCATCCAGCAGCTCTTGGAGAAAGGAAAGTACCGTTGGTACTTCGCAAGTGTGTGGGTCGAGGTTCCGAGCTAAACACCAGCTGGAGAACACTGACCATTTAAGGTAGTAATGGTCCATAATGGTATTCCATAATGGTATTGGCATAATGGTATTGGTATTCAGGACACCTTCTGGGAGGTCCTGGGGTACCCGTTGAGTGGCCATGCATGGAGGGCCCACAAGTCGGGACGGGGGTGCCAGATAGTCCTGTTTGCCTGTGCAAGGAGGTCGCTCCTTAGCGGGATTGGCCATGGAGCTATCACAGACAGCTGCATTAGCTCTGGGAACCAAATCTGGGTTCGCCAGAGGGGGGCTACAAGGAGGACTGCGCAATTCGTGTTCCTGATCCGTTCGATGACCTGAGGGAGCATCGAGACCGGGGGAAACGCATAAAGGGGGAGGCTGGGCCACTCGTGAGCCAGTGCATCCCTGCTCTTTGAAAAGAAGATTGGGCAGTGACAGTTGTCTTCTGAGGCGAAGAGGTCTACATCTGCCTTCCCGAAGACCTCCCATAACAGGAGAACCGTGAAGGGGTGGAGTGGCCATTCTTCTGGGGGAACATTGCCCTGAGAAAGCATGTCTGCTCCTACGTTCATCGTGCCTGGTGAGCGCAGGTTGGTTTGAGCCCATAGCAGTAGCCATGTGGCTATGGCTAACAGGTTTGGGGACCTGAGACCGCCCTGGCGATTTATGTAGGAGACCACTGACATGTTGTCCGTGCGGACCAAGACGTGGTGTCCCGCCAGATATGGGAGGAAGGTTTTTAGGGCTAGAAAAACCGCTCTCATCTCGAGGCAGTTGATGTGTAGGCATTTCTCCGAGCTCGTCCAGAGCCCGGAGGCAGGCCTGCCCTCGTACAGGGCTCCCCAACTGGAGTTGGAAGCGTCTGTTGAAATGACCCTCCTCTCTGAGACCAAACCCATGCTCACACCCTGCTGGTACCAGCGGGTGTTTTTCCAGGGGTCCAGAGCTTTGATACAGCGCTGGTTCACCCTGATATTCACGAGGCCCGAGCACCATGCATGGGGTGGTACCTGAGGTGCTTGCCACAACTGAAGAGGACGCATACGCAGTAGGCCTAGTTGGAGTACTGATGATGCTGATTCCGTAAGGCCCAAGATCCTCTGAAACGTTCGGAGGGGTACATAGGAGCCCTCTTTGAACGACGCGGCGAGCCGCTGAATTGATAGAGCCCGGTCCGTTGTGGGCCATGCTCTCATAAGTACGGAGACGAGAACTGTTCCCAGGAACGTGATAAGTTGGCTAGGGGACAGAATACTCTTGGAAAATTTTACTCTGAGCCCTAGACATTCTAGATGGTTGAGGAGTCAAGTTTTGTGAGTATGGGACTCCGCCTCTGACTGAGTCAGTATGAGCCAGTCGTCGAGGTAGTTCAGAATGCGCATTCCCCGCTGTCTCAGGGGAGAGAGATCTGCATCCATGCACTTCGTGAATGTACGAGGCACTAGCGCCAGTCCAAATGGTAGGACTGTGTATTGACATGTCTGCCCCTCGAAGGCGAATCTCAAGAATGGCCTGTGATGGGGGTTCACTTGGATGTGAAAGTAAGCGTCTTTTAGATCCACTGAGAAGAACCAGTGTAACCCAGGTCACAAAGGGTTAAAACAGAATCTTGAAAAAAAAGCCAAGAACAAATAATTTTATATGTAGAAAAAAGAATCATCTATATTATTCAATATAGTACAAAAAGATATATCAGTACAAATATTGTATTTTAAAATAACTCTTAAGTTAAAACTAATCAGAGTAATCTAAAGAGATCGCTAATTGGATAAGTGAAAGTTGAGCCCCGCCCCTAGAAGCTCGTCGGAAAGAGAGATGTGAGACGCAATGTGAGAAAAGCCATGTTAGAGAAGCCATGCGAGAGCATTAGCTATATTAAAGCTGTTAAGAGATAAAAACAAACCTTGATTATATTGAACAGAAGTTCTGTAATGTTCCTGATCGGAAGGAAGACTTAAGCAGTGGCGATTTACTGAAGTAACAAGGCCAAATCGATGGGTGTTTAGGATAATCGCCAACTTTTTTTTTTTTCTTTTCTTTTTTTGGATTATATTCTCCTTGGTGAGTAACATTTTATTTATAAGATGATGTTTTTGAATGTGAAACGAGTAATATGAATATCTGACTAAGGTGCACGTATATACAATGGAAATCTGAATGACGTGAAATGATGCAATTGCTGTTTAAATGAGCTGTGTACAGCTGTAAAGTGATGTGAATGTGTAAATTGTGTTTAATGTTGAAGGAAAACGTGTATATTTGTGTGAAGTTAGTTAGTTTTGTTTTTTTTCTCATTACCGAGTTTATCACCACGAGGTGCTAGCTTGCTAACCATGTACATATATTTCAATATGTATCAACCGCACGTGAGTTGATTAGCATGTCACGTTCTCTGTGTACGAGGAGAATGAAATTGATCAGACAGACATGTTTGAGTTTAAAATAGTTTATTAGAAATTGAAATGAGGTATGTTGACTGAATATTTGGAAAATGTGATTTAATGACTGTTGTTTTTTTGGTTTTGTGTTTTCAAGGCCGGGTTTTTTTGTTTTTTTGTTTGTTTGTTCTCTTCTTTTTTTTTGTTGAGCATATGTGAGTGTTTCATCTGCTGCCGATCCTGAGTTTCAGCAGTAGAGATTGACATCGAGGAATTGTCCTTGCCTTTTGCTGTGTGTGAATTGCGAGGACTGGCGAGCCATTCCCAACTGAATCGTACCTGGTGACATAGTTTCAAGCGTGAGGAATACATATTGGTAGGACGAACCATTCTTCTTTAATCACCTTTATTCTACTGGACTGAGCATTTTTATTATTTTTTTCCTCTCTCGTCTTTCGGACTCGCTGGATTGAGAAACTGATTTTTTTTGGACTGAGCCATTTTTTTTTTCCTTTTTGAATCTGAACTGAGATACTGATTATCTGAACTGAGATACTGTTTTTTGAACTGAAACACTGATTTTCTGAATCGAGACATTTTTATTTTATTTTTATTTTGACATTTCAATTGAATTATACTGTTGTTTATATTGTGTTTTTTTTTCTCCTCCCATTCTAATATTTCACTTCAAGAGTTACTAAGAAAAGAAAATCTAAAAAGATACGGAAAATATAAATACTTTTCTTATAGTTAATACTTACATTGATGTTTTGAGTGGTTATTCCCCTTTTGTTGTCGCTTTATATAATTAGCATTTTTTTCTCCAGAGAGCCGTACTTAATCTTCTGTGACTGGTCTATACTTAGTTTTAACTTGTGATTTAGGTTACAAAAATTGGCGAGCCCAGCCAGGAGGAAAAAATAAATCAATAATATATATATAATTTTTTAAACCGAACAAAAATACTAAGTGCAAGACTAAAAAGGGGAATTTATACTTTAACCAGAGTGAAACAGTCAAAATGAATATAGTGAAACAAGAAAATGTGAACGTTACAAATGCTGTCCTCGTTAGCGGCCTTGCTTTAACTGAAGCAGACCAGCATGTTGAAGCATATTTGCTTCGATATGGTTCTATAAAACGTAACTTGCTGATAGATGACCCTACCTCAAAATTCCACCGTAGTGCCATAGTGGAATTTGCCCATAGTGCTGCCATGAAAAATTTAGGACCTTTACTACCCTTGACATTTGTGTGCCCTACTGACCTGAATGTTACTTTTCAAATACATCCCTTAGATATTATGTGCCCTCAGGCTGACACCAGTGAAGTTACTAAGGGGTACCTCGAAGAACTGCAAGCAATTGCCAGTGCAAGCGGGAAGTCATTTCAAGATGTGCTCCAGGAGGAATTGGCAAAGATTCACCAGGTTAGTGTTTCTGGGAAAGAACCAGCAGTGTCACAGGGAGTGAGTACCTGCAATCTTGGTGACAGTCTTCTGAGTCCAGGGACCAGCAATCCCCCTCTGTTGAGTGATGAGAACCCAGAGTTAAAAAGCCCGGTTTTGGAGAACACAACTACTGCTACACCTTTGCAGTCGGAAGTCAATGGAGCCATACCTGTTACAATGGTGTCCCCACCCATCTCAGCAAGCATCCTAGACACACCTACGGTACAACGAGTGGTGGTAGAGCACATTGTGAAGACAAATGAAGCTGCGTCGTCGCAACAAGCCTTAATTCACCTTCGGGCCTTTTCTGGTAAAATTCCTCGCCCTGGAAATGAGCCAGACTTCGATACTTGGCGTGCAAGTGTCGACCTTCTTATGACCGATCCTTCAATCTCTGATTTGCATCGAACAAGGAAAATTCTTGACAGTCTGCTTCCCCCAGCTGCGGATATTGTCAAACATGTCTCTCCCAAAAGCCTACCTACTGTATATCTGCAACTGCTGGAGTCTGTATATGGCTCTGTTGAAGACGGAGATGAGTTGCTAGCCAAGTTTATGAGCACTCTTCAAAATCATGGTGAGAAGCCTTCAACTTATTTGCATAGATTACAAGTTCTCATGAGTACAACAATTCGACGAGGAGGCATAGCTGAAAGTGAAAGAGACTGTTGTCTTCTGAAGCAATTTTGTCGCGGCTGTTGGGACAATGGCCTCATCACTGACCTCCAGCTGGAAAAGAGGAAATCCAACCCACCTTCATTTGCAGAATTAGTTGTGCTCATTCGCACAGAAGAAGACAAAAATGCCTCCAAAGAGGAACGAATGCGGAAGCATTTAGGATTAAACAAGCACTGTCCTGCTCCTTCAAAATTGAGAATGTCAACTCACCAGATATCTGCACACCCATGCGATGCACTTGAAGTTGACCATGCTGAAGCAACTCTTTTAAAGCAAGTCTGTGAACTTCAAGCTCAAGTTAGTTCCCTGCAAAAGCATTCTGGCCAGAAGGAAAAAAACGTTCAAGCGAAACCAGATGAAGTGAGTGCGCTGAAAAAAGCTGTCACGGAGTTGCAGGCCCAGGTCTCGGCTATGAAAACGGCAGCTACTGCAAAAAAGAAAGATGTGGAATTGACTGAAATTGCTGACTTAAAGAGACAAGTTGCTGACTTGAAAGTCCAAATTTCTGCTTCTGAGATGCACAGAAACCATTTTGAGAAGTTCCCTCAGTCCAGAGACTGTCACAAACACAAGCTACCTGAATCAAGTGCAACAGAGTGGTCTGGAAATGGTCAAATACCTGGCAGCAGACCCCGTCCGGGGTATTGTTTCAGATGTGGGGAAGACAGTCATCTTGCCAACAGTTGTGATAATGCTCCTGATCCCTCCAAAGTTGCAGAAAAACGACAGAAGTTAAGAGAGCGTCAGGCCCAGTGGGATTCACACCATGCTGCAGCTATGAAACCTTTAAACTGAGAATGGTCTCTGTAGAGGGGCATACAGAGACCGGACAAGGAAAAAATTGCCCAAGAAAGTCTAGACACTTGTTCAACCAACATCCTCGCAGCAACCCACCTTTATGCAACTTACCAAGAGGGTTGGTAGGAATAAAGTGTACTGCTCAAATTGCTGTTGCTGGAAAAAAAGTTTCCTGCCTTTTAGACACAGGATCCCAGGTCACCACAATTCCCTTGTCATTCTATGAACAGCACTTGTCAGACCATCCTCTGAAGTCACTGAACAACTTGTTGGAAGTGGAAGGGGCGAATGGACAAGCAGTGCCTTATCTCGGATATGTGGAACTGGTCTTAAAGTTTCCCAGAGAGTTTCTTGGAATAGAAGCAGAGGTACCTACCCTAGCTTTAGTGGTCCCAGATCTGATGAACACGCCTCAAGTTCTGATTGGCACTAACTCATTAGATGCCCTTTACAGTTACTATGTCCCGAAGCCTGCAGAACACCCTCAATCCACCTCTCATGGTTATCGTGCAGTGCTAAAAGTTCTTGAAGCAAGACACCGACAAACATGTGCTGATATGGTGGGCTGGGTGAAATTCAAGGGGAGCGTTCCAGAGGTAGTACCCGCTCGGAGTACAGTGGTCCTGGATGGACATGTTTTGGGGAACAGCCCTAATGTAGAGAAATGGGTAGCTTTAGAGTCACCAACCTCACCCTCCTTGCCTGGTGGTTTGCTGGTTGCTAGCTGTTTGCATACTTTACCTTCCAAGAGGCATCAGTTGCCAGTTGTGCTAAGGAATGAAACCCAGACTGATATCACCATCCAGCCCAGAACTATAATTGCTGAGATGCATGCAGTCCAGAGCGTTATGAAGAATGAACAAATTAATTCCAGTGCTATGAATGCAAGAGGTCCTGTTTGTTCCGATCTCAGTTTCGACTTTGGAGATTCACCCTTGTCACCTGAATGGAAAAAACGGATAACAGATCAGTTGAATTCCATGCCCGAAGTCTTTGCTTTGCACGACTTAGATTATGGACACACTGACAAAGTCACCCACCATATAAAGCTTAGCGATGAGACACCATTCAAACACAGGGCTCGACCTATCTTCCCGCAAGACATTGATGCTGTGAGAAAGCATCTGCAAGAATTATTAGCTGCTGGAATCATTCAAAAGTCAGAATCTCCCTTTGCCTCCCCTATAGTGGTTGTGAGGAAGAAAGATAACTCTGTTCGTCTGTGTATTGATTTCAGAAAGCTCAACTCGCAAACCATCAAGGATGCGTACGCCTTGCCGAATTTAGAGGAAGTCTTTTCAGTGTTGACTGGTTCGAGGTGGTTCTCTGTCCTTGACTTAAAATCAGGGTATTATCAGATCGAGATGGAAGAAGCTGACAAGTGTAAGACTGCCTTTGTTTGTCCCCTGGGGTTCTGGGAGTTCAATAGGATGCCCCAGGGGATCACCAATGCCCCAAGTACGTTTCAAAGGCTGATGGAGCGATGCATGGGGGATTTGAACAGGAAAGAAGTTTTAGTCTTCATCGATGATCTGATAGTTTTCTCTGAAAGTCTCGAAGAGCACGAGTCACGGCTGTTGCAAGTCTTGAAACGACTCAAGGAGTATGGATTAAAATTATCACCTGCAAAGTGCAAATTTTTCCAGACCTCTGTTCGATACCTGGGTCATATTGTATCTGAGAATGGAGTGGAGACAGATCCGGTGAAAACCAAGGCCCTTAAAACCTGGCCAAGGCCTAGGAACCTCAAGGAATTAAGATCCTTCCTGGGATTTTCTGGATACTATAGGAGATTTGTCCAGGATTACTCTAAGATCATCAAACCACTTAATGATCTCACAACAGGGTATCCACCACTTCGGAAAGGTCACAGTCAAGACAAGAGTAAAAAGTACCTTGATCCCAAAGAGCAGTTTGGGGATAGATGGAATCACTCGTGTCAACAAGCCTTTGATCTGATCATTGAAAGACTCACTTCTGCTCCTGTCCTAGGATTTGCAAATCCAACACTTCCTTACGTTTTGCATACCGATGCCAGTACCACCGGGCTCGGAGCAGCCTTGTACCAGAAGCAAGAAGGACAGATGCGGGTGATTGCATTTGCAAGTCGAGGATTGACAAAAAGTGAAACCAAGTACCCAGCTCACAAGCTAGAATTCCTAGCTCTCAAATGGGCAGTTACATCTAAATTTAGTGATTATCTGTATGGAACGGATTTTGTAGTAATAACAGATAGCAACCCCTTAACCTACATTCTGACGTCTGCAAAGCTGGATGCCACTAGTTATCGTTGGTTGTCAAACCTGTCCACCTACAATTTCAAGTTACAGTACAGGGCTGGAAGCCAGAATCAGGATGCCGATGGGCTTTCTCGACGCCCACATGGAGAGCCTTTGGACGATCTAGTGTCCCAGAAAGAGAGGGAGAGGATAAAACAGTTTACCCTTCATCATCTAAATCAAGCAACAGCTGAAGAATCTGTTATCCTGCCAGAAGCCATAAAAGCCATCTGTGAAAGACATCAGATCAGCAAGCTTCTTAATGGTGGTGGATTGTTGAACCCTTCCTTTGCCCTTGTCGAGTCTTTGGCCCTTCATGTAAATGTGCTACCTGATGAGTTTGAACAGGAAAATGAGCATGGTCTCCCTGTTATTCCTCACCTGTCCAATGAAGAGTTGGTGAAGCAGCAGAGGATGGATCCAGACCTTAAAATCATCATTGAATGTTTGGAGTTGAATGAGAAGCCTTCTATTCCAAAGAGCCAGTCCCTCGCTATTGCCTTGTGGATACGAGAGTGGAATCGTCTGGAATTGAGAGATGGAGTGCTCTACAGAAAGAGGCAAGATCAAGGAACCACCCTTTATCAACTAGCCTTACCTGCTGTCCTGCGAGAAACAGTGTTGAGGAGTCTTCATGATGACATGGGGCACATGGGCATGGAAAGGACTCTTGATCTAGTCAGGGCCAGATTCTTTTGGCCAAAAATGTCCTTAACTGTGGAAGAGAAGATTAAGGCATGTGAGAGATGTATACGTAGGAAAAAGCTTCCAGAGAAAGCTGCTGCCCTGGTGAATATCAAGACTACCAGGCCGTTGGAGTTGGTCTGTATGGACTTCTTGTCCATAGAACCAGATAAGAGCAACATCAAAGACATATTAGTCATTACAGACCACTTTACCAAATATGCAGTGGCTATACCTACCCGAAACCAGAAGGCGCAGACTGTGGCTAAATGCCTATGGGAAAACTTTCTAGTACATTATGGATTTCCCGAGAAATTGCACAGCGATCAAGGGCCAGATTTCGAGTCACGTCTGATCAAAGAGCTGTGTCACATTGTAGGAATACGCAAGGTGAGAACTACTCCATACCACCCGAGAGGGAATCCGGTGGAGAGATTCAACAGAACCCTTCTCCAGATGTTGGGTACACTCGAAAACCAGAAGAAATCTTGCTGGAAGGAGTTTGTGAAGCCTTTGGTGCATGCTTACAATTGCACTAGAAATGATGTGACAGGATACACACCCTATGAACTTATGTTTGGGAGAAAGCCCAGGCTGCCAGTTGACTTAGCCTTTGGTCTGCCAGTGAATGAACCTACCAAGTCCCATTCTCAATATGTGAGTGAACTGAAAGAATGTTTAAAGGAAAGCTACGAAATTGCCATCAAGAACGCAGCAAAGGTAGCTGATCGCAACAAGTGCAGGTTTGACAAACGTGTAGTGGTTTCTCCCCTTGAAGAAGGAGATAGAGTCCTGGTGCGGAATGTTAAACTGAGAGGGAAGAACAAGCTAGCAGACAAATGGGAGCCGGATGTATATGTAGTCATTCGGAAAGCGGGTGATCTTCCAGTCTATACAGTCCAGACAGAGGGAAAGAATGGTCCTATCCGCACTCTGCATCGTGACTTGTTACTACCATGCGGGTTCCTCCAAGCGGATGACACAGAAGAGTTGCCAAAACAGAGTCTGAACCGTAGACCCAGAACACGAGCCTGCCTGGATGCTGGAAAAGCGGAAGAATCAGAATCGGTCGAAGAATATTCAGATTATGATGATGATCCTGAGCTTTCTTATATGACTGGAAGAGGATTTGAGATTGATACCAAAATTCTTTCCAGACCATCAACGAGTGTTGAAAGAACTGTGACCAACTTACCTGACCAAGTGCCTCCAAAAGAACCTTCTAGCGAACCTGTGGGATACTTACCTGGAAACTCACCAGAAGAAAACTCCTTACCTGTACTGGATCTGGCAGAAAAATCTGTGTCTGAGGATGAATCTGGAAAAGTAACAGAAACTGTTGAACAGAGGCAGAGAGAAGAACCCCAAGGACTGTCAAGTGAGTTTTCTGAGCAAACCCAGGGTAAATTGTCCAGCACTAATAATGAAGGAATGATGACTCAAGATGAGATAAACACAGAGGTGAATTCTCACCAGGATCTGATGGAACAGGAGGATCAAGTGGAAGAGAGTTTTGTTCCTAGACGTTCTCTAAGGTCAAGAGAACCTCCAAGACGACTCCAATACTCACAGTTGGGGCATCCGCTCAGCCTAGTCATCCAATCCCTGTTGACAGGCCTTAGCACTGCTTTATCTACCTCCTTGGATGACTCTGAATCCTCAACCAGAGCCTCGAGTCCTAATCCTGTGGTGACCAGTCAGCCCCGTAGATGCAGAGGGACCTGCATATATTCAGGAGGGGAGGGTGTAACCCAGGTCACAAAGGGTTAAAACAGAATCTTGAAAAAAAAAGCCAACAACAAATAATTTTATATGTAGAAAAAAGAATCATCTATATTATTCAATATAGTACAAAAAGATATATCAGTACAAATATTGTATTTTAAAATAACTCTTAAGTTAAAACTAATCAGAGTAATCTAAAGAGATCGCTAATTGGATAAGTGAAAGTTGAGCCCCGCCCCTAGAAGCTCGTCGGAAAGAGAGATGTGAGACGCAATGTGAGAAAAGCCATGTTAGAGAAGCCATGCGAGAGCATTAGCTATATTAAAGCTGTTAAGAGATAAAAACAAACCTTGATTATATTGAACAGAAGTTCTGTAATGTTCCTGATCGGAAGGAAGACTTAAGCAGTGGCGATTTACTGAAGTAACAAGGCCAAATCGATGGGTGTTTAGGATAATCGCCAACTTTTTTTTTTTCTTTTCTTTTTTTGGATTATATTCTCCTTGGTGAGTAACATTTTATTTATAAGATGATGTTTTTGAATGTGAAACGAGTAATATGAATATCTGACTAAGGTGCACGTATATACAATGGAAATCTGAATGACGTGAAATGATGCAATTGCTGTTTAAATGAGCTGTGTACAGCTGTAAAGTGATGTGAATGTGTAAATTGTGTTTAATGTTGAAGGAAAACGTGTATATTTGTGTGAAGTTAGTTAGTTGTGTTTTTTTTCTCATTACCGAGTTTATCACCACGAGGTGCTAGCTTGCTAACCATGTACATATATTTCAATATGTATCAACCGCACGTGAGTTGATTAGCATGTCACGTTCTCTGTGTACGAGGAGAATGAAATTGATCAGACAGACATGTTTGAGTTTAAAATAGTTTATTAGAAATTGAAATGAGGTATGTTGACTGAATATTTGGAAAATGTGATTTAATGACTGTTGTTTTTTTGGCTTTGTGTTTTCAAGGCCGGGTTTTTTTGTTTTTTTGTTTGTTTGTTCTCTTCTTTTTTTTTGTTGAGCATATGTGAGTGTTTCATCTGCTGCCGATCCTGAGTTTCAGCAGTAGAGATTGACATAGAGGAATTGTCCTTGCCTTTTGCTGTGTGTGAATTGCGAGGACTGGCGAGCCATTCCCAACTGAATCGTACCTGGTGACATAGTTTCAAGCGTGAGGAATACATATTGGTAGGACGAACCATTCTTCTTTAATCACCTTTATTCTACTGGACTGAGCATTTTTATTATTTTTTTCCTCTCTCGTCTTTCGGACTCGCTGGATTGAGAAACTGATTTTTTTTGGACTGAGCCATTTTTTTTTTCCTCTTTGAATCTGAACTGAGATACTGATTATCTGAACTGAGATACTGTTTTTTGAACTGAAACACTGATTTTCTGAATCGAGACATTTTTATTTTATTTTTATTTTGACATTTCAATTGAATTATACTGTTGTTTATATTGTGTTTTTTTTTTCTCCTCCCATTCTAATATTTCACTTCAAGAGTTACTAAGAAAAGAAAATCTAAAAAGATACGGAAAATATAAATACTTTTCTTATAGTTAATACTTACATTGATGTTTTGAGTGGTTATTCCCCTTTTGTTGTCGCTTTATATAATTAGCATTTTTTTCTCCAGAGAGCCGTACTTAATCTTCTGTGACTGGTCTATACTTAGTTTTAACTTGTGATTTAGGTTACACCAGTCTCCTGGGCGAATTTGCGCTAGGATGTGTATGGTTGTAAGCATTCTGAATGGCCGTCTCATGAGGGCCTTGTTCAGATGTCTGAGATCTAAAATGGGTCTCAAGCCGCCGTCTTTCTTCGAAACGAGAAAATAACGGCTGTAAAACCCCGACTCCCTTTGTGACGCGGGGACTATCTCGATAGCCCCTTTCGCCAGCAGACATGATACCTCGGTGCGGAGGACATGAGCTATGGTGCTCCTTACCAAGGTTTGGATGACAGCGCGAAAGCGCGGTGGTCTGCGGGCAAACTGAAGCGAGTAGCCGCACTTTATAATGTTCATTACCCATTCTGAAACTCCGGGGATGGCCTGCCATACCAGAGCCCGCTGAGCCCGAACCGACATGAGTTTATGTGAGAGGTTTTGCTCAATTCGTGCTTTTTGTGGGTCGCCGTTAAAACGGCTTTGGGTGCAGGGGTGCGTGACAGAAGACGGGCCCATGTTCTGCATTTAACACTGCTCCAGCCGCCTGAGCTGAAGAGGGGGCTGTGAGAAGCACTTAAGCGGTCTTTGGGGCTGGTCCGGCCGCGGCGGGACATAAACCCCTCTTTCTGCCGGCTAGGACTGCTTTTTGGCCTGTCCCTCAGTATGATTTTTCTACTTCTACTTGCTATCAAGGCCAAAAAAGTCAAACTATCATAAAAAAACATATACTTGTATATAGCCTTAAAGCTCCAATATGTAAAAAATTTTGACCACAAGAGGGCGCAGTTTCCAACAATAACAAAGGCGAAGCTTGATGACGCTATGAAGGAGGTGACGATGGGAGATGTCGTTTTTAATGCGTTTTCACCATCTAGCGATGTATCTAAATGGAATTAATGAATCATGATCACGGATGAGGTAATTTATTCGTTTTTGTATTACCTGTAAGTCTGATCGTATTATTTTATGTCATCATAATTAATGAACTGCAAGGAACTTGAAATGTTATGCTATATTATCCCGTTACAACTTACAGCTATTTGTCAAATGATTTGTTGGGTTAATGTTGTGCAGTTTTACATGTTTATGGTTAATGCCGTGTTGTTTAACGTGTTCAAACCAATCGTTCTAAAAGTATATTTGAACGAACATTTGCAAGTAATGACTAAATATGTTTTTTTAACAACACATATCCGATTATATTTAATTGTACTGCCATAATCTCGGTCACCACACGTGATAAAAAGCCTTACCGAAGTACAAAGAGC
The DNA here is from genome assembly GCF_949319135.1 of Squalius cephalus. NCBI lineage: Eukaryota > Metazoa > Chordata > Actinopteri > Cypriniformes > Leuciscidae > Squalius > Squalius cephalus. The sequence goes on from NC_137125.1 coordinate 26,798,459, forward strand.
AATATAACTTTGTTTATAAGTGCTATTGACAGTTGCATGTGTTGCAGGGAAACACAGATACATAAAAAATGCTACAGTGACAGAATGTACAGGCATGTGGTGTAATTCATATCTATTAAAATCATCTTTACTGTAACTATTACGTTACTTGTACAATAAAAAAATAATTGATTTGCTTACCTGTCTATCAATACACTCGCGAGAGCAGAGTCTCTGTCAAGTCCAAGATTGTCGCGCAGCTCTCTCCATCTCGAAAACGCCTGGCCGATATTTATCCGGGTTTTATTCCTCCGTTTGTCACACAGTCTGCGTGTATCCGAATATGGACACTTTCTTTCTGTTGGCACTTCAATACTCGCCAAAGAGTAATCGTGATCCATAACAGCTATAACCATACAGTCTATGGCTATAACGCTATAACCACCACTTCCGCATTTGACCATGTGATATTCCGGTGTGGTGGAATATCACATGGTCCACACCGGAAAAAAAGGATAGTGCGGACATTGCGTCACTGAGAGGCGACATTTCTTTTCCGGGACCGACAGGTATTTAAAATCAGGTTTCATTCACTTTAAATGACATTACACAATAACAAATATATAGTTTATTATTGCACACTAATATTTATAACAGCAAAATAACCTTTTAAACATGATGTAATATTAATATTTATTCGAGTCAAACACACCTTGTACATAAAACGGCCGTTTCACACAGCAAGCGTCAGCGACGCGTATTTTTTTCGGCGTGAGTGCATGTTAATCAATGAGTGCATTCACACCAGGAGCAGCGTGTGAGCGTCAAGCAGGAGCGTCGCGTGAGATGCAGTGAAGCGGGGGTTACTGTTATATATTTCGGGAGACATGGATGATCTTGCATGTTGTAAATCCAGCAGGCTCCGAGTCCAACTCTCCATCAGTATTGTAAACAAATAATGGCGGCGCCCATAGCCCGTGATAACTTACCGATCAACATGATCTTTTTTTCTCCAAGTATTAAAACCACATTATGAGTTCCCTTACATATGTTTAACGATGTTAATAACTACAAGTTTGTAAATATTTTGTATAAAAAAATAAAAAAGATTTTAACTGTCATGCATTGCGAGTCTTTTTTTCCAGCTGACAAGTGCTGTAGATCTGACGTCACCGTTACCTCACACTCGCCTTTGTTCTTATTTAAAGACACAACTTTAATCAAGCTCACCAACTTCAGAGAAAATGACAGAAAATTTATATAAAAGAAGAAAACTGACAAATGAGGAAATTGAGGACATTTTTTTTAATTCTGATGAGGAGATTTTTGACAGCGAGGCAGAGAGTGACAGCGATGAAGATCTTCCCCCGAACCTTGAAGCTCTTGACAACATTGCAGATGAAGAGACGACACCAGTCCCAAATGAGGCAGAAGAGGTAAACTCATTGTTATGGAAGTCAACCAACCTTTTTAATCCTCCTGGCCCAGGAAATTTTGACAACCAGCTCTGTGGTGTGCAAAATCCACCAGAATCACCCAGTGAGGTCAATTGTTTTAAATTGTTCCTCACAGAATGGGAGAAATTGTGGAGGAAACAAACCGCTATGCCTCTGACTTGCAAGAAAGCGAAATTAAAGGAAAACTGGTTAAATGGGTTCCAACAAATATCCCTGAAATGTACACATTTTTAGTATCAGTTCTCCTAATGGGGGTGATAAAAAAAACATCACTTCGTGATTACTGGAGCACAGACCCCATGCTCTTGACCCCATTTTTTGGGTCTTTGTTCTCACAGGATCGCTTCCTTCTGCTCCTCCGCTGTCTTCACTTTGCAAACAATGCGACAGCAGTTTCCAACGACCCGCTGAAAAAAATCAGAAACATATTCACTGCTCTCACCTCCTCCTTTCGTCGTATTTTTGTGCCATACAGGGATCTGTGTGTGGATGAGTCGCTGATGAAGTGGAAAGGCAGGCTAGCATTTCGTCAGTTCATTCCATCTAAACGGCACAGATTTGGGGTCAAGTTTTTTGTGTTGTGTGATATGCGCACTGGTTATGTGCAGGACATGATCATTTACACCGGATCTACCACTGACATCCAACATTACCCAGGACTTGGGATTTCTGGGTCCGTTGTGATGACACTTCTAACACCTTACCTAAGAAAAAGTCATGTTCTTTATGTAGACAACTGGTACAGTAGTCCCACACTTTTCCAGCACCTCTTGTCACTTGGCACTGGAGCTTGTGGGACTGTGTGCGCAAACAGGAAAGGGATGCCAAAGTTCACCTGTAAGATGGAAAAAGGTGAGGTGGAATTCGAAGAGAATGAGTCACAGCTGGCAGTAAAATGGCATGACAAGAGGGATGTTCATGTCCTCACCACAGTCCACCCAACTGGTATGGCAGCCACAGGGAAGCTGGATCACATCACTGGGCAACCAAGGATGAAGCCAGTCTGTGTGCTCGAGTACAACAAAAAGATGGGGGCAGTTGACAAAGCTGATATGATGACTGGTTTTCATGAATGCGCCAGAAAGTCTACCAAGTGGTACAAGAAAATCTTTTTTCATGTACTTGACACTGTTTTACTCAACAGCCACATCGTCTACCGGCAAATTACTGGTGAGAAATGGATACAAATCATCTAATAATAAATATAAACAAGATAAAAAGTGATAACATTTTTAATTAATGTAATCTAAAGTGTTAACAAATTCACAATAATAAACAGACCACACTGTCACATACTATTCTATTCTCCTCACTCCCTATTGATGTGCTCTACTATGAGTAGGAAAGGAAATCACCTCCCTACAATTCAGGACGAACCTGATGAGAGGGCTGCTGGAGGAGTACAGCACATTGCGGTGTCCAGCTAAAGGAGGGCGTCCTGCCTTGAACACTCCTCTGCGCCTTACAGCCAGGCACTTCCCATCTGAAGTCCCTCAGACCACTTCCCAGGGCAGCAAGACCAGGCGGCACTGCAAGGTCTGCCTCTCCAGCACACGCAAGGGCAAGCAGAGGCGCCTCACCAAGCACATGTGTGTGCCATGCAACACTCCCTTGTGTGCTGTCCTATGTTTTCAGGAGTACCACACACTGAAACATTATTAAGCCTGTAAAAAGTCAGAGCATATTAATTAATTTATGATACTATTTTAATTGTTATTTATCGTAATTATATTATTAAGTATAAAGGTATGTATAATAGTTTGTTTAAAAAAAATTAATCAAAAGTCAAGTCAAGTCAAAAAGTATATTTATAGATTTTTCGTTTGTTTGTTTATGATGATAATATTTTGATTGTTATTCATTGTAAATATATTTGTTATCTGTTTTGTAATTATATTAGTAAGTATAAACATATTGTATTAAACAAAAACATTTAACTTACATTAAAATAGATTTAATAAAACATACATGAAATGTGTACACTTTGTGATTTCTTTTTAACAAATGTCATACGTTTGAATTGTATGAATAATGCTAAACTTATACTATACATAGGCCCTATCTCTCACTAGCAAAGCAGAGAAAAGCTACATGGTATGACATCGTTAAAGGAATAGTTCACTTTAAAATGAAAATTCTGTCATCATTTACTCACCCTCAAGTTGTTTTAAACCTGTATGAATTTCTCTCTTCTGCTGAACACAAAAGATGATATTTTGAAGAATGTCAGTAACCAGACCGTTAACTGGAGCCACTGACTTCCATTGTATATATTTTTTTCCTACTATGGAAGTCAGTGGCTCCAGTTAACTCTTTGGTTACTGACATTCTTCAAAATATCATCTTTTGTGTTCAGCAGAAGAGAGAAATTCCGTTTAGAAACTATCCGTTTAAATTATATTTCCAACAAACATTTGAGCAAGCTAATAATATAATATAATATATATATATATATATATATATATATATATATATATATATATATATATATATATAAAATTGTATATATGTATATGGTCACACAGCTTGCTCAAATGTTTTGTATATAGGAAAATATAATTTAACAATGTCATACCATGTAGCTTTTCTCTGCTTTGCTATTGAGAGATATAAAACTCAGTAACAATATTAACTAAAACAAACAAGAAAATCGATGTAAAGGGTTTACCGTCAAATATGTGCTTTGGTATATTCATGTTACGTATAACGTATCAATTCAACTGAACCCCGACTTTACCTCCTGAATGCACGGATTACTGAACATATTTATTTGCAATGTGCAAAGCAGTGCGTTGACAGACAAACAAACCGTAATTACGTGAACGACCACATTATTGAGCACTGTCCGTTTTACGTTCTTTATTCATATTTATTGCATGCTTGTAAATAATTCTAGATGCTTTAGAATACAATTAAAAACTAAAATAGCCTAACGTTACTCACCGATTGTCACGCGGCTGACTGTTTTGAGGGAGATGCAAAGTACCATGTGCAAGCGAAATTCAAAGCAGTGGGGTGGGGGGGACATAAACATAACCATATCAACCATAGTCGGTACACGAAAACAAATTATTTGAAAGGTTTTGAATAAAAAATAAAGCGAAACATTCAAACTACTCACCTGCAGACGGTTATCCATCGTGTGCGCCATTGTGACTGCGAAATGTCACGTGACAAGGTTCATGCGTCTCCATGGAAATTAGAATGCGATTGATTGCAAAATAACGGTCGCAGAAAAAAACTCACGCCAGGCTGCCAGTCTGACTATTTAGAATGTACGTGCGAAAGGGTTAAGTGTCAGTTCCTTAGTCATGAATGGATTTTATTCTTAACGTGTCAAATTTTGAAAAAAAAACACAATTTAGTCGGGTCCCTAGGTTCTCGTCAACCCTGTTACTTTTTATGAAAACACCTCTTTAAAGATAATGGACTGTTCCAAAAGTTGCATCAGTTCCAGGAAGTGACATCATCTGCCTTTCATGAAGTTGATGGTAGAAGACAAGTAAGTGTTCTCTTCTTTTAATGAATTTTCTTTGAGTTTATGTAATGTCTCAAAGACAGGGACACGCTCATTGTGTCAGCCCTGTTACCAGAAAAGCATACGTTAAAAAGTTATTTGTACATATTTAAAAATGTACATATATAACAACATTTAAGCCTCTCATTAAGTCACATAATGTGGTGTCATTACCTATATCTCATGGCTAGTAATGGCCGGCAATAACATTTTTCGTCAACCCTGTTACCATTCCAGGGTAACAGGGTTGACGAAAGTATGCTTTTGTGTGTCTTACCCATGTTGTATACCCAAGAAGGGTTAAATCAAGGGCAACTGGACTTGGTACTTCCATATTTGAAGATGTTTTGCCTCTCATCCAAGGGGTTTCTTCAGTTCTAAATGACTGATGGGGAGTGCCAGGTATTTAACCTCTGTGGGGTTGTCACCCCTGAGCCAACCCTTCTTGGATAACTATGACCTGGATGACTGAGAATTTTCACAGACGTACTTTTCTTACTAATAGTATTTGCATAATATACATGTTTTTAGATATTTCTGGCCAGCCCGTGAGGACAGCATCTGGTACATACTTGATGACATTTTAAGAATGATTCCTGCTCCTTATAATGTGACAGCACGGCACGTAGAAATACGGAAAGACATCTGGTCAAAACTTGTTGGGTAGGCAGACAGGAATGTTACATTAAGTGATCATTAGTGATCATTGACTTTTGTTTATTCTGTTAAGGCCAAACATGTTCAACAGTTAGCTTTTCCTTTACCGAGTCCTTTTGCTCCGGTCCTGAGCGCCAGTACTTAAAACGTTGTTGTGGACGTAGTTGAGGACTAACGACAAAAGAAATTGCTGTATCACCATTCACCTTCAGGATAGAAGCAGGAAATGGCCACTCTGAAATGTCGATATGTGTCTAATCTTTAAACCCAATTTCTCTAGACATAAGATTTTTCACCAGTTTACTTCCTCCATGTTACACACTCACCAAATGCCTACATAATCATTATATGATCTGCATTTTGTTTTTTATACTTTTTTATAGTGGCCTTTAGTAAGTGATCGTTAGTGGTTTTTGCTTATTCTGTTAAGGCCAAACATGTTCAATTGGTCATTTAATTGCAATGTAATGTTAATGTTTTAATAAAACAATTGGTTTACATTTACATCCGCAGAATCATCATCATTTTTCATCATTTTTATGCTAAAATATCTCAATAGAGCTGTCTCCAAAATATGCTGATTAGTCATGTTGAATTAAAGGTTTATGAATGTCCAATTAAGACTCCATTACACCCATAACTTTAACTCAAACAAGCAGTATAACCAATACGGTAACTGTTGTTAACCCTGTTACTGATGTGTCAACCCTGTTACTTGTATAATATTCTAATAATTAATATGTCGGTAACAGGGTTGACCAAACACACACATTTACGTTGGTTATATGAAAAAAAAATAAGATAGCCTGAGATGGCACAGCACATTTTCCTGAGAGGTAAGGATCTACTTCATCCAAAAAGGGGCTTAAAGATTTTCAAAACAGTACTTTGAAAATCAAACATTAAAAGTGGGAAATGGCACGTTTTCATAAAATGACCCATGTATATATATATATATATATATATATATATATATATATATATATATATATATAACTGAATTGATTGTGATGTAATTTCATAGCCAACTTTTCATAAAAACTAACGTTAATGTTATGTTTATGATACTGTTAAAACAATGATAGGATCTTCACACATAATGTTAACGTTATTTAAGAAAATGTCATACATCAAATGATTGTTTAGAAATCATTTTTATTCACAGTTTTAGTTGTAACATAACATAAGCTGCGTCCGAAATCGAATACTTCCCTACTATATAGTATGTGAAAAACAGTACGCGAGCAGAGTAGTATGTCCGAAATCATAGAATTCGAAAAACAGTAGGCGAAAAGTACCCGGATGGCCTACTACTTCCGGCGAGATTCTGAAGTGCGCATACGATGGACACTTTACTATCCCATGATGCCACGGGAGAGGAGTTGTCGTCGTTATATTTGAAAATGGCGGAAAACGGAGACGCGGCTGTTTTCAAGTGTAAGTACTTTACAAAACACTTTTTGTTTCTTTGTGGTTAAATTGTATTTGTTTAACATCATATAAGTAAACGATTGACTTGTTAAAAGTTTAAATAATGTAAATCGAGGGTACAATTTTGTGAATTGGCTGCAAAATGACAATTTTATCATTATTATTACCGAACAGAACGAGCTAATGCCTGTCAGCTAGTTAACACAGTTTTATTTAAACAACGACGTTGTTTCTCAGTTAAATGAGATAGTTACAAAACGTTTATTTTATTTCTCCTTTACCAGTGTTGATATGTAATATGTGTTGGCTACGTAGCAAGCTACTGTTATCAAGTGTACCTCAACTTGTCCATGTAACATTAATATTAATATAATAATATAGATTGACCATGGTTCATTATTAATGTTAAATTCTGTGTTGATTTTGCAGGGGGCTGATGAACACACCTGTGTTCTTATAGAGTGGAGAGTGGCTAATGAAAGGGAGGAAAGAAAAGAAAGAGCGACGAGACCATGAGGAGAGACGAACAGGAGGCCAGAGAGAGAAAGAGAGAGGAAAGATTCCTTCAGCTTTTAGAAATAATTGCTAAAAAAAAAAAAAAAAAAAAAATTAATAAAGAAAACAAATGTTACAAACTCTCTTTCCATTTATTTGTTAGTAAGTTCATTTTGTCATGCCTTTTTAGCAAGTTTTATTACAAAACACAATATTTACAGTAGTTAGATTGTCAGTTGTAAAGTGTTTAATATGTGGCATTGAGTAATTAATATTTTTAAAGGGTGTTGTGTGTGCACTTATTTTGTGGCAGATTCCAGATGGTTTTTGAAACAAGCAAATTGCAGGTATATCTGAAAAATATGAGTGCCGCACTATAGAGAAATACCCACACACTCCAGACACCTTTAAAATGTATTTGCTTTATTTTTGTATATTATTTAACTTTTAAATTGATACAGAATACAAAGCTTAAAACAAAATCACAAAACTTTGGCACAAAGTAGTATAATAGAGCTTAAAGCACCACCAAAAGCAAAAGTTTTAAAACTTTTTTTATTAAAGTGTCATCTTGAGGGAAGAAAAAAACGTCAGCAGCTTCAGTAAGGTAACCTTCACAGGTTTCTAAAAGATCTAAAGGGACTTTCTTACTAACAATCTCATTTGTAGGGAATCACTTTAAAATAATTCAAAATCTGTTTCTTTAAAAGCATGTGTACAAGATGAGAACTACTTTACACCTTGGGTAATTTTTGGATTTCCACTTGAATTTTTCCTACCCAAATTTAAAGTAAATAATTTGTAAAAAATTAAGCTCAAATATGTGATATGTAGCTAGAGCACCAGCACCTCGTCCTTTTTTTCCACCCATGGTCGCAATCAGTGACTGGATGGACTACCTTGAAAGTCGGAGGTTGGGGTGGAGGTCAGCTCCATCTTTAAAATATAGATGAAGAATTGGCGCAGTAGGTTGTAGGGCTCACAATCTGTAAACGTGTTTATAGTTTATTTTAGAATACCATTTGAATCGACAAGACACTTGTTTTCTGTGTTGGCTTATTTATAAATATAATATGTATGAATGTATTATATGTATATGATCAATTTCTTATGTATGTGAATACATATGAATACTTAAGATGTAAAAGCCTCTAAGTGCCATCTGAAATTTTCTTCTAGTTTGATCATTTATATCAATAAAATGTTTAAATGGCCAAATGATATTTAACTTATTTGAGAAATTACACAAAAGCTCTCGACAAAGGCGTGATCTGCGAGCAGCTGACCGACGACTCCTCTGAATTGTGAGCACAAACGACGTAAAAACGCAGATGAAAGCGGAAAGAAGAACTAAAAACATTGCTCTAGGTGCAGTCAGTGGAATGGGCTCTTTACATTTTCGCGCTGATGTGAACGCGCATGTTACGTGACAATACCAACATGGCGCATGTAGTATGTCCGGACTCCATTCATACTACCCATATTCATACTATATAGAATGTACTTTTTTAACGGTCGCAAAGTACGTTCTAATTTAAATGTAGTACCTACTCACATAGTACACGATTTCGGAAAAGCAAGACAAGGGAAAGTTAGGAAATGTCAGGCAAGAAAAAATAGTACACAAAGGAAGTACTAGAAAAGGCAGTTGAGGAAGTGAGAGCAGGAGCTAGCTTGAGGCAGACGTCCAAATTCCATACACCACCCTGCAGGACTACAAAAAGAAAAAATACACACTGAACCCTCATCCTAATTCGGCCCTGACACCTGCAGAAGAAGATGCACTGATTTCATTTATTTTGGATGGCAGACCACGGCTTCCCAGTCACAAGAGCTCTAGTGAAAGTGCTGGCTAGTGGCATCATAAAAGAGAGTGGCAGAGCGGACAGTACCACTGTCAATCTGGAGAAGGGACCAAGTGATGTCTGGTGGTCCAGATTTAAGGCCCGCCATCCAGAACTCACATCCCGTACAGCCGATTCCCTAGACAGAGCAAGAGTCCATGGTGCTACTCCAGAGGCCATTGAAGGGTTCTTCAAATTATATGAAGCCTTATACATTCGCCACAGTTTAGAGGACAAGCCCCATCTCGTCTTCAACTGTGACGAAACTGGCTTTGGGGACAAGCCTAGATCACGAGAGAAGGTGCTCTGCCAGATTGGAAGGAAGCACGTTTACCAGCAGCAGCAGACCACCAGGGAGCACATTACAGTGCACTGCTGCGTGAGTGCAGCCTGGGAAAGCATTCAGCCCTTCATCATCTACCCCGGCTGCCTCCCAAGCAACGCATACAGGCTGGATGGGCCCCCCAATGCTCTCTATGGCATCCAGGAGAAGGGGTACATGGATTCTGAGCTATTTCTCAAATGGCTCAGGCATTTTGTACAGTATGCTCCGGAGGAAAGACCAATCATTTTAATCATGGACGCATGTCTCAAGAGATGTAATCATGTACTGCAGGGAAAATAAAATTGAAATTCTCTGCCTCCCTGCCCACACCACACACATCCTACAGCCCCTGGATATTGCAGTCTTTAATCCCTTAAGGCTGGTTTTTCCACCATGGCTTCCAGGATGGGTCTAGTGCGAGGGGATCTTGTGGTGGAGAAAAAGCAGTTTTCTTCCCTGCTAAAAACAGTCTACCCCACTGCTGTCACTGCACTAAACATAAAGGCTGGGTTCCGGAAGGCAGGCATCTTCCCTCTGTCCAGGGGGGCTGTGGACACAACCCAGGTAATTTTAACATTAATACAATGATTATTCATCCTCTAAGTTACTTGCATTTTTTGTGGTGTGCTAATGAGTTTTAAATATGCTTTATTGTCTTAGGTGGTGAGAGTGCTCTCATCTGCTGACGCCAGGCCATCCAGCGCTCCCGTCACTCCCTCAGCCACATCATCCAGTGCTCCCGTCACTCCCTTAGCCACATCATCCAGCGCTCCCATCACTCCCTTAGCCACAAGGAAGATATGGCAAAGAAGAAGGAGGAAAAAACACAAGCGCAGGAGGCCAAAAGGCAGAAGATACAGGCACCAACTCCAACTGAGGAAGATGGGAACACTGCGCTGTCTGCAGTAGGGTGGTCCCACCTGGCTCAGGAGATGGGGCTATTGATGAATGGGTGCAGTGTGACCTTTGTCATCTTTGGTTCCACGTTGAGTGCGCAGGGGTGGAGGATAAATAAATGCCATAAATGTTGTTTGTCCACATAATCTAACACACACACACACACAATGTAAATAGTTTTAAATAGTGCACACACACACAAAATTAACACATCCTACTGCTGATTTACTGACAATTTCTAATTTTATAATCAGTTTAGTGTTAAATGTAAAAGGTGCACACACACGCTACAACACTCACACACGCGCACAAACACGCTGTATCCTAATTATTTTATTTTTAATTCACGGTTTGCCCATTAATTAGTTACTTTCAATTATTAAATGTTTTAAACAAATGCAAATTGTTTCCCATCCTTCTTGTTCTTCAGAAAGATATGGTCAAGTTGTTTTATAACGTTTCACATGGTTCATGCTTAACTCACGTGCCATAATTAACGTAATATCACGTTGACGTGCGGTGAAAGGTGAAAAGTGTACGGAACATGGTTAGTCTATGTTACCTTATCTGCCTTCCCTTATAAAACAACCTTTTTAACATAGTAAAATCTAAATATCATTCCCAACAAAAGTATTTTTAGTGTAAAACATGTTCAGGATTAGCGAACAGGCTGTGTCGATGCAAAGTCAATGGAGACAGTTGGATTGTTTTCCCCCCCGGTGGGCGTGGTCTTCAGATTATGACACTTCATGCTCACTACTGCGCAGACTCAGTGACTTTGGCGGCTTCACTTTTCATCAATGGAAGAGAGTAAAGGGGCGTCATCCATCTTCTTTTACAGTCTGATCGGAACATACGGGACTTATTCCGCCATATTGCACGTTGCACTTTCTCCCATTCATAGTAGACTAATGCGAGACTAGTGCACTGTTTTTCTGTATAAAAAGTCTTTGCCTATAGTAAAGTGCAATTCCATTTCTTGGCAGAGGTTTTTCATGTGGGTTTTTCTTAGGCTTGAAGCTTTTGCATCTGATGTCTGATGATGTAAATTGTTTATCAAGTCTTACCTCCCTCAAACTCATCATCTCTCTTTTCTGCTTCCCTGTCCCTGCTTCATACAAAAAAAATTCTGATGTCCATCCACAGAAGCCAATAATGAATAAAAATAAGAGTATTTGTATTATTTACAAACTTATGTTTCGTCATGTTTTCATAGCCTACCTTAAAGGGTTAGTTCACCCAAAAATGAAAATTCTGTCAGTAATTACTCACCCTCATGTTGTTCCAACCATATAAGACTTTCGTTCATCTTCGGAACACAAATTAAGATATTTTTGATTAAATCTGAGAGCTGTCTCACTCCTCCATAGGCTTCCAGAGGGACCGAAACTCACCGGCCCAGAAAGTCAGTGAAGAAAATGTTGAAATAGTCCAAGTGACTACAGTGGCTCTACATTAAGTGTATCATACGACGACAATACTTTTTGTGCGAAAAAACAACAAAAAGAACGACTTTATTCAACTATTAGTGTTCTTCAATGTGGGCCTCTGACGAGAGTTCACGGGAGCGCCACGACGCATGCGCGAGAACTGAGATTACGGTGTTCTTCTTCTACAGGGCTCTACAGTGCGAGTAATTCACTCGCATTTGCGCCTAAAAATAGTTATGTGCGAACTTGAAAAATAATTTAGGAGCACAGTGCGCGAATGACGGGCTGTTCTCAATACACTGAACAACAGCGCGATCGATGAAGCGAAGCATACCATTGAATTCACATGGAAAGAAAGCAAGAGGACGAATCGCGACTGCGCAATTTGAACATAACATGATGACGCGCTTAACTTTACTCAAATGAGAGCGACCCATGAGCCAATCACTGAAATAGTGTGGGAATGTGCGGGAACTGCTGGATTTTAAGTGAGAGTCAAGTGACTCCTCCCAACAGTGCTAAAAATAAAGGTGTGAGAGCATGTTATTGACAGTGTCATGTTATAGCCAGATATGATGACGCTACTGCAACACGCATCACGACAGATGAGCGATCTATTCATCAAGCCAACGCGCAAACTGCCGCAAATGAAAGTGAAAGTAAGTCGTAGACGCTCAACACACAATCATATTCATTAATAGTAAAGAAACGAAATGATATTAGGCTACCAGTGCTGCTGTCGCTCTCTCCTATGCTGATTTTGAAATGAGCTTATGATCAATAAAATGCAGCTCATATCTGTTGCTTTTGGTGACGTGAACTCTGCATAGGCCTACATTGAATCTGCATATAGCGCGGGAATAGAAGATCCGATTTATTAGGGCTGGGTAAAAAATATCAATTTCTCTATTTCCAGTTGATGAATGAATCTGTTGCTTTGTAGCGCGCAACCCATCCAATAAAATCGCAATAATCTTTGTGCTTTGTTACTATTGATATAAAACAAAGTCTCAGATTTCAAATTAGACTACGTCCATTTTCTTACGAAATTCAAAAACATAAATACCGTTTTGGCGCTGTGGCGTGAGATCGCTCTGGCGCAGCTCAGCTCAAGAGCAGCAACATGATCTTTTCTTCCGCCTTAATACCAGTACACTCTTAGAAAAAAGGGTTCATTGGGGTTCTATATAGAACCATAGGGTTCTTTACTCAACTCCAAAGAACCTTTTATGCTAAAAAGGTTCTATAATGACAAGAAAGAACCCTTTTGGCACAAAGGTTCTTTAGGCTATTATTCATTTATATATTAGCCTACATTATTCTGCAACATTTTGTAGTTGTAATTAAATGATTGTTTATTAAACTGTCGTAGTAACTTAATATCACATTTTAATCATGCTGATTTTTGAAGGAGAAAAACTGAAATGGCACTCTTCGTGTGATATTGATTAACTAAGTTACATAAAATTATATAAATATATGCATTTTCTAACCCCCATATCTTGAATTTTGTGATCATTCACATGCATTCATAAATGCAATTGAATACACTGAATAATGCAGTGAAAGAACGCACTCAAAATGCACATGCGCAGTAGTATAACTAGACTTGCTAGATGCGTGCACTCTGTAGGCACGATTTGTTTAGTTTTTTAAATATACTTGATAATGTTAAAGCGCACATCGTAAAAAAAAAAAAAAAAAAAAGATATTATCGCAGACGAATTAGCTAGGCCTATATCGCACACCCCTATATTGACCTTAACGTCATCATCATCATTATCATCATAACAAGAAATTACTCAGTATAAAAACAAACATAAGGGCTCATTCTAAGCCATTTATAGCTGAATAGGCTTTCGTCTTGTCTTATTTAGCCTTGTTTGCTGCTTTTTCATTTCATTCTTTGTCATTTATGTGAAATTATTGTACCGCAACCATAGACTAACCAATTTTGCATTATGGATTTAAATTTTTTATCTGTTGAACAGCAAACATAAACAAAAAGAAGTAATAAACTCATTATTTTCATTAATTTTACAAAGTAAACAATTTGTTTGCATTTGCGCGAGCATATTCACGCAGCGCGGTCTCGCGAGTGCAGCAGTGCACGTCGTTTTTGAATTCCAACGGTCGAGAGGAGACTGATCCCCGTCTGCTGATTTAAATTGATGGTCTGACGGAAATATTGTTGTGGTAAGTCAGAGAAATACATCGATTTTTTAAGTAATTTACTTGTTATAAGCTTTAAACCCATTAGTAATGAAGTTGTCAATGTTTCTACAGCGGATTTACACTAAAACACCAAATAGCCTGAACCGCGACAGTGTCACAAGTTGCCTTACATCGGTAAGTTTTGTTGTGCTTGTTGCAAACTGTTAAATTTTGTGTTTTCTGATCCTAAGCTTAGTTTTTAACTGCAGATAGTGCTCTAAGCTAGTTTTTGACCGCACACTCAAATGGTCATTAAGAACAGCCCTACAGACAGAACAGAACGAGCGCTTGTGCGTTCAGCTTAGGGGCGGTTCTAGACCCTTTTTTTAGGTGGGCTTCAACCCCCATATTTTTCGTCTCAGCCCCCCTAAAATTATAATCAGCTATCTAAACGATAAGGTTAGTGCTGCTTCTTCAGTAAAGTTTATCATTTTCACTTCCACCTTTTCAAATTTTATGAATGATTATTTTATGTTCAAGTCAAGTGGTGTCTAAGGAACTGGAAGCAGGCCAGGGTACGGCTGTTTCTAAAGCACACACAGCTTAAAGGGATAGTTCACTTTAAAATGAAAATTCTGGCATCCTTTACTCACTTCTAAATATTTTTCCTTATATGAACTGTCTTTTGCTCATTTCAGCAAACAAAAAGAAGCAAGACTGCAAACTTTCCAGTACTCCTGTGTACTGATAATCCGGTTTCCACCCAGTCAGGAGGTTTGTCTGTTTTATCTTTCTTCACTAAAATGTCTTAAAA
Organism: Squalius cephalus; assembly: GCF_949319135.1. Lineage (NCBI taxonomy): Eukaryota > Metazoa > Chordata > Actinopteri > Cypriniformes > Leuciscidae > Squalius > Squalius cephalus. Next base: position 26,813,459 of record NC_137125.1, read on the forward strand.
TTGCTTGGTTATTGGCCAGTAATGTATATACAAATTCCTATATACAATAGGAATTTTGTTATTTGCTACTTTTTTCAGATTATATTAAACCTGGAAAATATTGGAGAAGATCAATGAAGTTTTCAGGAGCACATTACTGTGATAAATGCTGAACTACGTAAAAGACAACCCGACAACACCAACATAAAAAATCGAATGAGATGCAATCTTTTTAAAAGAGTCGATTTAATGACAAAATCAACACGAGAGGTCATGGACATGTTCCCATTTCTTCGGGTTCCACAACTTGTGAGTATTTGTTTTTAGTGTTGTTTCCTTTGAGTTTAGTATTTCCACTGCATTTTCAATTTTTTTGTATGAATAAAAACATTTTATTGTTTATTATTATTAAAACATTTTTATGCTTTAATGAATTTTTCTTTCTTTTTTCTTTCTTTCTTTCTTTTTTTGGTAGTTGCTGCATGAAGTGAAGATGCGGTTTGGGAAGGACCTTCATCTTAATCTAGAGACTGCTCTTCAAGTTCTGGCCCCAAACATCTTAAATGTGGCTAGACATGGAAGTCAGAGGGATGTGCTGAACAGTTTACTTCAGCAAATTGACACAAACACAAAAAGTATGTTCTTTTTTTCCTTTTGTCTGAATATTTGATTCTGATCGGCTAAAAGGTGTACATTAAACTAATTTGATTCACAGGTAGTTCCAGTCAGTTTAATTACAATTAAAGTTTAATGTGCTGCTTTTCAATGACATACATGCACACAAAACACAGTATGCTATCCAAGCTATTTTATTAATGAATATTGCATTGATCTTGAAAAGAAGTTTCTGTGCTCATGATTGTTTGTGAGTTGTGTGTGCAACCAAGCCAATTCAGAATATTTATATTCTGAATTGGCCCTTACCACTGTGGTAAAAAAATGGTCAGTCACATCCTTAATTGTTTGGAAGAAAGTATGCAAAGGCAGTTAAACATGACTAAGGCTATCATTCTGCCTTTTGTTTTTCACCACAGAAAAGTCATGCAAATTTTGGGCAAAATGGGGTTGACTAAATGATCATTTTTGATGAAATTTTAACTTTTGGGACTACTGTATTCTAAGTTATTTCACAAATAATGTATATGTTTTTCCAACTTGCAGAAATCAGTAAAGCCAACTCCGACTATAGTTTTTCATGAAGCGTCAAACCCCCTCCATGCAAAAAGAGCCAGCATCAGTATGGAGGGTGTCAACATTGTGAGCGCAGAAATGGATGTGATGGAGCCAATGGAGTGCCTCTTTGCTACTTATTTCGTATTCAGTGTGGAATACCCTAAGCACATCACTCACACAATGAATTTTGTTGAGCACTACCTGTTTAAACTCTCCAGCAGCCAAAAAATACTGACTGTCCCAGTGCTCAAAATGTATAATCAATTATCATAATACTTTGATATGTCATGAAAAGTGCTAATGTAAATTTGTAAATATGAGGCGATTGATGTTATTCTGAAATGCTGATGTGAATTTGAATCTGTAATTACAATTCTTTATGAGTGATATTAATGTAAATTTGTAGATTTGAAGTACTTGATGTTCTGAAATGCTGATCTGAATTTTAATCTATGTATTCAGATTCTTTATGAGTGATATTATGAATTTGTAGATTTGAAGTACTTCTATATCTGTATATTTCCATTGTGAGTTATATTAATATGGATTTGTAGTTTTGAGGGACTTGATGTTGTTCTAACACTGATGGGAATTTAGGTGAATCTGTATATTTGCATTATTTATTAGTGATAGATTAATGTAATTTTGTACATTTTATGGACTTATTTTGTAATATGTAGATGATGGTGAAAGTCTATTTTCATTATTTATGAGATCTTTTTAAATGGTTGATGTTTTAATGTTGATTTGTACATTTAAAGCCTTGAATACTTGAAATTACAGTAGCATTCTTTCAGTAATAGTGATTATTTTTGTTAATATAAATAAATGACTAGTTCTATGCACTTTGGGTGTGCTTTTTTTTAGTATTCATGGGTGACTTTTTTATTTGAATTACATTTTTACATTTTAGTGTCTTGATGTTTGTCAATAATATGAAATATTTAATCCGGAAAGGACAAAACAAATGATAATGAATGAACCCCTAAAAGGTTCCATATAGAACCTTTTTCCTGGTTACAAAGAACCCTAAAGGGTTCTTTTGATTGAACCCTTAAAAAGGGTTCTATATAGAACCTTTTAGTGGTTCCAAATACGTAGCGCCTGATAGAACCTTTTAAGGTTCTATATAGAACCTTTTCTTCTAAGAGTGTACCGCGCGAAATAAACATGAATGAGCATCTGAAAGTATGTTAAAAGGTAGAATACAACTTATCGAAATCCGTATCATGTGACATGGAATCGCTCAATCAAGACGTCAGTAAATCAGCTTGTAAACAATGTCATTTCACGTCACATTTACCTCAGAAAAAACATATCCAGTGACCATAAACTCGTTAGTCAGCTAGAAAAATTTACTTTAGAGAGGAGCATTTTGCTAAATATATGCACCATATTACATATTCATTATAAAGGTTTTTATGACAGCCCCCATTTAAATGTTTATATTTCTTATAACTTTATTAATATAAAAATAAATAAAAGTGTAACTGAAAGTGTTTGTATACAAATCAGTTCATTTTTACCTTCAATATTATAGTTGGCTAATGAAGCCTATTGGCTACCACCGACTCCCATAGTTTACAGCATTAGTAAAGAGATTTGTTTTCCTTGAGAAAATTTGCCATGTATTGTACCTGATATCCAAAATAATCAATATTGAATCGAATCGAAATCGAATCGAATTACAAGCTTGTGAATCGAAATCGAATCGAATTGTGAAATTTGTGTCAATACCCAGCCCTACGATTTATATCAGTTTTGCGAAAACACACTTATGTGACTAGGTGTAAATGGAATCGTTTTGATCAGTAAAAATGCATGAAGTGACCAGGTGTAAACAGGCCCCTACACCATAAAAAAAGTCAAGTAAACACTTAGTGAGCTAGATACGCAACACAGTATGAAGCCTATAGTCATTATCTCAAAAGATCAAGTGCAAAAAAATTAAACAAGGAACTCGCGCACACTATCAATACTTGCAAATGAGTATCAAAATTTTATTAGACCAAGTGCAGACCAAAGACCAAGTGCAGAAACTGAAGTTACTACCAAAACAGTCGACACTGAGGACAGGAAGATAACAAAAACTCATTTTTGAGGACAAGTTAATGCAGCCTAGCCTACTGCAAGTACTGCAAAGGAAAAAAGCAAGCGGGCATTTGTTTTGTTTTTAGCACTTTATACTTTATTGAGGTGTTCATTCTTTTTATATATTTTGAAGTAGGCTAAAAATAATAATTGCATAATTATTAAACGGGTAGTTCTCTTACGAGAGGTCTCTCGTATTGCGTAAGGTTAGCTTACGCATCGGGAAAGTCTTCTTTCTTCGAGATCTGAAGCCAAAAAATTATCCTTAATTTTGTATACATTGTCAACGCAGTGCAGCAGCCGACAGACCTAGGCAGGCTGTATAAGCGTGCTCATTGGCTGCTCGGCGGCAACTGCTTAAGCCTATCGGTGAGCGCTCTGAACGCGGCAACCAATGAGGGCGCTTCGCGCCCTCCACACCCTTCTAACCGTCAGAATGGGTGTGGCCAGCGTGTATAAATTCAGCGCTCACAGGCTAAAATTCTGGTTTTCGCAGTCTGAAGCGCAAAAGCTCGTGGCGCGACACGGCAGGTTACGCAATACTCGTTCCCTCTTCTAGAGAGAACCGAGGTTACATTAGTAACCGAGTACGTTCTCTTACGAGAGGTCTCTCGTATTGCGTAAGGTTAGCTTACGCATCGGGAACCCTTTGTCAACGCCGTGTGCGCCGAGCATCCAGCCCATGAATCCCAGGGAAACCGGGGAAAACACTCTGCTGGGAAAAGTGGCCGGTCGGAGAGACGGGCCAGCGCAGTACAGGCACTTCATGCAGCATATGAAATAGAGCGGCGCGGCCGGTCTATAAACATATAACAGTACAAACAGTAGGGCCGGCAGAGCGAGCCCATACAGTACATAAGCACTCATAAGGGTAGGAGAAAAACGACATAGTCGGTCTCACATGAAGGGAAAAAATTCCCGCGCGACAGAGAATAATACGGGCGGCCAGCAACGCGGGCCAGCACCGACAACAGCGCGTAACGGGAAATAGGAAACAGAGCGGATCAGCCGGTCTGAGTCAAACACTTCACCCTGAGTATAGTACTAGAATAGCGCCAGCATATGAACGTAGTCTGCACACGAGAAATGGGCAGAGCATACACGTCACTTATACTGACAGTATTTTTGCCTGTAGGGCAGGAACTTCCAGGTTATAAAACCTCACGAATGTTGACGGGGAGGCCCAGCCCGCCGCCATACAAATATCGTGAATAGAAATTCCGCTGGACCAGGCCCACGACGAGGCCATGCCTCTAGTGGAGTGGGCTCTGATGCCCAGAGGGCACTGCAGGTGTCTGGAGGCATAAGCTGCTGCTATCGCGTCCACTATCCACCTGGACAAGCTCTGCTTCGAGGCGGCGAGACCCTTGGTGCGTCCGCCGAAGGAAACAAAGAGCTGCTCTGAACGCCTGAAAGCGGCGGAGCGCGTGATGTAAACTCTCAGCGCCCGGACAGGGCAAAGGAGGTTATCACTGTCCCCACTATCGGATGCTGGCAGAGCCGAGAGGGAAATAACTTGTGCCCTAAACGGGGTTCCAATCGCTTTGGGGATGTAACCGTGTCTCGGTCTGAGAATGACTTTCGAGTCATTCGGCCCGAACTCAAGACATGCAGGGCTAACAGATAGCGCGTGCAAATCACCCACTCGTTTGACTGAAGACAGAGCTATCAGAAAAACGGTTTTAAGCGACAGATATTTTAGATCCGCGGATTCAAGCGGTTCAAAGGGAAAAGCCTTTAGGGCCGCTAGGACCAAGGACAGATCCCACGAGGGAACCGAGGGGGGCCGCGGGGGGTTCATCCGTCTAGCTCCTCTGAGGAAGCGGATAATGAGCTCATTCCTTCCCATTGCCCGGCCGCGCGTCGTCTCAGCGAACGCTGCAATAGCGGCCACATACACTTTGAGCGTGGAAGGGGATCTGCCCTTTTCCAACAGCTCTTGCAAGAAGGAGAGCACCCGCGGGACCCCGCATGCGCGCGGATCCAAGTTTTTAGTAGCGCACCATTTAGAAAACACCGACCATTTAGACGCGTAGAGCCGTCTCGTAGAGGGGGCTCTCGACTGTGTGATCGTGTTCACGACCCCGTCTGACAGGTCAACGGGTATCCGTTGATCACCCATGCATGCAGCGACCAGCGCTCTGGATGGGGATGCCAGATCGACCCACCGGCTTGGGAGAGGAGATCCTGTCTCACCGGGATCGGCCATGGGGGTGAGTGCGACAGCCTCACTAGCTCTGGGTACCAGGTTTGGTTTTCCCATCGCGGGGCTATAAGCAGCACTGAGTGGTGCGTTTCTCTGATCCTCGAAATGACCTGTGGCAACAGGGAGATCGGAGGAAAAGCGTACAGCGGGAGGCTGGGCCATGTCTGGGACAGCGCGTCCTCGCTCTTCGAATAAAACTTCTGGCATTGAGCATTGTCTTTCGACGCAAAGAGGTCGATTTCCGCTCTGCCGAATAGGCGCCAGAGAAACTGGACTGTCTGGGGGTGCAGAGACCATTCTCCCGGGGGAATGTTGTCCCTGGACAGTCTGTCTGGACCGACATTCAGGTGGCCCGGCACGTGCGCGGCTCTCAGCGAGCGCAGCGAGCGGTAAGCCCACACGAGAAGGCGTTCTGTCAGCCTGCACAGATTCCTGGATCTGACACCGCCCTGTCGGTTCACATAGGATACCACGGCCGTGTTGTCCGAGCGGACTAGCACATGGTGATCCCGTATGAATGGGAGGAAGCGCCTGAGCGCGTTCTCGACCGCCATCATCTCCAAACAGTTTATGTGGAGGCATTTTTCCCGGTCTGACCATAGGCCAAAAGCCGGTTTGCCCTCGAACAGAGCGCCCCAGCCGGAGGTGGAAGCGTCCGTCGAGATAACTTTGCGGTGTGAGATAGCTCCCATTGTCACTCCCCGCTGGTACCAGTCGGCCGCTAACCAGGGCTTCAGAGCTGAAACGCAGCTCTGAGTCACTCTGATGCGAATACCGCCGGAAGCCCATGCTCTGTGAGGCACTCGGGCATTCAGCCAGCGTTGTAGCGGGCGCATTCGTAAAAGACCCAGCCGAAGCGCTGCTGCGGCTGAGGCCATACAACCCAGTAACCTCTGAAATGTTTTGAGAGGTACGGTGCTGCCCGGCCGGGGGGACGCGGCCAGGCGTCGAATGCAGCGCGCGCGCTGTGTCGACAGGCGGGCCGTCATCGCTACAGTGTCCAGATCCAAACCCAGAAAAGAGGTTGATTGACTGGGCACGAGCGAGCTCTTGGTCCAGTTGACCGTAAGCCCCAGGCTGTCCAAATGGCTTAAAAGCACTGTTCTGTGGGCGATGAGTTCGGCCTCTGACTGTGCTAGGATCAGCCAATCGTCCAAGTAGTTCAAAATTCGCATTCCCCGACCCCTCAGGGGAGCGAGAGCCGTGTCCATGCACTTCGTGAATGTGCGAGGTGCCAAAGACAGGCCGAACGGCAGGACGGTGTACTGATATACCTGACCGTCGAAGGCGAATCTCAAGAATGGCCTGTGACGGGGTATTATCTGGATCTGAAAGTACGCGTCTTTTAGATCGAGAGATATAAACCAGTCCCTCGGGCGAATTTGCGCGAGGATTTGTCTGGTTGTGAGCATTTTGAACGGTCTTTTCATAAGAGCCTTGTTCAAACGTCTCAGATCCAGAATCGGTCTGAGAGCTCCGTCCTTCTTGGGAACGAGGAAATAACGGCTGTAAAAGCCCGACTCGCTCATGGAAGGGGAAACCGGTTCTATTGCCCTTTTGCACAGCAGTGTGGCTATTTCTGCTCGAAGTAGATGTGCTACTTCCCCATTCACTCTGGTCTCGATACGCGCTTGAAAGCGCGGAGGGCGGCGAGCGAACTGCAGAGTATAGCCTCGTTTTACTGTGCTCAGCACCCATTCTGACGCGCCTGGAATAGCTTCCCACGCTCTCGCGTGTGCAGCCAGGGGCAGAATGGTCTCTGGGCTCTGATCGCCGCTGATCGCGGGCTCGAGAGCTCGAGACGGAGGGGCGGGCGTGACGCGCGCGCTCTTGGTGCTTAGATACGGCGGGTCGCACACAGCGGTGACTGGCCGTTTTACACACAGCGTCCCGGTGGCTTTTGACGGGGAACATACAGTGTGAAGCACGACGCTCGAAGGCGGCGTGGGGGGCGAAGTAAGAGAGCGGATGTGTGAGCGCGTGGAAGCGGGCACAGCATCCGTGTTTATAACTTGACCGGTTGTGAGGGGTTGTGTAACAGAGCGGGTAGTCAGTAGGTGTGGGCACAGCGGGGTGGACACGTGACCTACTTTTATCACTCGAGCGGCTTGTGCCAGCTTTATGCGAGTGGGCTCTGTGAGAGACACGGAGTTTACAGTGCTTGTGTGCAGAGGTGAACACAGATAAGTGGGCACATTTTCTGCATTTGAAACACTTACAGCGCGAGGCGCGCGACCAGGCATAATACTCTCTTTGAGATTTCTCTGAGTCGCCGTGAAAACGGCGGTTGTGTGCAGGCGAGAGGGTGAATTCACCTGCTCGTTGGCTGCGAAATGAGTGTCTGCAGTAACCGTAGCAACGGGGACTGACAGAACGTGAAGCTTTGACGACGGTCCGGCCGCGGCGGGACCCAGTCGTCGCTTTTCTCCTCGGGCTAGGAGGATTTTGGAGGCTCAGGCTTCACCGCGATCCTCTGCCGGGGTCCCCGGGGAGGCGGCGGTCTGACGCGGCTGGTCGAGCGAGAGCGAGGGCGGCCGCCCTGTCGTCGCTGCGAGGACGGAGGTCGAGCTGGGCGCTGGGCAGAGCTATGTGCAGGCTGGTCCGAAGGACGGCGTGCAGCAGGTCTGGAGCGTCGAGGCAGAAACAAATTCATTGCCTGTGTAGTTTTTTGAACCTCCGAAAAACGGTCGACGATCCCGCTAACCGCTGGGCCGAACAGGCCGGTGGGGGAGAGGGGGGCGTTGAGAAACACCGCGCGCTCAGACTCCCTCATGTCCGCGAGCGTGAGCCAGAGATGCCTCTCTGTAACTGACAGAGAGGCCATGCACCTTCCAATGGCCTGGGCAGCGGATTTCGTGGCGCGAAGGGAAAGGTCCGTCGCGCTCCTCAAATCCGTGATGGAAGCAGGCTCCGAGCGCTTCTCGTCCAGATCACGGAGGAGGTTAGCCTGGAGAATCTGCAGTACTGCCATAGAGTGGAGTGCTGATGCGGCCTGCCCCGCGGCGGCGAAAGCGCGGCCGACGAGGGCTGAAGTGGTCCTGCATGCTTTGGACGGGAGGGCAGCCTTTGAGCGCCAACGAGAGGGCGGGCAAAGGTGCGCTGCGACCGCCTCCTCCACAGGGGGGATGGAATTATACCCCTTCTCAGCGGCGCCGTCAACCTGTGAGAGCGTCGATGAGGCGTGTGAAGATACTCTCGCGGAGAATGGAGCATTCCACGATTTAGAGAGCTCGCTGTGAAGCTCAGGCAGGAAGGGTGCTTTTCTGGACGCCAGCTGTCGGCGGCGTTGGTGAAGGAAGCAGCCGTCGAGTCTGTTCGGGGCTGGCTCTTCCGGGGAAGACCAGTCAAGGCCCAGCTGTTCGACAGCACGCGTGAGGAGGCGTAAAAGTTCCGCGTCCTCGCCCGCTCGAGATCGGCCTGAATCCTGGACTGAAGAGGAGGCGGTAGACCATTCCTCGCTGTCAGAAGCCAGGAGAGAACAGGTATCCGCGGCGCGTTCACCAGGCTCATCCGCCTCATCCCCTGAAGCGGCGGCGGCCGGAGGCTGCGCGGCCGTGAGGGGGGGCGGGGAAGGCGAAGGAGAAGCTCGAGGGAAAGGCTCCGGCGAGCTTCTGTACGCCTGGTTGGTCTCCGGTGGTCGCTGTGAGCGGCGCTTTTTCTTGCGCGGCCCAGCAGGGACGGGCGGGGAGACATGTAGGTCGAAAACTCCAAGCCGAGCCCGCAGGGTCGACATTGGAAGTTCCTCGCACTCGGGGCAGCCGCCCGTGGAGAGTGCGGTGGCGGCGTGATCGCGGCCCAGGCAGAGAGCGCAGATGAGATGGCGGTCTCCGTCGCTGAGCGGGGCGTGGCACGAGCCGCATGGAAAACGGGGCATTTTTAGAAAAACGCCCCGCGCTCTTTTAGAAGGAGAGGGTGTGATGCAGTAGGCAAACACACAGCAGTGAAAAGGATATGACGCCGGATAGCGTAGCAGGCACGGAAGGCTGAAGGCGGCGAAGGCGGCCGGCTTCTTCAGGCGCTGTCCTAGGCTTGCTGGTCGCTGGTTTCAACGGCGGCGGCTTCTCCAGATCCAGCGATGCGAAGTGCTTCGCTGAAGACAAGAAAATCAGAATTTTAGCCTGTGAGCGCTGAATTTATACACGCTGGCCACACCCATTCTGACGGTTAGAAGGGTGTGGAGGGCGCGAAGCGCCCTCATTGGTTGCCGCGTTCAGAGCGCTCACCGATAGGCTTAAGCAGTTGCCGCCGAGCAGCCAATGAGCACGCTTATACAGCCTGCCTAGGTCTGTCGGCTGCTGCACTGCGTTGACAATGTATACAAAATTAAGGATAATTTTTTGGCTTCAGATCTCGAAGAAAGAAGACTTTCCCGATGCGTAAGCTAACCTTACGCAATACTCGTTCCCTCTTCTAGAGAGAACCGAGGTTACATTAGTAACCGAGTACGTTCACACAAAATAGAAAGTTCTGTCATTTACTACTCTCCATCATGTCGTTCCAAACCCGCAAGACTTTCACTCATCTTCGAAACACAAATGAAGAACTTTTTGATGAAATTGAGAGATTTCTTTACCTCCATTGACTGCCTACACAACTACCACTTTGATGCTTCGAAAAAAGTTCATAAAAATATCATAAAACTAATCCATATGAATTGAGCAGTTTAATCATCTTTTTTCACTGTGCTCCTATATTTCTTTGTGTGCTCCTAAATTTTTTCATTTAGGAGCACATGTACTCCTTGGGAAAAAAGTTAGCGTAGAGCCCTGTTCTACTACTACTTGTTACTGGCTGCTCACTCCTTATGAGTATTACCGCCATCTACTGTACAAGATGACGTCCCGACATTGCCGGGAGCGCAAAACGGTCTGTTTACAAGCAGATGAAGACGCGCGCTGTATGTAAAACTGTATTCGTAAATATGTCCGCAGATTTCGATGTAGATGAAGATGAAGACTTGAATTTTTTTTAACCAACCATACTTATTCGAACCAGAATACACAGACATTGAACTACAAGAGATGGATGCTGCAACACAACCGCAGTCTCAAGCTTCTGAAAGACAGAGAGCATTGGACAGCTGGTGGTGTAAATGTATTCAGTGCGATGCCTACTGAGGCCATCCTTAAAAATATTTTGGTTTGCCGTAACAGCCAAAAAAAAAAAAAAAGGGGTCGGTAGGTCGGTCTATATATATATATATATATATATATATATATATATATATATATGGGCCATTCTACAGAATTGGTGCAAACTGCTGTCCCTCATCCAAAAAACACATTTGAAAAGCATTTAATTATTAAAATCTTAGATGTTTACTAAGATCCTTCAATTATCTATTGAAACCCACAATAATATTTAAGATATCAGTAAGCTTTATATATATAAAATCATCATTTATGGGCTACTTTCAATTAGGAGGTGGCTGTCCCAAACACTAACCCCTAAATTTCAACTTGTGAAAATGATATTAAAAATTTTTTTGCAAATTTTTCCATTCTTGTTTTAAAAAAAATATTTTTGTTCTTTTTTAAAAAATGAAGTTAAAAAAAATATTTATTTTATATTTTATTTTTAAATCATTAAACTTTATCTAAAAAAAACTTGTCCCGCATTTTCATGTCACTACCAAAACAGTGAATGTTGAAGTCCATTGGCTGAGACTGATTTTAACCACACCCCTACATTTTTGATCAGGAAATATTCCTGTGTCCCTCTCTCTCATGTGCTATATGGTGAGTAGATTGATCCCATCATTTTGAGGTAAAAGTGTTCTAAAGTCTAAAAATCTGTGTGTAACTTTAAGGAATGTCACTACCAAACTCATTTTTTCTGCTATTGAGAAAACTTTTTTGGATGTTATTCCATAAAATTTAGTTGTTATATGTGTTCAACTGTTCTGACCAGTTATTGCTAACCATGTGCTGATTAGCATCTTCGAGCTAGGCTCAAAAGTATCTAAAATTGTCACTACCAAAACAGTCACAACCGTAACATGTCTTGAAGTTTCGGTTGTGACATTATTGTTTTGGTAGTGACAAAAGGGAACACATAATCCTTTATTTGGAGGAATAAACTACATTTTAGTACAGTTATGCAAATAATTACTACTGTAGTATGTTTTAGTAGTGTTTTAGTGTTTTAGTATGCAAGATTCTGTTGAAATTCTGTAATGTGATGAGGTTACAATTACTTAAGGTTGTAGTCCATGATACTAGCTTAGGTGTAAGGTTGGTGTCAGTAATGTTAATTTCTATGATTAACTTGACAGGGAGAATGACATAAAACACCAGCATGCCTAAAACAAATAGAAAAACTAATACAGAGAGACAGAGAGAGTACAAACAAAGGTTGAGGGAAGACCCAGTGAAGTATGAGGAATACTTAAGGAAAGAAAGAGAAAGAAATAAGAAACGAAGGGAAGAAGGAAAGTTGAAGAGTATCAGTGAATTATCTGACAGGGAGCAAAGACATGTCAGAAAAGCATGGAGGAAAAGACAGAAAAGACACAGGACGATGGTGAAAAGACAAAAAGAGGTGGAGACATTTTGCAAGGCTTCCACACCACCTAGCACTTCCAGTGAGGGTGATCAGACACCAGTGAACACACACACTGGGGGAAAAGGGAGAAAACGAGCAAAAATCAGTAACTATAGAAAATGTCAGAAGTTAGAACAGAAGATCAAAGAAATCCAGAGGAGAGAAGACAAATATAGAAAGCGATATCAAAGGTTGAGGCAGAAGTTGACACAAGACCAATGTTCTCCAAGGTCGAAGACTCAGAAGGATGTAAAGAAGCACAGACTTCCCAAACAAGTCAGAAAGACTCTTCTTTTTCACAACACGCTTATGCACCAAATACAGTGTAAATACAAGTCTGCAAGTTATAAAGAGAAACATTCACTCAGAAGAGCTTTCACAAACGGGCTTCTTAGAAAATACAAACTTGTCTCTATGATAAGAAAATGTGCTGGTATCTCCCACAAAGTGTTCAACAAGTCTGAAAACCACCAATGTCATGGGTTCACCTATCAGAGCAATCACAAACACAATAACATGACCATAGTCAAACATTTTCTAAGCCGAGATGACAATAGTCGAGTATCAGCAGGGAAGAAGGACACCATCACAAGATTTAAAACAAAGAAACAAAAGAGGTTTCTCTCTGACACAATGATGAATTTGTATAAGAAACTGATGCTGGAGATGCCCGACCTGAAGCTGTCCTATTCACTTTTCTGTAGAATAAAGCCGTTTTGGATTGTTGCTCCAAATATCAATGATAGGGAGACATGTGTCTGCAAAGTGCATGACAACGCCCAAATGAAAGCAGATAGGCTCAAGCAGCTTGGCATCATTTACTCCCAGAGTCTGAGCAAAGTGGCAGAGGAGTTGTGCTGTGACACAAAGGTCAAGGCTTGTAAGTACAGAGAATGTATTTCATGCAGCAAGAAGTCGCTCACACATACCCAAATGACATCAGAAACAGGGGTCACATGGTGGTACCAGTGGCTAACAAAAAAGGAAGACTATGAAAAAGAAAAGGATGGGAAAAGAGAGAAGATCACTGTGACAAAAACTGTTAAGCAGAGATGTGAGGGTAGGACAATGCACCTATTGGAAGATTTTGAAAAGGAAATGAAAGAAAAAGTGTGCAAGCACCTCTTCAACATCCAACATCAATACACTCAGCTACAGTGTTTGCATAGATCTCTGAAAGATGATGAGGTGATTCTTCACATTGACTATGCAGAAAATTGGCAGTGCAAATATGCAAAGGAGGTACAACAAGTCCATTTTGGAGCGTCTCATAGACAGACAACACTGCACAATGCTGTTTTGTACACCACAGATAACACACTGACATTCTGTGCCTTGTCACCCTCAATGAAACATGATCCTGCTGCCATTTGGGCTCAACTTGAACCAGTTCTTCAGTTCGTGAAGGTGAACCACCCAAGGGTTCAAAAACTCTTCTTCATCAGCGATGGGCCAACTATGCAATATAGAGGCAAGAAGAACTTTTACTTGATGAGCACTATTCCTTTCCAGATGGGGTTTTCTGCTGTAAACTGGAATTTCCTGGAAGCTGGTCACGGTAAAGGGCCTGCTGATGGTGTTGGAGCTACCATTAAGAGAATGGCAGATTCACAGGTAGCCAGAGGTACTGACATACCAACAGCGAAAGCACTCTATGACACACTCCTTCCTCTCACCAAAGTCAACCTCTTATATGTGGAAGAAGAACAGATTTCTAGAGTAAGTGCACTCCTGCCAAAAGAGCTGCCCACCATCAAAGGCACACTAAGCATTCATCAGATAATCTGCACTACTCCAGGCACAGTATATTCTAGAGTGCTCAGTTGCTTTTGCAACAGAGAAGCCATTTGCTCCTGTTTCCACCCAATGTCCACCAACATTGCACCACAAGTACAGCCTGGGAGAAATGTAGTTTCTCCTGAGCCACCAACCCCTGAAGATAGAAGCCATTCTACCTCAAAGTCTGGGTGTAAAGGGACTCTCTGTCCAGTCGAGGATATCACCGAAGAACTTCTTGGAAAGTGGTGTATTGTCGCATATGAAAATGATCCATATCCTGGAATCATTGAAAATGTGGATGAAGGTGAGACATGTTCATTCTTCTTACACTTATTTAAATAAGTGGATTTATTTTTTTTATTTTTAAATCATTGCATTGCATTTCTATTCCATTTTAATATTCCATTATCAGGTGTTCACTTGAATCATATCTTTTGTAAGATTACCTGCCATGTCATTTACACATTGTCTTCAGGTGCCGTGGAAGTCAAAGCCATGCACAACATTGGGCGAAACAGATTTTATTGGCCACGAATGGAGGACAAGATCTGGTACACGATAGACAAGGTCATCACCTTAATCTGCCCCCCGGAAGAAGTCACGAGTAGGCATGTCCAGATCAACCCAGCAGTATTCGAAGCAGTGTGTGAAAAGTTAAACTGTTGAAAAAGTTAATCTCTCTCTCTCTCTCTCTCTCTCTCTCTCTCTCTCTCTCTTTCTCTCTCTCTCTCTCTCTCTCTCTCTCTCTCTCTCTCTCTCTCTCACAATCACATGTCTAGATCAACCTGTTCAAAGCAGCATGTAAAAAGTTGTAATTTGTAAAACTGCTGAATACTCCTTAGAACAAAGGAAAATTACTCTGAAATTAATGTTGTATGTAAGCGCGCACACACACACAGACACACACACACAGAGTTCAGTGGTTCTGGAGATTTATCTGAATGAGGAAAATTATTCGAAAATTAATGTTTTATGTAAAAACACACACACACACACACACACACACACACACACACACACAGTTCAGTGGTTCTGGAGATTTATCTGAATAAACAAAATGTTGGAAACAAAACAAAGTGGTTCTGAAACAGTCTACATTGTAAGTTGTTGTTGTTTTTTAGGAAGAAAAATCTATGAGCATACCTCTTCTCACTTGCTCAGTATAGAATAGCTCTAGGTGTTCTTATAAGATATTTACTGTCAGATGTGTGTCTGCTATATGTACTGACTGCATATGTGCATCATATTTATTTATTTATATTAACATAAAATGTGGACAGTCTGATTCAGCCATGGCAAACTAAGTATTGTGGTCACTACCAAAACATTACTGTCACTACCAAAAATGTGCAGTCACTACCGTAACATGGGATGTGTTGTCAAAAATAAAGTATATTGAATTATCAACTAAGATGTTATGATAGTGTTTGGTTCAATGCATATTCAAACTAATGAATCCTTAACTTTGAAATCAGTACGATAAACTTTAGGCCTTCTATAAAGAAAAATTGGGTTCAAAAAACAACAAATATCATAAATTACACTTAAAATATTATTAAAATTATAATGTTTATTGATTTAATCTATAAAAATATTTTTTAAAAATAGAAAAAAAATATATTTATAAGGTAGATGTAAACAAAATCTAAATAGGTCATTATAAGCCTTCTTAAAAAATTATTTAATATTGTGTTTTGGTAGTGACAAATTTGGGGAGAAGGAAAATATTTCAGCATTTTCTGAAAATACAATATGAGAATTAACTGCACAATTACTAGAAAAGTGTACCTTGGATATTATACAATTTGCATACATGCAAAATTTGTGAGAAAAAACAAAAAAATTTCAAGATGTTTCCAACTCTGACTTTGCACCAATTCTGTAGAATGGCCCATATATATATATATTTTTTTTTTTTTCAAGATTCAATGTATAGTTTCGGTTCATTTAAGAGATGAGCGCGCGGGCGCCTCCGTGTCCTGATTATATTGCCTGCATGCTATTTAGCCTGCCTCTTATGTATTAAATCCAGGAAATTGGTTGATGAAAAATTTATTAAAATTAAGATACAATTAATACAAAACGAAATTCACTTTAAAGAAAGGCTTTCTACAAAAAGCCTACAGTAGCCTACAGAGAAATTTAATGTCGGAGCATCTTGCCGGTGAGCATGTGGGGGGAGAGATACGATTTTCGATCAAACATCGAATATTATATTATTTTGCTTTTGTAAAACTGTATTCGTAATGTACGTAACTGTATGTCCCAATCAATGCAGCACACGCTCTCCTGTTCAGGCCATCCTTAAAAATATTCTTGTTTGCCGTAACCCGACCGACCCTGTCAATTTAGGACCGACCCAATTAATTATTTTTTTCCCCTTTTGGACTAAAAAAGTCCCCTTTGGTTTTTAAGTTGATAAAAACCGACTTGCCGGTTGTAAACGTGCGTTAAGACCGACAGGTTTTTTTTACTCTACAGAGCAGGCTACTGTAGGCTTTTTGTAGAAAGCCTTTCTTTAAAGTGAATTTCGTTTTGTATTAATTGTATCTTAATTTTAATAAATTTTTCATCAACCAATTTCCTGGATTTAATACATAAGAGGCAGACTGGATTTAATACATAGCATGCAGGCAATATAATCAGGACACGGAGGCGCCCGCGCGCTCGTCTCTTAAATGAACCGAAACTATACATTGAATCTTGAAAAAAAAAAATAAAAAAAAAAAAAAAAATATATATATATATATATATATATATATAGACCGACCTACCGACCCCTTTTTTTTTTTGGCTGTTACGGCAAACCAAAATATTTTTAAGGATGGCCTCAGTAGGCATCGCACTGAATACATTTACACCACCAGCTGTCCAATGCTCTCTGTCTTTCAGAAGCTTGAGACTGCGGTTGTGTTGCAGCATCCATCTCTTGTAGTTCAATGTCTGTGTATTCTGGTTCGAATAAGTATGGTTGGTTAAAAAAAATTCAAGTCTTCATCTTCATCTACATCGAAATCTGCGGACATATTTACGAATACAGTTTTACATACAGCGCGCGTCTTCATCTGCTTGTAAACAGACCGTTTTGCGCTCCCGGCAATGTCGGGACGTCATCTTGTACAGTAGATGGCGGTAATACTCATAAGGAGTGAGCAGCCAGTAACAAGTAGTAGTAGAAGAAGAACACCGTAATCTCAGTTCTCGCGCATGCGTCGTGGCTCTCCCGTGAACTCTCGTCAGAGGCCCACATTGAAGAACACTAATAGTTGAATAAAGTCGTTATTTTTGTTGTTTTTTCGCACAAAAAGTATTGTCGTCGCATGATACACTTAATGTAGAGCCACTGTAGTCACTTGGACTATTTCAACATTTTCTTCACTGACTTTCTGGGCCGGCGAGTTTCGGTCCCTCTGGAAGCCTATGGAGGAGTGAGACAGCTCTCAGATTTAATCAAAATATCTTAATTTGTGTTCCGAAGATGAACGAAAGACTTACATGGCTTACAAGACTTACAAAGGAAAAGAACTGTATCGTTTCAACTGCCAAGTAGTGATGATGACCACTCTGCAAATGAAAGCCTTCCTCCTGTGGATTTTTTAGATACCAGACCCAAAAAAGTCAACAGAGTACTGAGACGAAGAGGCGTAAGACCAGACGAGGACGAAGACGAGGCAATTCATCCAAGAAGCAGGAGCATGAGGAAGATAAACAGGAAGTAATTAATATCTCTGGCATATCACTTTCAAACAGCCAGATTTCAGTTCTATCAAAAGGTCTTTCCTTTGCACCTACAAACCCAACCAAGGAGTTCCAAACTAAAGTTGACTTATTTAAATTTTACCGCAACCTTCAGCTAAAAGTGTGGCATTACACCAACTATAGTGAAACAGCTGCTCACTCCCAAGAGACACACTTTAGGCCTAAGTCAACTTTTATGCCTTACATAAACAATTCGACTCTGAATACTTTTTCTACAAAAGTTACATATGAAGTGAATAAACTCTTCGCACCTGGTAAAAAAACTCAACAGAATTACAACCTGTTAAAGGATGAAAAAGAAGCTTTAAAATGTCTGTCAACTAACAACGATATCATCATCAAAAGAGCAGATAAAGGAGGAGCAGTGGTAGTGTGGGGCAGAGACCAGTACATCACCGAGGCCATGCGTCAACTGGACAACCGTGAGTACTATCAGCCTTTACCATCTAATCCAATAGAACAAATTAAGAGTGAACTAGAGGAGATGCTTACATATGCAAAAGGTGAAGACTGGATTTCTAAAAAAGAACATGATTTCCTACAATGTAAATGTCCAAGAATTGCTTCTTTTTACATGCTTCCGAAAATACACAAGAACTTAGAGAACCCACCAGGAAGGCCAATCATAAGTGGCAATGGGTCAGTGACTGAACCGGCATCCAAGTTTGTTGATTTTCACATTAAGCAATTTGTAATAGACTTGCCCTCCTTTATCCAAGACAGTACATTTGTGTTAAATAAGATCAAAGAAATGAAAAATATTGGTAATGCCTTTCTAGTGACGATGGACGTTGAGTCACTATATACGAACATTGATCACAAAGAAGGATTAAAGGCATTGTCACATTATTTGGAGAAGAGACCACCAGAACAGATGCCCCCAGCAGAGTTTATCTTAAAACTAACAGAATGGACACTAACTAACAATGTTTTCTTATTCCAAAACAGATTCTTTAAGCAGATAAAAGGTACAGCAATGGGAGCATGCTTTGCACCAAATTATTCAAATCTGTTTATGGGTCTCTGGGAGGAAACATTTGTCTATTCAAGTCTAAATGAGTATGTTAATAAGATTGTATGGTGGGGTAGATATATCGACGATGTTCTTCTTATATGGTCTGGGTCACAGCAAGAGTTGCTACAGTTTCATGCGTATCTTAATAACACTAATCCTAACTTGAAGCTGAGTCTAGAGTTCTCATTATCAAATATCCATTTCCTAGATCTGGAGATATCAAAAGATGACAAAGGTGAATTGCACACGTCCGTGTTTAGAAAACCCACTGATCGGAATACCATACTGAGGGCAGAAAGCTACCATCCACCTTGGTTAATAGAGAATATCCCTTTTGGCCAATTTCAAAGGATTAAACGCATATGTGATTCTGAAGATGTTTTTGATAAAAATGCTCAAGACATGGTTCAAAGGTTTAAGAAAAGAGGATATAAACACAAGACCTTAGATATAGCCTATAATAGAGTTAAAGAAATTAGTAGAGAACAGCTGTTGGTTCAGAAACAGAGGCGTCAACAAGAGCAAAATCAAGTTTATTTTGTTACACAATACAGTAGTCAAGCCAATAAGATAAAGCAAATAATCAAGAAGAATTGGGACATAATAAAAAGTGATACCGTTTTGAGAGATGTATTGCCGGAGGTACCTACTATCACCTTTAAACGAGCTCCTACTCTAAAAGATAGTCTTGTGAAAAGCTATATGCCTCTTGTACAGAATAAAACCTGGCTAGGCATAAAAAGAGGTAACTATAAGTGTGGAAACTGTAATCATTGTAACAATATGGTCAAGACCAATATTTTTACAGATGTGACATCAAATCGTGAATACAGTATACACTCATTTATTAATTGCAATACATCGTTCGTCGTCTATAGACTTGAATGTCCTTGTGGCTGTTTTTATATTGGAAGAACCAAACGTAAGCTTAAAGAAAGATTAGCAGAACACAAATATGCGATAAGAACAAGCAACCATCAATACCCTATGGCTCTACATTACAAAGAGGCGAACCATGGAAGTAGCGATACTCTAAAAATCTTTGGGATAGAACATGTTAAAACATCACCAAGAGGGGGAGATAGACTGAAAAAACTTTTACAAAGAGAATCCTTTTGGATTTATACTTTAAAAGCTAATCAATACCCTGGTCTAAACTTGGAATTAGATTTTTCTCCTTTTTTGTAACAGATTATATGCATATGTCAATGTTTTGCTATATCTATTTATATTGATATTTCAAATTGTATCTTGATGTAGAAAGTGTAAAATCGTTTAATATCTGAGACTGCACATATTTATAAGAGCATGAAATGAAACTAAATCTTTTTCACAAAGTGACTTTTTTTCTGTAACTTGTCTTATATAAAGTAATCGTTTGCTTTATGTATCTATTGATATTTTAAACTATTCTGATGTGAAAATGTGACTTGTAATTGTTTGCAGTCAGGTGATACGTGCAGATGAGCACCTGTGCTTCTAGGTCATGTGACCACATGCAGATATATAGTATGCAGTCAACGGACTGCCATTTTGAATTTGCCCTGAAGAAGGCCACAGAGGCCGAAACATGTTGGCATGTTTTTTAATGAATAGCCAAGTTTAAATAAAGGCTTTTTAAACTTATATTCCTTTTGAGTGCCTCAGAACTATTGTTTATTTGTGAAAGACTTACATGGTTGGAACAACATGAGGGTGAGTAATTACTGACAGAATTTTCATTTGCTCAAATATGTGCGCGCTGCAGTTGCCAGGAAACACAGATGTGCACGGACATGGATTTCTGTCGCGCGGATCAGCTTCTGTTTTCGGTTTAACTGCGTTGCTTTTACAAGCGTTGATTGTTTTATTACTGCGTTAAATAGATAATTTATATTACCCTATAACATAGTTTCTATGAAGTTTATTTTTTAACATGCGAAATTTTCGGGCAAGAATCTCGGACTCGGTGTGCATGTGCAATGACCTTTGTCTTGTGTGTGTGCCTATGCGCTTAAAAAGTAACATTAGATAAATAATTTTTATGGTACATTCAATATTAACTAGATCCTTTTACAGTCATTGTAAACTTTAAAAGCATAAAAGCCACAAACCTTTTATCAGCAGAATCACAACAGATCAGATGCAGGAGCGCGGCCTTATGACGTCTTCTTCTTGATTTTTAAAAAATTTTTTATGGCGGCTGGGTTTTTATTTTATTTTTTATTGAATACAAAATTATACAACCAAGGCAAATGTATTCATTCTACAGTACGTAAAAAAAATTGAATGAAAGGCTCAACACAGTTTAACCAAAAAATTACTTAAAAGGGAAAAAAATAAATACATATTTGAAATCATATCTTACATGTAAAATTTTTTTAAATAAAAAAAATAAATAACAATCAATTAAGTTAAGGGGCAATATCACACCAAATCATATGAAATCAAAAGATCAAGCAGCTTCATCGCACTCCCACCTCTTATTCCTTCAAGGGCTCTAGAAAAACACTTTAAATCATTTTTGAACACAAGAAGTAGTGGGAGGGATTTAATAAATCTACATTTGTGAATGAAATATTTTGCCATTATTACAATGTTATTAATCAAATAAAAATGAACACAGCAGTCTTTGGAAATTCCAAATAAAATATGTTGTAAAGTAAAAGCAAAACCATCAACAACCACCTCCTTTTCTATCAACCAGTTCTGAACTGATATCCAGAAGACTTTGGAAAAATTGCATGTAAAGAAGATATGGTCAGTGTCTTCAGAATGACTATTACAGAAAGAACAGGGGACATGGCGGCTGGCTTACAACTTTTAGGTGCACCTGCTGATGTCATAGCGCCAATCTAAAACAAAAGTCTTATTCACATGCTGCTGTGTAAAATCACAAAAGTGCATAGACGTACAAGTAGAGGGGTTTACCTGTCACAGTGTCTGGTTTGTGTTCCCTGGGTAACCACTAGATGTCCTCCTTCCCCACGGTGTCTGTCACTTTCTGAACTACATTCCCCACAATCCTTGTTTCTTCATTGCACTCAGCTGTCCCTTGTCATTAATCATTGCACTCAGCCAATTCCCCATTAGCATTGTCATTTCCCTGTGTATATAACCCTGTCTGTTTTAGTATGTGTCACGGAGTCCTTGTATTTATCACGCCACTTCCGAGTTCTGTTCTTGCCCGTTTGTCTTGTGCCTGTTTATGTTTGATTGCTACTTTGGTTTTGACCCCTGCCTGGACTGGATATTGATGTAACGGTTTTCCCTTATTAAACTTACTGCAATTGGATCTACTTTTCCTCTGTTCTTGTGTGGAGCGTGACATTACCAGGATGTCATGTTTGAGGGAGCAACATAAACAATTGACAAATCGGCGCAAAATTAAGCTATACTACACACAATCTGTTTTAGTGCAGATCTTTTTCTAAGCCAGGAACCCAAAGATAGGCACAGCCCTATTAGACTATAAGGCTATCACATAAAACTTAGTTAAACCAGGTCAACATTAATAATATGATTTTATTTTATTATTATTATTATTATTATTAATATTATTATTATTGACAGATTCATATCAGATATATATTCATATTCTCTTGTTGTAAGTGGCTTTGGATAAAAGTGTCTGCTAAATGAATAAATGTAAATGTAAACAGTAGGCCTAGATAGAGAGCCTAAGTCTCTCCCCTCCGCTTCCGGCCAGGCCCGTCGCGACAAGGCAGGCAAACCAAGCAATTGCTTGGGGCCCCGAGCTGGCCTGGGGCCCCAAGACAACGACTGGTTAAGAATAAAATGCAACGACAAACTGTGTGAGCGCCCCTTTGATAGTCAATGCAGTAAAGTGCAATGACATTGTTATCGGGATCCCCCTCAAGGGGGCCCCCCTCAGTAGTCGCTGACAGCAGCCAGCCAATCACGTGATCTCTGCTGCCGGCAAAATACAAAAACTCCTCGGCAGTCATCATGAAGCGGAATTATGCTTCAGGAAGCCAGAAAATAATTAAGAGAAAGAAAGAGGAGGATAAGAAAAAACAAGATAGTGGTAAGTAGGGGTGTAACGATACACGTATTCGTATTGAACCGTTCGGTACGAGGCTTTCGGTTCGGTGTTCGGTACGCGTTTTCAAACCGAACGGTTCGTTGGATCATTTTTCCTGCCGACCAAAATTTCGTTATTTCAAATGTAGGCGCGTTGCGCGTGGCAAGCGTGCTCATAATGTAGAGACGCCGGCGCGACCACAACATTGCCCAACATCAAATGGCAAACGTAATGTAAGCGGAACGAAACTGAGCTACTCGTTATTATTGTGTGGTTGACGGACCGTTGTTTATCAGTTTGGACCAGTGCAGCGCGAGCCGATCGTGATCATGCGACACTGTTACTACACAGCGCTAATAAGAGATCCAGTAAAGAAAGCATTTGAATTTGCCACAGAAGTAATAATATCGCTGCGAGATCTAGTGAGAAACATTCACATAGTTTGGCAGGAATAGTAGGCTATAATGCCTTCAAGTAACATTACGTCAGTTTTATTTTGACATTATGAATACAATGCAAATGTTAATCTTAACTAAAATAAACATTTGTTTATAACTACTACAATACATAAATACAATTACATTTAATTTTTTCCAAGGAGCTGTTTTGTTTTATATGCTCCTAAGAAGAGTCAATTATAGCTCCAGAATTGCTCAAAGTAAAAAGAAATCATATTTTATGATGCTAGTTTTAATTAAAAAAAGAAAAATAAATAAATCAAGGAAATTGGCATTTCTTTCTTTTTGCTGTATCGAAAACATACCAAACCGTAACACATGAGTATCGTATTGAACCGTATTGGCCTCCATGTCCATTTTGCTTGGGGGCCCCATGTCCATTTTGCTTGGGGCCCCCAAATTCCTTCAAACGGCCCTGAGCCTATATTAAATATTTTATATTTATAAAATAAAATTACCATTAATTTCCATTTTACATTAGGGACAATTTTTATCCAACAGAATGGCTGAATTAACATCTGCATAATAATAATAATAATAAATAAATAAACAGCACAAGGTCTTGTAAAAACACTTTTTTTATAATTTTTTCGACACATAATTTCGAGACAGTAAATTGCCAATGTTAAAAAACATAAGCAAATAAAAAAAGAATATAACAAACTTTTAAAACAGAGAAAATAGTAGATCTAGGCTATTCAGACGATAGCTCTGTGGTCAATGCATTAACAATAGCCTCTCGGAGCTTCAAACGATCTGAGATCGAATCTCAGTGTAGCCGACAGTGTTTGTGTTTTTCCATTCTTGATGCTTAAATATGCATCTGTTTATTAAAGTCAATCATCTTGTTTAATTATCAATTTACAACATAAATTTGCTACATTCCAGTTGAGCCGCTGCAAAGACGACACATCTGATGAGGAAGACTGTCAGCCGATTGCACCAGAAAATTAAGATGATGAAGCTCGTCTTTAATCTGCTAAAAAGAAATTTGTGTGTGAATCATTCACGAGATTGAGATGACTGACAGTGATACCCGGCCATAGCAACGGAAGACATTTTTCAAAACAGATCGAACAAATCAGAAAAATACTTTCAATACAGTATTGCTTTCAATTAAAAAATAAACAATGAAAATGTAAAAGAAAAAGAAAATTAATTAAGTTTGAAAACCCATCGCACATTTCAAGGTATGAATAAAGTGTCGGAACAGTTTATTTATTTAAACAGGGTTGCATCGATAGAGTTTATTCCCTTTGTGATGCAAAATAAGAAACACAATCTTATTCTTGCAACATTTTAAATTTCTATTGTCAAAGAAATTGCAGCTAAATTAAAAAATTAAAACGGTACAAAACGAAAAAAGTTCAAAGCAACATAAATTAAGTACAGGCGTTTTTCTTTGTCTCTCTCGCGCTGGATATTTTTTTAGTAAGTTTGGTCTCCCTCACTGCGCGCGGTGGGTCTTTCTCGAAATTAAGCATTTCAGCGTAAAAAAACACCATACAGCTGATAATACTGTATATGTCGCTGTGTGTCATCCACACAAATCACGAAAGAAAAAACTGTAACAAATAGCTTTTGTTCCTTCAAAGATACAACATGCCTTGCTGAATTCACCTCACAATAAAACGAGGTGGGTCGCGAATTAAAGAGCTCTGTATCTGCTAAATTGAAATTGTGTGTGGAAAACCTTTAAATACAATCAATAAAACTACAATATATAATTTAATAAGATATAGGGCCTACTGTACATAGGCTATGGACTTTTGGAGATTTTGAGATTAATCCTTAAAATAATTTTGCCTTTGCCTGCTCATCAGGCTGGCTCCGACACTCTCCATATGAAAGACGGAACATTAATACCTCTGTCCTGCACCCCCACGATAAAGCAACTATTGCCTTCTCCAAACCCCCCACAGGCTAGCTGAGTTTGCAAAACAAAACAAAGAGTTTGCCACTCGTCGTGGTTTGCCAAAACACTTCATTATAAACTTCAATATTTCATTCAAAACAATCTCAAAACGCTTTGTGACATTTTGAAAAGCCGTGGATGCATTACTGCCACTGGAACCATGAATGCAAATACTGGTTCTGATTTTATTGTGTCGTTTAAACGTCATATATATATATATATATATATATATATATATATATATATAGGCCTATATATATATATATTAACAGAACTGCTTTTGAAATTACGATTGGAATCATTATAGGCTACAGAAGTAAAGTCATTGTATAATAGGCTATTTGTTCCTTAGTGTAAAATGGAAATGCATGGTGATTTTATTTTGTAAATAGGCTATAAGCAAAAAAACTATGTTTTAGAACTAGACAAATCTCTGTGCATCAACAATAGACTATAAAATGCATTAATAGGCTAATATAAAAATATCAGTAGTCCAAGTTAGTTCGGGATTCGAACCCGTGTCATCTAAATGATCGTAACGTAAGTTCAACCACTCGGCCCACGATTCACTCGTTGCGACATGGCCTAACGTTCCAGTGTGTCCTCATTCAAATGAACGCGCCGCCGCGTTTGTCGAACACTAATTCAACATGCCAGAAAAAAACCTGCCTTTGGAACAATGCATAGCGCCACTCGTCGTCGTGTGCCAAAAAATTTACAATAATTTAGTTTAATTTATTTCAGTGTTAATGTTTGAGTTAAAAAAATCCTCTACAAATTAAATTAACACAAAGTCGGCTACAAGAGTCCTTTATAGGCTAAGTAAAAAGCAAAGGGCTTACAGTCTTAATATTTAGGCTACTTTGCTTAAATTCGATACATTTATTTTCAGTAGGGCCTAATAAATTTGTAGGGATGTAATTTCAGTATGCTTCACCAACGCTATGTATTCAATTAAAGTTCCAAGAGGTCTGGTATATATTTCCTTCCCAGCTGACACAAAAAATCACAACTTGTGCTTGCTGCGAACGCAAGATATTTAAGGTGTCTCAACTGTACACAGTCTACCATAGTGTGAATTTGTTACAAGGTTTTATTTAATTAAATTAATGTGCAGCAATTTGTACAAATAGAGTCTATAGGCCTACTATACTGTTGTAGCCATTAAATAATCTCATTTAGTATCATATTAAAATATTATAATGTTATTTTTTTTCCATCTATGTTGAATATGAAAAGTGAACAGCACGAGTAAGATAGGATGCATTATATCGAGAGATGGATATGGAGTGGGTCAGACATGATTTTGACCACTTCATTAAGTTTTGTTTAGTAGAAAACCTTTATTTAAAGTGAATTTCGTTTTCTATAAATTGTATCTTAATTTGAATAAATTTTTCATCACCCAATTGTCTGGATTCAATAAGAAAGAGAAGCAAATATAACAGACACTAATCATGGAGGCGCCCGCGCGGTCACTTGCGTTGCACGTCAGCTGGAGCGCATCTCATCCTCCTAACTTAACGAAACTCAGCGTATGCCTCACACAGACATGATAAATACATCAAATACACAAAGCTTGAAATGTCTTCAAACGAAATAATTCAAAACGAAAAGAAAAAGGCTACTCTCTGATTATGTCTTTATGTGCATTTCTCTCTAGGTGCGTTCACTACAAATATGGCGATCGTCAACTTCATCTTTGCAGTCGACACTGTCAGAAAACACTAGTTTATTGATAAAAATCAAGCACGCATCACCGGATTTACAAATGCACATCTTGCTTGTTGCACGCACACATATTATGTCGAAAAAACGAAATATTATGTTGAAATAACATTATTATTAATAATACATCTTTTAGAATATTTGATTAAATGCTGATTGTTGCGCTTGTTCAATTTAATAAAATTAAAACTTTAATTGTGATAATTAAAATAATTGAAAATTAAATATTTAGTGGCCAAGTTTTGCTAATTTAGGCTATTATATAGGCTAGTATATGCCTATTGCCTATATTAAGTAGGTCATATTAAGACAAGGCATATATTAAGTTATTTTAGCTGTTATGAGAAAAATAAATCTAACGAAATCTAAAATCTAAATCTAATAAATCTAAAAAAAAAATTCTAACCCCAATTCAACATGTCAGAATAAAACTTGATTTTTGAACGATGCGTAACGCCACTCGGCCTGGTGTGCCAAAACACTACATTTTAAACTTCAATGTTTAATTCAAAACAATCTCAAAACGCGTTGTGACATTTTTTTAAAGCAGTAGCCTAGCCTATACATTAAGGGCATTGAAACCAGGATCTTAACTAAAACCCGTTCCGCGTAATCTCCACACTACTCCATGTATTTTTTTTTAAGGACTGCTTTTGAAATCACTATAAATTACTATGCAATTGTATCGCTCACGAGAGCTCTTCATTTATCTAATTCCTCAATAGAATAGTAAAAATATTCAGCGTCATTGCTCCTAATATCGTCTCTATTTTTAACTTTTGATTCTATTTTTTCAGTTCTAAAATTGATTCTATCTTTGGTTCTATTCTGTTGTAGCCTAATAGGCCTATTTATATATATGAAAAATATGCCTATCAGGCTTAGGGTTTTATATTTAACCCACTTACATTTTAAAATACGGCTATTGCTGCTGTTTTGCACAATGTCCCTTTGCGCCACCTGGCGGTCATTTCGGGAACGACTTTGAAATGCGGCTGGTTTCACCGCGGCGGCTGGCGCGGCGGTAATAGGCATTCTGGTTGGGTACCATCTGTAATATATAATTATATAAGAGTAATGCATTAAATAATACGTTGTTTAAATTGTATTTAAACGTGAATACGTCTATTAAAGACTATATACGTGTGTACAAACGCGCCAGTTGGCAAAATGATACCGAAGGTAGTTTCATTTGGCTATAAAAATTACGAGGTAGTCGACAAAAAACGAGTTGCAATTTGAAGTTGCATGAAGTTGCACAAAGAAAGGTAAGTTTTGAACGAATGCTAAGCACCTTATCGGATGTACCATAAAACTTCAAATAATAGCCGAGTCCCCAATACACGAATCCGACGAGCGTTCTGTGTAGGCTGCCATCTTGTGGCGACGCCATTACTGAGCTGTTACTGGTATGTAAACAAACCTCCGTGATAACGCACCCTCGATGACAGCTACAGCCAGGCAGTATGACTTGTTGGGTTGATGATGTTAGACAGTGGCCTCCAGTCACAGATGAAGGTACAAACGATCTTACAGATTATTTATGAAAATAGCTTGGCAATAACTATGCTAGCTAGGCTAGCTAACGAGGAAACTATAAAAAGATCTGTCCACTTGGCAACAATAAATAAATGAATGATATCAAATAAACGAATTCATGTTTTTCATTTGTGACCATTATTTATCTCATTTTCACATTTCAAAAGGAAAGGGTAAGGTACAGCTAACTGCTAACGTTGTTGGTTCTCAGAGTGAGAGTCACAGTCAAGCAAATCAAACATTAACAACAGATAACAGTAATGTTACTACTGCCCCAACGCGCCCCTTCTGTTGTTTTAAAGGTATTCAAGAGTATTTTCTCCTTCGCCTGGCATCCGATGATCAACAAAATGCCAACTACAGGTCACTGATAGAGGGTAAAAATTATCTGAGCTCCGGATGGGTTGGTCAAATAATGCACACTCTACCAGATGATAAACACATAGTTCTAAAAGGACCTGTCCGATTTTCACAGACCATTAACAAGACTCATACTGTACAAATAACTCTGCAGAGGAAGAATAGGAAAGTTGTAGATGTAACGTTAGTGACAGTCGTAAATCGCGGGCTGTTTATTCCAGTGGACGCAACCAAACCAATAGGAGGCAATGGCGCAATGCTACCCAGCAACAGCTCAGTTATGGCGCCCGCTTACTTCCGGTAGTTTCGCCGGATTCGTCTATAGACGCCTGTCTCTTTTAAACTCTCTCTCTCTCATACTGTACACACCAGTCATGGAGGCATTCCAATTCAGAAGTTTTTCAGAAGTGATAATTTTGAGGAGTGAGGATTTTATTGATGACATGTTTAAAAAGGTTTAGGCTAAAACGACCAGAGCCGGACGAGTACATTTACTTTAAGTACAATTTTGAGGGATCTGTACTTTACTCGAGTATCATTTTTGGGGAGTGCTCATCATGACTTTACTCAAGTACATTTGAGAGGCAAATATTGTACTCTTTACTCCACTACATTTCTATCCATAACTGTGAGTACCTGTTACTTCTTCTAAAAAAAAAAAAAAGGAAAAAAGAAACATCTCGGAAACCCTCTCAAATGTGATTGGATTGTGCAGGCGCCACTGATTGGGACAGCCTATCAGCAATCACCTTCAGCTTTTCCGCCAAAGTCAACTCCATGGTCAGATTTAGATAAAAGACGAAACCATGGACGAAACAATGGATGAAGACGCAGCAAGTCCATCCCGGGAGCGATATTTTTTTTCCCAGGATGGTAGGGGAAGACTCATGAATATTCATTTGGGAAGTCATCCCTGATTGGTCTTAACCCCAGTGACGGGTAGGTTTAGGGGCGGGGTTATTGAGGTCATAAGACCCCCAGTGACAGGTAGGTTTAGGGGTGGGGTTAGGGGTAGGTCATCAGACCAATCAGGGATGACTTCCCTAATGAATATTCATGAGTCTTCCCCTACCATCCTGGGAAAAAAAAATATTGCATACCGGGAATGTGCCAAGCCGTGGCCCCACCTCGCCAGACTATTTCAATTTTCTGAACAAGTTAATGATAATTTTCGCTTCAAGTGTTTGCTGTTTACCAATGTAAGCACTGTGACAGTAGTAATGCAATATTTAGAAAATGTACTCTTGTACTCTTGATACTCAAGTACTTTTAAAAACAAGTACTTTAGTACTTTTACTTAAGTAGACATCTGACTGTAGTACTTTTACTTGTACTTGAGTAAAATTTAGCAAGGGGTATCTGTACTTTTACTCAAGTAATGTAGCTGTGTACTCTGTCCGCCTCTGAAAACGACCCAAGTCTATTTGAAAGTTAAACTGTTTTGCAATATGAGGTCAATACAATACAGGACTGAAGCTGCATGCTGTGCATTGTTCTAGTGCAATATGCTGTTGAAATACAAGCATTTTTTGTGAAAATTAAATTTTCTGTTTTTTACTGTATTTGATTAATGTCATTGTATAAAAAGAGGTTTAAATAAATACAAATCTTACAGACATACATGATTTGTATAAATTTTATTTCTGTGGTAAGAGGACTTGAAATGACTCGAAACTAAAATGGTAGGACTTTGGACTCGACTTGAGACTTGTTGGCTTTGACTTTTGACTCGACTCGGGACTTGCCTCATCTTTGACTCGACTTGACTCGGGACTCGAGGGCAAAGACTTGAGACTTACTTGTGACTTGCATAACAATGACTTTGTCCCACCTCTGGCATATACACAATCATGTAGGTCATCAAATTCGTAGATACCAAACATGGTATATATGCAATCATGAAAAATCGAGTAATACAAACACAAGCATTCAAGGATTATTACATAGGCATAACACTATAAAAGAGTGTGTGATCACAAAGTGAAATCATATACGTGATGTCTCAAATGATTATTCAACTGAGTAGGAACAGGGTACCTTTTCTAATAATTATATTGTAAGGCATGCATAGAACAAAATACACTACAAAGTCTGTTTTAAGGGCTATGTGTCTTTCCTATGGCCTTTGGTTTTCACAATTTTTCAAGCAATAAAAACAGTCTTAGCCCTGGTGACTGAGGCCTTTTCTGCTCTAGTGACTCTTTTCGGGGGATGGTTCATTACTAAGTGTGGGCTTTAAAGCTTATTTGTAAAATTTGACAAATAATTGTGTGATTTGTCTAAGTCACTACAATACTGTAGGTATATTGCACAATAGAGGGTGTTGTATGCGTAGTTTCTGTATATAGCTATTTAGAAGGCATAGTTTAGCAAGAGCTACTATATCGATACGTGTTCTAAAATGTGTTGTTACATTGTTTATCTTGACTGTTGGCAGTTAGGTCAGGAACGTTTTTTTTTTTTATGGTAACCCTTATTAGAAATGCTGTAGGTTAGCTATAAAACTATATAGGCTTACAAAATGGCAACACTGTGCTTCTTCCGTAAAATAACTCCTTTCTCAAGCAAAACTGTCTCCATGGTTACTTCGTAATAACCTTTGCATTGCTTCCACACTACAAAACTCGGTGCCCATGTCTGTGCGGATCCTCTCGGGACACCCTCCTACACACTAAAAATCTCCTGGGTTATTTCTTCAACCCATTTGGGTTATTTGTGTTGGGTTAAAATTATGGGTTATTTTTTCAGAGAGTAACCATTTTCAGGGTTATAGGGTTAATATTTTGACCCATCTCCTGGGTTGTTTGGGTTTCTGGGTTATTTTTCAAAGAGTAACCCAAGTTCTGGGTTATAGGGTTGGCTTTCTCTCTCTCTCTCTCTCTCTCTCGGGCCCACCCATAATGCTTGATAATGAAAGAGTGCCTGGTGAGTGGTTCACAATTGTCTCGACTTATTAACAATACTCATGTTGTCTTGTTTTCTGTCTTTCAGATGAAGACATAGATGAGGAGGCATTTCTTCTCTTTGATGACACTATCAAAAATCTTGTCCCCAAAGTTGGCCCCAGGCTTAAATTCAGATATAGAGGCTCTTCAGAGAATTGTTGTTTATTTTTCTATTTTTTATTTCTAATATTATTAGAGTGTGACCTAAAATAAATAGGAAAATAAACATGTCCAAGTGTGTGTTTTTTCATATAGATTTTAATTTAATGCAATAAAAATAATTTAAAAGATAAAAGATAATTTAAAAATAATTTAAAATAAAAGTGCTTGAAGTGTGTAATATAATGTAAAACAAAGTTTTATTTTCCCTAAATAATGCATACTGGGATAGTAACCCAAGTTAGGTTATTTTTGACCCAACTCCTGGGTTAAAAAAGGATCAACTAATTTTGGGTTATTTCTACCCAGATGTTGGGTTTTTTAAACCCAACATTTGGGTCAGGTATTTAACCCAGAATTTGGGTCAAAAAAGAATAACCCAATTTTCTGGGTTGAAATAACCCAGAAATTAGTTGGTCCCTTTTTAACCCAGGAGTTGGGTCAAAAATAACCCATTATGGGTTATGTTTGACCCAGGAGTTTTTAGTGTGTATGCTCGTAACTGTTTTTATGAAGTAATTGGCTATTATAGGATCACAGCTGGTTGTGTACGCCTCCATCCATAGAATAAAAACGACTGTAACCATCTATACCGATTAATGGTAATGCATATGGTTTTAGTTTATCATAGCTGAACATAAGCCAGAGTGCATTTGGGTCAGCGCCAGGGATGATTCAAAATAAATAAAATTATATATATATATATATATAGTCTGATTTTGTAAAAGAAAAATGACAAATGTAATGTCATGTATATTTGTTTTGTTTCATGTATCATAACTTACAAATAAAACTATATAAAAAAAAAGTTTGGAAACATTACTATTTTTAATGTTTTTGAAAGAAGTCTCTTATGCTCATCAAGCCTGCAGTTAAAAAAAAACAAAAAAAAAAAACAGTAATATTATGAAATATTATAAAAATAATAATATAAAATAATGGTTCTCTTTTTTAATATATTTTAAAATGTAATTTATTTTTGTGATGCAAAGCTGAATTTTCATCAGCAAGTACTCCAGTCTTTGGTGTCTTATGATCCTTCAGAAATCATTCTAATATGATGATTTGATACTCAGTTATTATCAATGATGGAAACAGTTGTGCTGTTTAATATATTTTTTTGGAATACTTTTTTCAGGATTCATTGATGAGTAAAACGTTAACAGCATTTATTCATAAAAACAGCATTTATTTCAAAATAAAAACATTTCTAACAATATAAATCGTTACCATCACCTTTTATCAATTTAACGCATCCTTGTTGAATTAAAGTACTAATTTCTTAAAAAAAAAAAATAGTAATTGTTCCCAAACTTTTGAACGGTAGTGTATATTGTTACAAAAGATTTCTATTCTAAATAAATACAGTTCTTTTTAACTTTTTATTCATCAAATAATCCTGAAAAAAGTATCTCAGGTTATAAAAAAAATATTAAGCAGCACAACTGTTTCCAACATTGATCATAAATCAGCATATTAGAATGATTTCTGAAGGATCATAAGACACCAAAGACTGGAGTACTTGCTGATGAAAATTCAGCTTTGCATCACAAAAATAAATTACATTTTAAAGTATATTAAAAAAGAGAACCATTATTTTAAATTGTAATAATATTTCATAATATTAGTTTTTTTTTTTTTTTACTGCAGGCTTGATGAGCATAAGAGACTTCTTTCAAAAACATTAAAAATAGTAATGTTTCCAAACTTTTGACTGGTACTGTATATATATATATATATATATATATATATATATATATATTTGTATTTTTATGTATTTATATATTTTTATGTTTGACTATTAGGGTAGGGTTGTATACTACTAACCTTATTGCACTCCACTATTTCATTGTATTACATTTTATTGCATATGTGGGAGTACTGACTGAGCCAGACAGAAGACTACCGGATTCTTTCTTCACTGTAAACACACACACACACACACACACACACACACGTTTCCTGTACAACCACAACATTTAATGGTTTGCATTTTTATGCTCAAGTATAAACCTTAGAAACCAAAAAAGGTTTAACCAGAAAACAACTTTATCTTTAAACTTACATTGACTATGTGGGGGCAGTGATTTACTATAAGGAATGAAAAATAAGCTAAAATGAAGCAGTCTGTGAGAAGCTGCCCAGTTACTGGTCTTTCATGGGGAGCATCAATCTCTCCTTAAGAGTAGCAAATCTGTTGATAATTTGATTATGGTTCAATTATTCAACAACATCTTTCTCAATGCCATAACTGCCCAATAATGGAGCCTGCATTGACCCATGGTTCTCTCAAGCCAGGTGTGGAGATAACGAAGAGCACTGAATGACCTTGTACACTACCAAGTACATTGAGGGCAAGCTGGATGACAGATTTCAGTGATGGAAACATGTCAGAATCCAGCAGGTTATAAACTGAAATCATGTCATGTGGAGCAGCACCATCTCGCTTTTTAAGTGTCAAAAAGTGCCTTGCTACCATGACTTCCTCTGTCTTTAGATCAGTGTTGTAGTGGTGTGCCAGTTATGCTAAATGTGGCTCAGACAGGATGTTTTCAGATATTGGAAAACATGATTGAATACCTTGAGGCATTGCTGCATTTACAGCAAAAAAACAGTTATCCTATTCCGCTACCATTCTATTCAGACATGGATATAGTCATTTTGTTTTGAGTTGTTCGGCATCTGTGCTGATTCAACAACAAAATCATCCATTCTTTCTCAGAGTCTTCTATCTCTGGCCAGAAAGTTGCTCCTCAAATAGAATGTGATTAACTTCACACAATGCCTTTGCTCTGAGATATAGTATCTGCAGCAGTGGGATCACTGCATTTCTGCTTTAGGGAGTTACACACACAGCATCTTTGTATGCCACTGCTTGGGGAAGGGCAATGGTCTCTTTTTGGAGGTATTTGTACAAGCCTGCCACTACAGATAGTAGATCCTTGAAAAGAGTCAACAGATACACAAATGAGAAAATCAACGTCATTGTTCTTACCGTCTTTACTGGTGGACGGTGTTCGTTATTGTCTTTAGTTTACGGTGATGAGTCGTTTAGGAATCATAGACATTTTTCTATGTGATGTGCAAATGTATATTATGAGAAAATTATTTATTTATTTACCTTTGATGCATGTAAACCTGTTGTAGGAGACTCCAAAACAACATTAGGAAACTTAGCATAATTAAGGCACTTTAAGCAAAAACTCACTAAATTTGTCTCTTTTTTTTTTACAGAAAACAAAATATAATTTCTTATGTAATTTTACTCATCTAGTAAATGCTTCTTTTTAGACATTTGGACTGGAAACAAGGCAAAAACACTAAGTAAGAAAAGTATTTCTTGCAGTGAAGCAACTGAGATCCACGTGACACTATTATAAAGATGGTGTTTATTAAAGAAGAGAGTGAGGAAATGAAGACTGAAGAAGCGATTAGTGTGAAACAAAAAACTACTGAGGAAAAAACAGGTTGGTTTCATTCTCAAAGCTGAACTCGATCATTTGATCCTTAATAAAATGTCCAGCTCAACAGAAATGAATGATATCTTTGAAGAATGTCATAATGTATAAAATTAAACCCAATATCTACTTCTGAACTGAAACTCATTCAGATAAGATCATTCAGATCCTCATTAAATTCAGAGGGTCAAAAGATGCTTAATTTACAAGCTAAATATTATTATTAACATTCCTGATCACAATTATCAATAAATATTAATTAATTAACCAGTAAGTAAGCCATATGTCAAAAACACCTAACCCTAACAAAGTAATAAAACGTCTCGCTGACAGCTTGATAGAAAGAGTTACTGCATGTGGTCCACATTTGTTCTTCATTTACAGGGTTTTGGTGAGCAAATAAAACAGCTTGTAATTTTATAACAAACTAACATAATAGATGTCTGAAATAAATTATGTCAGCGATACAACAGCAGCATAACCTTTAGTTGTGTTCCTGTCTTTTTACTGACTACTGCTTCTCAAATCTCTTCGAGGTCAACGGGGAATTTGTAAAAAGCTTATCCATTAAAGATGGGACAGTACCCACTTTATATGGACCAACTTGCTACTTTGTGTGACAACCTGTAAGTATAATTCATTACTGAAAACTACATATGTAGTTTTGTATTTAAAACAGTGTACACCTAGTGCAGCTGTAGGTCTCCGGCTAACTCACATTATTACTGTCTTACTGAAATAGTTCTGCTAAGCAGCTGTTGGCCACTATTACCTAAAACTGTGTCTATTAATGCAGATTGTCTGTTGTTTTTACTACTTTAAGTAATGATAAAAGTAATGATAAAATATGGAGCAAGATTTGTTTTACAAAGTTTAATGTTAAATCAGTCATTCGGGTTAGCGCTCTGCTAATGTTTGCACAGTTAATGGCAGGGATGGAGGACTCGAGTCACATGACCGGACTCGAGTCGCAAATTTACGGACTTGAGACTTGCTTGACTAAATTAAGAAAATTACTTGACTTTGACTTGAGATCCAATGACTTGACTTGAACTGTTTTACTCGAGAATGACTTTATATACAGTTTTATATAACCGCAACATCAATTGATGAACAAAATGAAGGCAACAGAACCTTTGATGCCAGTCATCAGATTCTGCGCGATTGCGTGACGCTGCACAAGCCCAGAAAAAAAACATACATTGCGGTGAACGCGCTAAATACAAAAACATCTCCCAGCATAGTTTCTTTTTGGATATAAACACTAGAAATTGACCATATTCATACAAGAAGATTTGCCATACACATAATAACTGGCAAGGGATATCAGACAAGACCATAACAACCTCAAACTTCATTCACCAAAAAGTAAGCAATGGCTTGTTTAACCTGTTTGTTATAGTTAATTTGACTAACGTTAAATCTAGAGCCTGATATACAACAGGAACCACGATCTGAAACACAGAACTCCAATCTCTGTCAGTAGCATCATTAGAACACAATTTACACATAAGGAGACCATCATCAATAAAATAAGCTGTCTTTTCCTTCTTCACTACCTCCTGACTTACTGCTGAAATGAAACATTTACAAAGCAATGGGTCAGACTGTTGCGCAGCACTCATTTGCTTTCGATTCACTGCAATTGATTACGTTTTTTTAGGAGTAAATGTGACAACCTTTTCATCATTAGATGCTATGGTAGATAGAGTCTGCACGGTATCAGATACTTTCGATGGGCTAAGAGATGTCTCCTTGGTAAAAAGAGGAACAATAAAAGAGTCTGACAAATAAAATCTCATCTCCAAACTTACGTGCCTGGGCTCGTGTAACCGCGCATGCCGAAAATACTTCTGGGAATTTTTTTTTTGTTCATCAGAGCCACAAGGCACTTCGGGCACATCCAGTATCTCCAGTACAGGCATAACTTTACCACCAGCAAGGTCATTTAGTAACCAGCAAGGTTACTTTGGTTGGTGTCGGGTTATTCTTACCTCGTGAGAGCGAAGGTTGAGATGTAGGCGGCGAAGGGAATGAAACTGACTCTGTGCCTGGTGAAAATACGCTCTTATGCATCAGCACAAATTCATCAGCCAACACCGCAGCATGTGACAGAGACACAACTTTTTCCTCATTCAAATAAATGACTGTTTTCTGTTTTCAAACAAATTCTGACAAACAGGATTTAAATTCTTATAATTCTTTGAAGGAATTAATTTTATTGTAATCCACTGCTTGCGTGGCCACACACCATTTATCAAACAACATGCCCTTATCTCGAGCAAATTCCACAAATGTCTGTTGCTTACCCTTTTTGTGATTCCTTAATTTTTGCCTATAGGCTTCAGGTACCAACTCATATGCTCTAAGAAAAGTGGTCTTAACACTCTCATACTTCATACCTTCTTCCAATGACAGTGTAGAGCAAATTTCCTGTGCCTTCCCCACCAGCCTACATTGAAGCAATAAGGACCACACCTCTTTTGGCCATCGGAGAGAGATGTTGCGATGCGCTCAAATACACTGAAATAAGAATCAACTTCAGTCTCCCTAAAATGAGGCACTAAAGCGATGTGTTTACTAATGTCAAAACTGACAGCAGGTGTTTCGGGTGGGGAACATGCATTCTGGAGTTTACCAGGGTTTGGCTGCGCAGCTGAGCTGTCGGTCACCTTCATGGCCTCCAGCTCAAGCTATCGCATCTTAACCTCTTTATCCGCCTCAATCTCCAGCCTGCGGATTTCCAACCGCAGATCCAACTCACCCTGACGTGCTTGCACTTTATCTTGCGCCTCTAGGTGTAAACGGGCCAACCGAACTTTAAGCCGTGCCCCTCCCGAAGTCTCGGAGGAGATTGGGGTATGGGGATCAAACAGAGACAAGCCAGCCTTGGCTCCAGCCTCAGCCATAGCACCAGTCGCAATCCCCTTCTGGCCCCACTCCTCATGCACACGAGGTGGTTTCTAAAAACACTTTCGTTTCCACCAAATAATTCACTACATCACTTTTAATTTCTTTTTTAAGTGCCTGCCTCCTAATAAGAATACAGAAGTGATTCGCTACTTCAATCAAATCATCCTTCCTACACTTTTCCAACTGAACACGACTAGGATGACAAAGAAATGCTTGAAGATCGAAGGAAGCCATGCCCACTAAAAGTATTAAAACCACTACACACACCAGCACGTGGCATCAACTCTATCGCCAGATGGATCACCTAATCCAATACTATGCCAGCTTACATTTTAGACATCAATACGGAGTTAAACCACGACATCTCGGGAAAGTTGTAAATATCCCGGACAAGCCCCCAATTAATGTTACGTACCCTGCGATTATTAAAGGGGTATTGGGAATAACATTAACTGTCGGAGTTTGACTCTGTACTAATGTAAATGCAGGCAAAGAAGACCACAGCTCTAAAGGCAATCAAGACGTGTTTATTTACAAAAATATAGTGGAAAGAACCCATAAACCAAATCAACTTACAATAATATTTACAGGAAAGAAAAGAACAAAAAGGTACCCAGGCAGGGGAGAAGAAGGGAATTGGGCGGCAATCAAATAAATGAAATAATCAAAACATAACCCTCTAACTCATAAATCAGTACTAAACTGACTAAAAAAGAAAAAGAAAAGAAAAATCTTCAGTCTGCAAAGATACCCTAATATAAACTATACTCACTAAATCCAAACAAAAATACAAGAAGTGATGCACGCCCCTAACAACGGGTGGTGCCCAATGTATATCACGTGATATTGCTTACCTTTCCTCTCCTTCCCTCCCCATTGTAATCACAACCATTCAAACAAATGGTGGTAAAGAGTTGTTTAGGTAGCACACAAGAACACCACAGGATCTTAACTACAATACACAGAATTGACGGCGTCTCTAAATCACAATCTCTCTCAGAACAACAACAGACAAAAACAAAGGCATCTTCTCTCTCCGTGTCAGCGTCTCTCTTTTATTATTTCCTGGTGTCCGCCAATTGGAGGAAAGCGGGGCAACATCATCGGCTCCAACGATGATTGGCAGGAAGCAGCACCAATGGCGCAGAACTAAGAAAGTGAAAGTAAAAAAATACAACGAACAACACAAAACGGCACTAGCCGTAACAGTGGATGACAAACTGAGTGAAAACTTATCGCTGAAAAATGTCCTGCTCGAGTCAACCTTTACGATGAAGGTTCGGGTTGAATAACTAGTTCTTCCAACGTTTCATCATCAGATTTGCATTTAAATTGACATTGTTACTGTCCTTACAATGTGTACAATTGCTGAGCTTTAGGAAGCCTCCAGAGCTGAGATTCAGATTAGGGGCGTTTTGTTTCTGACACGTTCTGGAATCGGTAGACCAATCATAACACTGCTATTTCCAGGATGACCTCGCAAATGACGCTTCAGGTCTCTTCGATATGTGAAGCTCATCTCACACTGAAAACATATGAAAGGTTTATCTCCGGTGTGAACTCTTGTGTGGACTTTAAGGGTCCCTTTTTCATTGAAACCTTTTCCACAGTGTTGGCAGGTGAAAGGCCTCTCTCCAGTGTGAAGTCTCACGTGAACATCAAGGTTTGATTTGCTTGAGCAAGTCCTTCCACAGTGATCGCACATGAAAGGTTTCTCTCCAATGTGAGTTATTACATGCCTCTTCAGTTGATCGCTGTCTGTGAAACTCTCTTCGCATTGATGACATTTAAAGCAGTTTTCTCTCGAGTGAGTCCTCATGTGGGAATTAAGGTTTATTTTACGTCTGAAACTCTTTCCACACCGATCACATGTGAAAGGCGTTTCTCCAGTGTGAATTCTTTTGTGGTCATTAAGCGTTCCCTGATGTGCAAAACTCTTTCCACACTGAGGGCAGATGAAAGGTTTCTCACCAGTGTGAACTCTCATGTGGACTTTAAGATTCCCCTTTCCAGTGAAACCTTTTCCACACTCTTGGCAGGGGTAAGGGCTCTCTCCACTGTGAATATTCATGTGAGCTTCAAGGTTTTCGTGTTGGCTGAAACTCTTTCCACACTCAAAGCAGATGAAATAACGTGTACTCCCTGACTTTTGAGCTCTTTCTTCTGAGGAAGTCTTTTCAGTCTGCGGGCAGTCAAGATAGTTTTCCACAGTTATGAAATCATGTTTCTCTTCTTCCTTTACATCAAGTTCTTGAATCTCCTCTTTCAGCGGCATCAGGTCTAAGGTGAAAACAGACAAATACAAGTTTAAGCCGAGTTTAATGGCACAAATAAATGCATACTCTGAGAGTGCTCCACAAGATATTTACGGATACTCCATGATGATCAGGTGAATGCATGTTTATCATACAGATAAGTAAATCACTGATCTAAACGAATGTGCTTCTACACTGTACAATGCACAAACATACAGACTAGGGATGTCAACGATTAATCGACGATCGATTAATTGTCGATAATACATTTAATCGATACAACTTATCGATCATCGATTAAGCAGGTCTTCATGCGCGTACACGCGTGCTGCTCAACCGCGAAACATGTAAAGCGAGCGCGCCGGAGTTATGTTGGGACCATTTTACACCTTCATCATGACTATAAGTTTGCGTGTGCATTCGCAGCCTTTTGTTTTGTGCAAATGTAAGTTGTAATACTGTTTATTTTGTGTATGCCTATTTATATCTGATTTATCTCACATCGGATGCATTTGGTTAAGAATTTAACTCTGTAGTAAAGCATCAGCTTCAGCGCGCGCAGCTCAAACGGCAGTGCACGACTAATAATGTCTATTGGGACTGTAATATTACATAACATTATAAAGAGAACAATATTGTAATAAAACATTGTGAATTATTTGGGTTTAGTTGCCGTGTCGCGTTGCTCCAGGAAGAGCGCGTCCACAACATGAGTAGTTCTGAATGAATGGCACGTAACTTAATTCAAGTTCACTTGTGCATGAATTTGCGTCATTTTGTGCAGATATAATTTGTAATATTATGTTTATTTTGAATATATCGGATTAATCTCATATAGGATGCGTTTCTTTTAGATAAATAATGTGCTAGCAAAGTGCTCCAGTTTAACGGTAGCAGATTCATTCAGCGCGTGCAGTTGTTCCAGGAAGAGCGCGTCCACAACTGTCACACATTCAAAGCGCATACTTAGCGTTTGTGACACGTTGGTAAGTGTACCCATTAAGCCCACCAAAATCTAAGTCTAGGTTTTTTTTCATATAATAGACATAGTTTATAAGAAAAATAATTTGTTAAAATGCAAGATTAATCTCTCATTTGAGATTGTATTAATTAGTTGATGTACATTTTAGAATATAAAATTAAGATAATTTAGGAATAAAGTCAGATGTCTGGCATGGGCTTAATTGGTACTTTGGCACCATTTAAGCCCGCATGTGTTCCAAATAAGCCCACATCATCATTGATTCACAAAATATAAAAAAAGTATTGATTTTAAAGAAGTAAAACATTAATATATTTATTTAGTGACAGGGAAGTATTAAAAAAAAGTAATTTTGCTAATGTTTGATTACAGCCCAGGGTGGGATGGGTTGGTGTTAGTGGCCGGTGGTCTGGAGCCTTAAGTCGGCTTGACTGGAGTTGTAGCTGGAGTCAAGCTGGAAGTTTGACCGGGTGTATCTGGGGAGCCAAGCCGAGTTAGGGCTCCATACTCTGGGCTTAGGGGGGCCTCCTAGTGGGCCCCCCACACCGGGAGTCTGGAGCCTTAAGCCGGCTTGGCTCCCGAGTTATGCCTGGTCAAAGGTGGAAGTTTAACCAGGTGTATCTCGGGAAGGAAGCTGAGTTGGGGCCAGGGTTTCGGGGGGTCTCCTAGTGGGCCCCCCACACCGGGAATATGCAGTATTAGGTCGGCTTGACTCTGGAGTTATGCCCTATCAAAGTTCCACAGGAAGTGACCATATCTCGGGAAGAAAGCCGAGTTAGGGCTCGATAACTCAGCATAGGGGGCCCACTGGGTGACCCTTCCATGCCCAGAGTCCGGAGCCCCAACTTGGCTTGGGTCCCGAGTTTTGCCCGGACAAAGTTGGACAGGAAGTGGCGGTATCTCGGAGCCGGACAGTCCCAGGGGCTCAGGACTGTGGGGAATGTAGGGTCCCTCTGGGAGCTCTCCATGTCCAGAATCTCAATCCTTAACTCAGCTTGGCTCCCGAATTATGCCCGGTTATACATAAAGGACTTTAGGACAAAACGGGCTCTATCTCATTTGAATGAATGTGTGTAATTTGTGTGTAAGTAAGGTAAGGTTAAAAGGTTAGTAAGGTAAAAGCACACAAAGACATGTTATCATTAAACATTTCAGAAAATGTATCAAAGTTTGCAATTAGAGGAATTCCTCACTGAAACCCATAAGGTGGGCTTAAATGGTTCCACAGTGAGTAATGGTGAAAAAAGACAATGTTTTCCTTTAAAAATGTAAGATATGTTTACAAATACATGCATGGAGCTTAAATATACTGTGGACTAGTATCATAGTAATTTTCATTGTGCCCACATTGAGAAATGTTTAGTTTTTTTCATTCAAGGTTAGCTTGTGATGGCTATAGTTTGCATGCGTTTTGTGGCACTGTACCATTTAAGCCCATCTTTAAAAAAAGTTAATTTATAAAAATAATCTTCTCTATAAAACAATTTAGGGTGTATTTATTTGTAAATGAATGTAAAATGAATCACAAAACATTTATTGTTTGCAGTTCACATGCTTAATTCTTTGGCAGTCTATCTTTCTGTAAGGCTAATGGTTTGACCTAGAGATTAGCTTTGAACACAAGCTAATAAAACTCATCTTTCCATTTAAAGGAAAATGATATAAAATGATAAAATACTGTTTGTTCATACACAAAAAACAAAACATTTATCTCTTATTTGACATAATATCAATGCAGTTACCAAAGAAATGGCTGAAAATTGCAGAAATGTGTTGATTTCTGAAGGGTCCCGAAACACCAAAGTTTTGGGGTGACTTTGTGTGAGGTCCCCTGAGACAGCATGCACATTGGTGGGGCTAACTCAACATTGCCAAATGTAATTGGTATGCAATTAAAAATGCCAGGGAAGTAACAAATCACTGGATTGATTAAAA
Source organism: Squalius cephalus (assembly GCF_949319135.1). Classification (NCBI taxonomy): domain Eukaryota; kingdom Metazoa; phylum Chordata; class Actinopteri; order Cypriniformes; family Leuciscidae; genus Squalius; species Squalius cephalus. Next base: position 26,856,675 of record NC_137125.1, read on the forward strand.
TAATAAGCAGCATAAAATATTATTTTCTCTTTTTTTAATTTGACTTCAGAGTTGAAAGTGGGCTTAAAGGGTACATGGGCTTAATGGGTACACTTACCCTAGTAGTTATATTTGATTATTAAATAATTAATTTAATTATCAATCACATCGAAACATTTTACAATCCTACTAGCCCTTTATTTATATTTAAAACCATTCTCATTGATTTGGTGAGGATAGCGTTTTGAGCAGCATTTGCAGACCCTGTCATGCTGTTGGCCATAGCCACTACAGTAGAGGCATATCGCAGTATTACGGCTAACGATTAATCGATTCATTGATCGTTAAATTAAATGACGATCGATCATGAGAATTTGTGAAAATTGACCTCCCTAATACAGACAGTATCACGTGCAGACTGCACACACACGGAAACATTCTGTCAATGCTTTTCTAATTTATCAATAAAATAGCTTAAAAACTGAAAGTTCTAGCATGTTTTGAAAGAACTAAACCCCATAGCTTCAATTAGTAGAGAGACGCCGCACGGACAGGTAGGAGTAATTCACACACACAATGGCTCTCTTACTAGGGGTGTGCACAATTATTTGAATTTTCGATCTGTAATTATTATTCGAAAAATAAAATGCAACATTATTTTACTACGTTACTTTTTCTGGCCGTGAATGCAGTGAATCCATGATAAATCCCAAGCACTAACTCGCAGTTATAATTAAATGCACTGGATGGCGCTGTGGAGCGTGTTAACGTGTTAAAGTCCTTCCTAAATAAATAAATAAATAAACAATCCTTCCTAAAACGCATTAAACTTTAGTTTACAAAGAAGTGAAACTCACGAGTGGTCAGGGGTGTTCACTGATATGCTCACACAAAAATCGCTGCAAAAGATGCTTTCCAACAGGTTTTATCGTAGTTTTTGTCCAAGTTTTTTTTTTTGTGTGTTTGACAAAAACTACGATAAAACCTGCTGGAAAGCATCTTTTGCAGCAATTTTTGTGTGAGCATATCAGTGAACACCCCTGACCACTCGGTGAGTTTCACGTCTTTGTAAACGAAAGTTTAATGCGTTTTAGGAAGGATTGTTCCAGTGCCCATATGCAGCCATTCTGGAGGTGGGGGGGAAAGCGAAAGAAACCTAAAATTCTCAGGACAGCAGCATGTGTCCAAATTTTAATCTTAACCATTCTATTTCATCAGAAACGATCTGTAAACAGGGCTTTAAGTGTAAAATACCGAACTTGTATCAGCTTGCAGACCTTTCCCGATACCAAAATTTGCACTGCAAAATGCAGCAATGATACTCAACCTTTAAAGGGTCATTTCACCCGTGGAGACATGAATGTGTATTGAAAGTGGGTCATTTATGTAGAAGAAATGTGAAATTATTTTTGAATTTGGAGCTTTCTAGACTGAGAAAAGCCAGAAAATGTATTTTTGGCTTATGTGGAGGAAAGACAACAACTCCCAGAATGCACTTGCTTCGCTGCCCTACAAGGCCACTCCCAAGCCACGCCTACCGGTAAGACAGCGCAGTTGAAAACAAAAACATCAAGGCAAGGCTAGGCTACGAGTGAGTCTCCGTGACGAGTTTGCCCAAAATGTCCGGGATTCGGCTTTTGCGTTCTAAAGTCGCCATTCATCATGTTTACTGTGGCGAGCAGGACGAGGCTAAGGGGCGCGGGATAACGGCGCGAGGCCGGTGGCGTGATTACTGACGACCGACACCTGTGAGGCACTGTTCTCGTACCTCGCACGGAGGAGCAGGTATTTTCTTAGCAATGGTAAAACACACATCAACCGATCACGCCACCGGCCTCGCGTCTTTCAACCGATCACGCCACCGGCCTCGCGTCTTTCTCCCGTGGCGCTAGCCTCGTCCTGCTCCCTGTATTACTGTGATTACTGATGAGCGCGCCTGTGAGATGCACCGGTCTCATGGGCTATCTCTCACGGAGCTGCGGGTATTTTCTTAGCAATGTTAAAACGCAAATCAACCGATCACTTGTTTAGCATTCATGTAAACATTACATTCAGATTCACCAATCGGGGTGAATTCAGTTAGATTGAAACAAAAGGTGAGCATGTAAACAATGGATGGCGACCGCAGAAAGCAAAAGCTGAATCCCGGACATTTTTGTCGATCTCGACGGCCGGACATGTCCGGGAAATAGAGTATGATAACCCCTACTACTCAGCTTTCAAACGCACTCGCACTGATCTGTGATAGGTCTGTTAGCGCATTAGGTCCAACTAGGGCTGTCGCGATAACCGCAATATCGCAGTACCGCGCTACTGACAAGCCAACCGCAGAGGAATTCAAGTAACCGCAGCAACCGCGATATTCACGTGTTTTCTTTTTTCATAAGGCTATACCCTTCTTGTTTTGAACTTCGTGCATGTATTGAATGTTAAATAAGTTAATAATGATAATAAGACGCGGCAATCATGGTTTTATCATGGTGATTTGTACAGAGGCTTCGTGGATTTGCCTAAACAGACAGTGAATGAGAGTGATCGACTGAGTGCGTGCGATTACCTGCGTCTGTCTTTGAGGTCAAGTCATATATTCGTGAAAAGGTTGCCGTGTCCAAGGAAAGTTAAATATTTGTCCTGTCATCCTTTTAACGTTTAAAATAAAGGTTACCATGAATGGCATCAGCGACAGCGCTGGTCAGCATCCACAGCACGAGGAACTCGCGGTCGCGGGAAACAAAACTCAGTGAGTCACGCATTGAATCAATGCCATTTGTCTCCATTAAGTGAAGCTTCAGTCAGAGAATGTCTAATAAGACGGGCTCTGCTTCAGTGTTACCCGTGCGACGCATTGCTGGTCAGCTGAGCCTTGAAAAGTGGAGCTCAAAGTTAAAAAATAATTAACCTTGTTTCATTACTATCTTTTAATGAATCAATCAGCGTTTTTGAACGTGTTGTTGAATGAATAGTTTAATGACTCACTCAAAGACAGTCCGTTGCCGTAACAACTGCGCGCTGAGTGACAGGCTTTCAATGCGGAGAGACGCTGTTTAGTTTCGGTTTATTGGTTACTAAAAATGTACTCGTTTTTGTGCATGCTGATTATTTATATAGCAACAAATAAATATAAATAAATCAAAATAAATTAATAAATGCGGTAAAACCGCATATCGCGCTATTGAGCCACTCAAAATTACCGCAAGGGAAAATCCTTCACCGCGACAGCCCTAGGTCCAACCCCCTATGGGCGGGTTTGAAAGGGTGGATCTAGTGCTTGTAGTCTTAACAGAAATCCCCCCCTCTTACACTTCCTCCTACAATGACGCAAAATGACGATTTTTGCGTCATTGTAGGAGGAAGTGTAAAGAGGTAAATACAGATTTCTCTCGTCTCGGGGGAAAATGAAAAAATGTTGCATGACCATTCAATAGTATGACTGGGTTTCTATCAATGCAAAGCTTAATGCAAATGGGTGAAGTGTCCCTTTAATGCTGATTAATTTCGCTGATTAACAACTGCCGTAGTCTATTGCATGTTGTGGGGAAACAATGTTTAATGCATACTAGTGTTCCAATCAACCACGCTGAAACTATTCTCCTAGTATTGCTTATTTTTTTCTATTAATATAAGTTCTGAGCAGAACTTTTGTGATAATACAAAGCATACTGAAATACTTTAGCCGCAAATTTAATCAGGGAGCGAAAGTGGAGCAGTGTTTCTGTTATCAGTGAGCAAGGAAATTGGAGCGGAGTGATTATTGAATGCTTAAGGGTGCGGAGGGAAAAAATACTCTGGTTTGAAGGCAGCATTCATGTTTGTCCGGTCATGTGATCTCAACATCATGTCTGTCCACAAGAGGGACCCGCTCCATGTCAAATGTTCTGCTATTTTAAATGTTCTCTCTAATTTAAACTATCACTCTACTAACAATCACTCAATTCTGTAGAGCTGGACATTTTAATACGGAATGGATCAAATGACTGAGTTCAGCTTTGAGAATGAAACCAACCTGTTTCTTCATCCGTTTCTTCTTGTTTCATGCTGATTGTTTCTTCTTCTTTCACTCTGATTGTTTCTTCAATCTCCATGTCCTCACTTTCCACTTTAATAAACGCCATCTTTATAATAGTGTCACGTGGATCTCAGTCGCTTCACCAAGAGTTTTTTCTGTGTTTGGACAATCTGTCATTATTAAAATGAGAATAATTAACAGAAAGAAAAATAAATTCAAACTAATTCTCTGTGCATGTCTCAATCAGCTCTAGTTCAGTAGTTCAGTGCACTGGTAAGAGAGTGGACTTAAACAGCCAAAAAGTCATTAAAAAAAACCCTCAAAACTAGTACTATATGAATAAAAGAGCACAAATTATATCGACATAAACACATAGCCTATCCTTACTATGATTCTATTTCTTAGACTTTGTTTGTTTGGTATTTATAAAATGTAGATTATAGACAGCACTTTCATTTAAACATTCGCTGTTGGTGTTCATTACACGTTTGTGTTCATTACACGTTTGTGTTCGTTAGACGCGGTGATTCGAGCGCTTAATTCGAATCACTGAATCATTTCGCGAAGCATTTAGTTCAATAGATTTGATTTTCCAAAGGCTCGGTTTCTCCGTCACTACTGCGCTTTAGTCAAATGCTTAACGGTTCGTTTCTAGCATAACAACCTACAATTCAGTGATATATAACTAATTCCATAGCTCTCATATAGCTATAAAACAGTCTTGCAGAGTTTGTATCGATTGTATCGATCTACTTTTAATACACTTTAAACGCTGTAAAACACAAACCTTTCTTCAGCCGAAAACCGCAGCGAATGCAGGAACGTGGCGCAGCCTTATGACGTCACACCACCAAACCAAAATAAAAGTATTTTCTTAAAATATCTAAATAGATATAAATGGGGGAAAAATACAAATAACCAGAACAACACCCTAACCATCCCAGATATCACACAAAAACTAAGAAATTAAAAGGAAAGATATATATATATATATATATATATATATATAGAATCAAATCTCCAACGAAGGGACAGTTCGAACAAAGGAAAGGACAGGGGACCACATTTTATAAAATGAGTGAACAGTCTCTAATGGAGGGTTTAATTTTTCTTCTAGGTGTAGAAAGAACATTAAGTCCTTGAACCAAGAAAAATTGGAGGGGGGCAAGAGGATTTCCAATGTAACAATATTCATCTTCTAGTGAAGCAAAAGCAATAATATCAATCTCAAACTGTAATACAAATATAAATGACAATAAACAATTAAAATATATATATATTTTAAATCATTCAACTTTAAATAACAGGCTGAGATTTTTAGACTAAGAGTATTGAAAGTGTTTATTTGCAAATGATTCATTAATTAATTTCTTTTCCACATTATTCAGGGACGTTTCATTTTTTGAACAGCTTGTCCTCATTATTCCCATTGGTTCTTATGACTGCATCTTCTGCCCTCGGTTGAGTGTGTGGCTACTCAGCCTATGCAGCGAGATAAACATACAGTAAGAGAAGGTGGTTCCAGGAATAACAGGACACAGTTTTCTTCTTAGTGTCTTTACTGAAGACCTCTCTTTTTGATTGTAAAACTGTGAACATACAAGTAAATTTCATTAAAAATACATTATTTAACAAACCAAGACTCATTGCTGTGAATTTAAATGCTGGAAGTGATCAGAGTTCAAGATATAAGAATCACAAGATTACATGATTCAGTTTGTGTCAGTTTGCCACCATGTGGTTGCGGAATATACTGCAGTTAATTGCAGTTTCAGTGCACAGATTCACATTGATTTATAAGATATTGTACAACCATATACTAAACAGAAGCTAGCAACATTAGCTTGGCTTAGATCACAAACAACCTTTTTGCTTGAAAGAGTAAATAACCTCTAAGAAGCACCCAAAAGAAACACTAAAGGAGATACTGACCCCAAGTGGGGAAATAAAGAAATGCACCAGCGAACTAATACAATACTATTGAACATAGAGGGACAGAATAGCCTAATTTATATCAGATGCAAACATGCTGAATTTCTTTTGGATGTAGTCTGAAAAAAAAAAAAAAAAATATATATATATATATATATATATATATATATATATATATATATATATATATATATATATATATATATATATATATATATATCAGAAAATCACTTTAGTTTCAGTTCCACTCTTCAACAACGGTTCGTGGAAAGTATTCGTACTGTTTCCAATTAATTTTTAATGGCATAGTGGTCAGCTTTAATGGCTTTAAACGTTTCAGGTAAAAGAAGTGAAGTTAAGGTAACACTTTACTTCCTAAAGCCTTTATGTATAATGCATAATAAAGGTATTAATAATGTACATTATAATGCATTATATCTTTTAATGAATATATTTGCAGATTCCTTGTTAGTTGTTACAACTGATATTGGTTGTTTGTCATGTGTTTTAATGCATTACACATTGTAAAGGCATAATATAAGTACTATAATGTATTATAATTGACCATACAATGCATTATAAGGTGCATTACAAGGCATACTTAATGCATTAAAAATGCTACATATAAAGGCTTTAAGTAAAGTGTTACCGAAGTTAGACCAATTGGTTACAAATAATGGTAACACTTTGTCAGGATACAGGCACGGAGACAGAGGTAAGTGAATCCAAACACAGCTTTATTCAAGTAAACAAGAGTGCAAGGTGAGTATTCAGTGAGTTCAGGTGCAGATTCGGTGAAGATCACTCGGTGCGGGGCAGAAAATCAGGTGAGCATGTTCTCTTCAGGTTATTTAATGTCAAGCAGTCACATTTCATTTATACTTGTCTTTTCTCTTTCAATTTACTGCCACAGTACTGCTATATTGCACAACCATATAATTAAACAAGTTACTACTGAATTTGGCCCGCCCATGAGAAAAAGACATCATGGCTTGCAAACAAGCGAAGCATGGCAGTTGCTCAGTTATGTGAATTTCTGATGTGTAATTGTTCAAGTTCAGACAGATAATCTTTCTCTCAAAGTCGTTCTATACTGTTTATGCATCAGTAAATCAAGTCAGTGACTAAAATATCAACTTCACATCGTTTCTCTTAGTAGGATGAAAATAATCTTATTTAAACTGTGATTAAAATATATACAGAAAGCGATCAAAGAACAATCCCTTTCCAAACGCCCAAGCTGTCAATCACACAGCGCGAGTTTATCTGGACACTTGCCAAAACTCGTTATGAAATCAATGACAGTGTTACACTGCACAACGAAGCTCTTACTGTACTTACCTCATGTTTGCATTGGTGAAATCATTAGTGAGAGTACAGAAACTGCGTTGCAATGATAAGATCTTCATTCAAGCGATCAACAGACTCAACAGTCAACAGTCATCTGCTCAATGCTCATCACTGCAACCTTTTATGTGATGGGGATAGATCTAAATACATAAACTTCTCACGATTCGTTCATCTCGATAGCTGTAATAGTAAAACCGTATAATAGCTGTAATAGTAAAAGTATTCGAGAGAGTTCCACATTTAATGCTAGCTATTTCGTATGCAAGCATGCCAGCCAATCACATTGGGCGTTTACACTGAAGTCTCACAGCAGACACAGACAAATCAGGCTAGGAAAAATGCCTTTATTTCAAAATTATTAAAATTTTTGATCTTAAAAACATACTAATATTATAAGGGCACCCCAGGAAACATTATAAAATAATCCATGTCATGGAACCTTTAAGATAATCCATGCGATCCGTGTGATCATCGAATCCAGAGGATTAAGTTAACTCGTATTAACTTTTGTATTCATTTAGCAGTTAACTAAAGTTATGCTGTTCAGATTAAAGCAGTAAGCACGTTGCTGTGTTTTGGGAGCAAGCTGTTAAATATAAAAATACTGATGTAGCTGTTAGCCAAATCAGCATATCAATTCTCGATTAGCAATGCCACCTCGTTTATTCATCTAGATTTTGGTGGATAGACTAAGTTAGTGTAATACTGACAGGCTATGGCATAATTTGTACCTTACATTTCTAGAAAGCATCAGCCAATAGACACACCCCAGCTAACAATGACCTGGCGGTTTGCCGCAGTTGGTCCTCCGTCGGCACACCGCCGGCATGCTGATTGTTGAGCATTTATTTAAATTAATAAATAAATTATATATATATATATATATATATATATATACATATATATATATATATATATATAAAACATAACTACCGTAAATGTGTATTTGTAAATGTGAATAGAATGGAACCTTTTTTTTTTTTTAATAATGGATGTGTGAAGCGCTCAAGTTACTGGAGTAAAACCTTTTTAAAAGGCTGAAGACGCATCTTTTTCGGCAGCACTTGATCCAGTTATACTAACACTTTATCTTCTATTCTACATTTACATTTACATTTATTCATTTAGCTGACGCTTTTTATCCAAAGCGACTTACAATTGCTATATATGTCAGAGGTCGCACGCCTCTGGAGCAACTAGGGGTTAAGTGTCATGCTCAGGGACACATTGGTGTCTCACAGTGGATTCTATAAAAAAAAAAACAAAAAAAAAAAAACCGTAGCCTACTGAGTAGATTAAAGTGAGAAGGGTCATAGCACTTGCATATTGTTGTCCTACTGTTAGTTTAACTGCTTCCATTGTTCTCATTTGTAAGTCGCTTTGGATAAAATGCTAAATGAATAAATGTAAATATAAATGTAATGTAAAATTCTTTTTAAGGCAATCAGTTTGCATTTTTTTAACAAGATGTTTAACTAAATACAACTGAAATTTCAAGTTGCAGGAAATGTTACATTATTTAGCTCAACTTACATTAAATAAGCATTTGTTACTACAACATACTATTCTCTCACTTTACAAAGATTTTTAAGGCAATCACTTTGCATGCTTTTTTAAAGGGAGGTTAACAAATTAGAATTTACAGTGTAAAAGAGTGAAAGCACATAATAAAATAAACATTTGTGAGATGGGCAAACAAAAGCTAAGTTAAATATAAATACTAATCAGTTGAATGTAAAAACAATAGAAAATCTAAAACTAAAAAAAAGGTGTTCTACTATCATGGTGCAGGTGGCATTTTGCATCTATGACTTAAATTAGTTATTAGTTACTTAATAAGTTAATCATTAATTAAACGAGATTTAAATTTATTTCCTCAATGTTTATTGTATAATTCTTTACATTTATAAAATATATCATAATAAGTTATTAATAAATCTTTAATATAACAAATGATATAGACTCAGCAAAAAAGAAACGTCCCTATTTTCAGTATGCTCACCCATGGCTCCCAGAATGCACTGCAAGTAAACTCAATTTGCAGTACCTCATTGTAAACTTTTAAAACAGTAGTAACTTGTTTAATTATATGGTTGTGCAATATAGCAGTACTGTGGCAGTAAATTGTCTGAGTGAAAAGTGAAACTGCTGCCAGTACGGAAACAGTACATTTTAACAGAGACCTGTATGCAGGCCCGGAGTGGGTAATCGGGAGAATCGGGAGAATTCCTGGTGGGCCGCTTCACTTTTGGGCCGGTCGAGGAATTTTTTTTATTATTATTATTTTTTTTCACATTTCAATGTCACGTTAGTTACAGTAGGCTACACACATTCCGCATTCTGACAGCGGAGCGCGCAGCCTCTGCATGGGTTGTACCATGTGAGGGAGTTCTCCCCTCCCCTCCTATAGAGTTGGTTGGGTCCATAGCTGTCTTTTCCAAAACGTTTTCTCAGGTAGGCTACTGCGGCACCGCCGGCACCTACCGATAGCTGGGCCGGCCCTACCGTAACGGTACGCGTCAGGGAGGATGGATGGGAGGAAGAGGCCAGGAGGTATGGAAGCTTTGTTTCCGCTACAGAATAAAACATTTCAAAAGATAATTGTGACTTTTTATCTCACAATTGCGAGTTTACATCTCGCAATTCTGACTTTATTTCTCAGAATTGCGTGATATAAAGTCAGAATTGCGAGATATAAAGTCAGAATTGCGTGAAATAAAGTCAGAATTGCGTGAAATAAAGTCACAATTGCGTGTTATAAAGTCAGAATTGCGAGATATAGAGTCAGAATTGCGTGATATAAAGTCACAATTGTGTGTTATAAATTCAGAACTGCGTGAAATAAAGTCGCAATTGCTTATAAAGTCAGAACTGCAAGATATAGAGTCAGAATTGTGTGATAAAGTCACAATTGTGTGTTATAAAGTCAGAATTGCGAAATATAAAGTCAGAATTGTGTGAAATAAAGTCACAATTGCTTAAAGTCTAAGTGAATTATTATTTAACCTTTAGGCTACATTATTTGTTAACCCATGGTATTAATACAAACTACACAATAGTACGAGCTGAACTGTTGCTTCATTTATCCAATTTAGAAAAAGTGCTAATTTGGAATTCCACCATGGAAAAAGTGGACCGGTCTTGGGCCTGAAACTCCCGGGCTGAAAAGTGGCCCCACTCCGGCCCTACCTGTATGGGACGGCAGAGGAAATCATTCCCTAGATTTGTCAATACAAGTAAAGAAAATAGAGGTGGACTATAACAGTCAGAAGTAAGAAACCCAGCTCCTCTATTAACCCATGACAGCAGTTTTATTATATTATTATTAATTTAATGCCAGGGTGATATAAGAAGATATAATGACACACATTATATATATATGAATATGAATAAATATAAAAATATATAAACTTTGCTGCCAGACTTAAATTATTACTCGCGTGCCAAGCCCGCGAAAAAACTTGGCAGCGGGTGTAATAGCTGAAGTCTGTGCCCAGCACACATCCCACCTGCCGACTCCCTGCTGAGAGGACTAACGGTGCGTGTCCACTGGCACGTTGCGAGCGGAGCAGAGCGAGCGTTTTCAATTCATTCCTATGGAAGTTGAGCTTCACGCTCGCGCAGTGCATTTTGGGATTGCCAGCGGACCGGAGAAAGCATTGAGAGCGACCGAGAGCGCCAAAAAGGTTGGGCAGTCGACTTTATGCAAATATCAAGCGAAAAACGGAGGGCGACAACCAATCGGTGTGAAAAGTAGGCAAGGCAAGATTTTGACGTATGTTTCCGACTGTTTGCGAAACTGAGGTGGGTTACTGAGATCAAATCACGCGATATTTAAAAAGTCATAGGCTACTTCAAATGCACTTTGCATACTTTCATCATATGTGCTGAATGGGTGAACAAAACTGTATTAAACTGTCATTGTATTAAATGTAGGCTATGAAAATGTATTTAAGTTTACACAAACATATGGTAATAAACTTTTTCCCGCACTGAGATATCATGGCTTATGTTTACTTTATTGACCATTTCTTCAAAACAATCATTAGCTAATTAATGCATAAATGTGTAAACAACTCGAAGTTCCCCCTGATAACTTTGTCAGCGGCAACATGGAGAAGTTGATTGTCGCTGTGTCTTCTTTCCCCGTTCTCTATGACACATCCCTTTATTCATATAGAGACACAACAATGAAAACTGACGCATGGAGCAAAGTGGCAGAGGTTGTTGGTGTTCCTGGTAGGTTTAACAGTAATAAAACTGTTTGTGTCCGTGTTAAGTCCTGTTTACAATAGGCTATAAGTCACATTTTGAATAGTGTCACAATTACAAATTCTTTATTGTATTTTTAGACTATTGGATTAAAAAAATGGTTCTCAACACTACCAGATAGCAAAGACTTGTTTTGTTGCTGATTTGGTTTAATTTAATCAATATCACTTGCTTTTAAATGACATAAGACAGTCCCTAACTTTTTTAGTTTACTCTACCTAAACTGAGCTGTTCACATGTGTTAAAAAATTTGTTAAAATAATGCAAGAAGTAGGATAAAACGATTACTTTTTGATTTGTAAGTTATATTTATAGACATATTAAGGATATGCATCATATCTGTTGGATAGGATGTGTTTGCTGAGCTACAGTAATGTTCTAAATTACTTACATTTAGAAGATGCTTTTATTCAAAACAACATATAATAGAGGCAACAATATTCATAGTCAATGCCAGTTAAAAAAAAAAGAAGCTATATCATAGTCAATGCCAGTTAAAAAAAAAAGAAGCTATATCAAGAACTAATTTGAGTAAATAACAATCTTCTTTTGAAGTAACATTCTTAAATTAAGGTACATTAATTTGAGAAGCAAAATAACAATGGATAATAAATGTTGTTTTCTGTGAAACTCATAACATGCCTAAAACAAAAAAATACATGCATTCTGGTAAGAAAAAATACACTTCATTCAAAGAGAAAAAAAGTTTATTTGGTCTTATTAAAACAATAAACTTCTGTTAATTTTGAGAAATTGATCTGAAAACAAGACCTATCTTTAATCTTATGTCAAATTGCATCTTAAAGGTCCCATTCCATGGATTATTTTTTATTATTTAATAATGTTTCCAGGGGTGCCCTTATAATGTTAGTATGTTTTTTAGATAAAAAATTGTTATAATTTAGAAATAAAAGGCATATTTCCTAGCCTGATTTCATTCCCTGGTTTGAACACTCTGTTTGAAGGGGCGTGTCTGCTGTGAGACTTCAGTGTAAACGCCCTCTGCTGTGATTGGCTGACATGCTTGCATATGAAATATCTGGTATTACATGTAGAACTATCTGGAAAACTTTTACTATTACAGCTATTATACGTTTTTACTATTACAGCTATCTGGATTAACGAATCGTGAGAAGTTTTTTAAGCATTTAGATCTATTCCCATCACATAAAAGGTTGCAGTGATGAGCATTGAGCAGATGACAGCCTGTTGATCGTGTGAATGAAGATCTTATCATTGCAACGCAGTTTCTGCACTCACCAATGATTTCACCAATGCAAACATGAGGCATATAAATACAGTAAGAGATTCGTTGTGCAGTGTAACAGCGTCATTGATTTCATAACGAGTTTTGGCAAGTGTCCAGATAAACTGTGTGATTGATAGTTTGGGCGATTGGAAAGGGATTGTTCTGTGATCGCTTTCTGTATATTAATCACAGTTTAAGTAAGATTATTTTCATCCTACTAAGAGAAACGAACGATGTGAAGAGTGATCGCTACTTCCATAGTAAATCACTACTTACCGCTTGCTGGAATATAGTTGAAATTGCCCCCTTCGTCAGTATGAAACGCTGAGAGAAGCCTGCTTGATATTATTCCAGGTTAGAAAAACAGTCCGTGGTGAAATGGACAGAGCAAACTAACAACTTCGAATTAATCTTTTGCGGTATCCGATTATAGATAAACATCAACCACGTCTGTTGACATTTCGCCATCAATACGCCTGTGTTCCTGTGGGCGGAGGTTACGGTTCTAGTGACATCATTAAAGAAGGAAGTAGAGGGGTGTAGTCCAATCCAGCCGTTTTTTTGTAGTCAACTTCTGTTAAATAAAATATCTCGCTTGGCATTGAACTTTGAGCTTTATAATTTTACAGATATTATTTATACTCTAACAACAACATTACACACTAACTAAAGTTTGAAACATGGGATCACATAGAACGGGACCTTTAAAGGGGGGGTGAAATGCTATTTCATGCATACTGAGTTTTTTACACTGTTAAAGAGTTGGATTCCCATGCTAAACATGGACAAAGTTTCAAAAATTAAGTTGTACGTTTGATGGAGTATTTCTGTGCCAAAAATACTCCTTCCGGTTTGTCACAAGTTTCGGAAAGTTTTTTTCAACTATGGGTATGTGTGACGTCAGCTGTGGCGGAATTTCCTTATACGGGTCCTAAGGGCACTTCTCCCGGAAGGGCGCGCGCGCACCCGTAGACCAGAGCGAGAGAGCGAAAGCAGTACTCCCATCAAAGCGCTGTGCTCGCTGCAGTCACAGGACTTTATTTGTTCCCTGCATTTCGACGATGATTGTTTTATAAACAAGGCCCAGTTCGACGCCGGATTTGCAGATCATCTAATGCTTAAGGATGGAGCAGTCCCAACGATAAAGGTTAACGGTCGTGCGTTGGAACCGTGAGTAAAACTGCTTCAAATGTCTTGTGTGTTGTTAGCTATCGGCGCGTAAGCACAGCCCACACGGCCCGCCTCCAGCCGCTCGTTTTTTTCCGGAAAGACTCGGAACAGTCTATCTTTCTTTTATAAATATAATAAAACTAAAGACTTTTTGGAGATATGAAGGATGCAATACTACTCTATAGGTATTCAGGATTAACATGAGATTGACTGAAACTGAGTGTTTCACCCCTCCTTTAAGTAAATGTATCTTTTGTAGTAAATGTTCCATGAACAGCTGAATTAATGTATTGGAATTGTGATCTTAAAGAGCTTTTGTCTTTTGATATGTGTGTGTGTAAATATATATATAAACTTTAAAATACAACAACAACAACAAAAAACAAGAAGCTGCCAACATACACTCTATGAAAATGGTAACTTCTTCAATCAGTACAATCAATGGTTAGAAACCATACCATAATGGTTAATAATATAAAAACTGAGTACATTGGTATTGTTGAATATAACGGTTTGAAAAAAACATAACATAAAAGTGAAACTTTGGTAGTAAGATTATATGATCAAAAAAAGGAGATCAAACAGAAGAAATGTTTCAGAACATAAGTGTTTGGAATGACATGAGAATTAGTAAAGATATAGAAGTATTTATTATTTATGTCTGTGTGAAGTACTTCCTTTACACATGAAAATAATGTATGCTTTTCAATTACAACCCCATTTCCAGAAAAGATGGGAAATTTTGTTAAATGCAATAAAATCAAGAATCTATGATTTATTAATTCTCTTTAACCTTTATTAAACTGACAAAAGTACAAAGAAAATATTTTCAATGTTTTCACGGACCAAATCAAATGTATTTTGTACATATACACACATTTTTAATTTGATGGCTGCAACACACTCCAAATAAGTTGGGTTAGAGGCATGTTTGCAACTTTGTCACATTACATTTCCTTTTAATTACACTTTTTAATAGTTTGTGAATTGAGAATACTAATTCTTGAAGTTTGCATGTTGAATTTTTGCCCAGTCTCTTCTGATATAATACATATGCTCAACAGTCCAATTCTCCTTTTCATGATGGGTCATCCATTTTCAGTAAGATACAGCTCTTGTCTGCAGGCATCAGGCACATCTCTTCTACCAACGTGATCTCATGGAAATACGTGTTGATTTGTACGTAAAGTTTGTTCAAGGCAAACGTATGCATTTGACGTTTTATGGACGCATATGCGTACAATATTGACGTATTTTGGCTTGATAAACGTACAGTTCTTACATATTTGCACATTAATTACGTATAAATAATGTAACTGTATTAATAGTTTTCAGTCACGTCACTGTCGCGGAGCCTTGGAGGGCAAAACCGCCATAGAACTCCATTAAACTGCAGCACAACATACAAGCCTGGCAAATTTCCATCTTAAAACAAAAATGTGTGAACAAGATGCACGTTTTGGGCACATGATCCATATACAGCACCTGCTGCAGTATTTCAATCACTTAAAATAGTGTGAAGTTTTTAATGTGAAAAACACTATAGGGTGAGTTGCACCAATAAGGATTAAATTAAGTAAAGTTTAACGTTATTCTACGGTTTGTATATATGGGTTTTATTTTAAATCGAGTTGTTGCACCACTTAATTTTAAACACTGATTAATTACGCTGTAAAACCGTTAGGCTAGAGATCAAGCAGCAGACGGAAGGTGACGACTGGCTAGAATCATTAGTGCAACCCTTGAAGTGCCATAATGTGATAAAACAGTGATATTAAAATATCAAAATCCTTTTTGATGAGCCAAGAATATATGAACGCAACGCGTACGGGTTTCGCTGGGGAAAACACGTGGCATTAATATTCTGCGTTCAATCTGCTTTCCAGTAGCAAAGTATGCAACATCAATGTTGAATTTGGTAATTTAATATCACTGTCTGCATTAATACTGACTACAAAACTGTGTTTTACATATAACTGCTATTGATCAGATGCCTTGTAACATTCTTTATTATTATTATTATTATTATTATTATTATTATTAATAGGCTAATAATAATAATACATTAATTGGCGTCCAAAATCACTCAACTTGCAGAGTCACGCATGAATTCATGCCGTTTCGTTTCAGCTTATTGCAGTAAGAAGATATTGGCTATTATTGGAATTCCAGTTTTGTCGACTCCATGTCAATAACTTCTTCTGTAGGCCTACCGTTTGCAAATGATTATAAATTTGGGTATGGGTTGTGAGAATAAACTGAACAACTTTGTCATCAATAATATTGCATTGCATTTGTTATTTATTGTTATGTTATATATATAGAATGGGCATATCATTTTACTTAAGGGTATATTAGGGTAATTGTGCATAATAATTAACCGCTTGAATATAGGCTATAGTCAAGAGCTAGAATGAGTTTCGGGATGAGCGAAAAACCGGGGAAAACACAACTGCAATGTCGCGATTGACCAATGAGAATCAAGTATTTCAGAGCGCATGTAATAAATAAAAAATAAAATGTGGTCAAATGAAATACGTGAAAGCAAACATGAATGTGTAATTAGCCTAGGTTTATAACAAAAACAAAAGTGCTCGTTTTGTAGATATACTGAGTAAATTATTTATTTGATAGTTGTAAAATCTGCATATTTTTGTGTTGCATTTTTAAACTGTGTTATCAGGTAAGTAAATAATAATAATAAAAAAAAATAATAATAAAAATAATAACTTTATCAGCTTTGCGCTTGCATTTCCGGTGTTTCTCCTTTGGCACAATCTCCCACGAATTGCGTACAAGAAAAATAGCTTAACAGGTAAGAAAACTGTGTTTTCCTTCTTTTTTGGTTGTTCTCTGATATTGTATTCAAAGTAGATTATAAATTAAGTACTTTTATATTAGTTATTCAGTATTAGATGTCACTTGATATGCTATTTCTCATTGATCTGTTCAAATCTTTGAAATGTGATGTATTAAAATGTGTAGCCGCGTAATGTTAGATGTGCTAATGTTATCCATATGCAAAATCAACTTGATTATGCATTACTAATCATCATCTAAAGTGATCTGATCTTCTTTTTAGGCTTCATTAATAATTTAGCATGTTGTATGAGCTCGTTTAGGTCAGAGTGGATTTTCTTATTACCAATTTACTAACTAATTTATGACATTTCAAAACAGCATAAAACCGGCAGCATTAATCAACATGGACATTTTACTTGCTGTTTTTAGAAGCATAACAATAATACAACATTACAGTGAATTACTTGCTACATGTATGCTCATGGTAAAAATGTGTACTTTTTGTTTATCACAGGATGCCTGGGTCCACTTTTTAAAAATGCGGGTCATGCAATGTCCACATTTATGTAAACCTGCAAACACTGTGGACAAAAACAGGAAATGAAACAAGCAACAAAAGCTGCCAAACAAAAAATAAATGACAAATGGGTCAAAAGCATGAAAAATGGAAACAACTTTTGCAAACTCACAAATGCAGCCAATGTTCTGGTAAGTCACTATATTAAATGCATTCACATGTTAAAGTTGGCCTTCCTTTGGAGTATGAAACACGATGAACTGTATTAAGTGTGTGTGTGTGTGTGTGTGTGTGTGTAAGTGTGTGTGTGTGTGTGTGTGTGTGTGTGTGTGTGTGTGTGTGTGTGTGTGTGCATGCATGTATGTGTGTGTGTCTATCTGTGTGTCTCTGTGTGTGTTACAATGGCTTCTGCAAAAAAAAAATAAAAAAAAATACCGGTGCTGGTCATATAATTAGAATATCATCAAAAAGTTGATTTATTTCACTAATTCCATTCAAAAAGTGAAACTTGTATATTATATTAATTCATTACACACAGACTGATATATTTCAAATGTTTATATCTTTTAATTTTGATGATTATAACTGACAACTAAGGAAAATCCCAAATTCAGTATCTCAGAAAATTAGAATATTACTTAAGACCAATACAAAGAAAGGATTTTTAGAAATATTGGCCAACTGAAAAGTATGAACATGAAAAGTATGAGCATGTACAGCACTCAATACTTAGTTGGGGCTCCTTTTGGGGCACGGAGTCGATCAGTCTGTGCTCAGGTGTTATGAGAGCCCAGGTTGCTCTGATAGTGGCCTTCAGCTCTTCTGCATTGTTGGGTCTGGGTCTGGCATATCGCATCTTCCTCTTCACAATACCCCATAGATTTTCTATGGGGTTAAGGTCAGGCGAGTTTGCTGGCCAATTAAGAACAGGGATACCATGGTCCTTAAACCAGGTACTGGTTGCTTTGGCACTGTGTGCAGGTGCCAAGTCCTGTTGGAAAATTAAATCTGCATCTCCATAAAGTTGGTCAGCAGCAGGAAGCATGAAGTGCTCTAAAGCTTCCTGGTATACGGCTGCGTTGACCTTGGACCTCAGAAAACACAGTGGACCAACACCAGCAGATGACATGGCACCCCAAACCATCACTGACTGTGGAAACTTTACATTGGACCTCAAGCAACGTGGATTGTGTGCCTCTCCTCTCTTCCTCCAGACTCTGGGACCCTGATTTCTAAAGGAAATGCAAAATTTACTTTCATCAGAGAGCATAACTTTGGACCACTCAGCAGCAGTCCAGTCCTTTTTGTCTTTAGCCCAGGCGAGACGCTTCTGACGCTGTCTGTTGTTCAGAGTGGCTTGACACAATGAGTGCGACAGCTGATACACATGTCTTGCATTCGTCTGTGCGTAGTGGTTCTTGAAGCACTGACTCCAGCTGCAGTCCACTCTTTGTGAATCTCCCCCAGATTTTTGAATGGGTTTTGTTTCACTATCCTCTCCAGGGTGCGGTTATTAGGGGTGTAAATCGGACAGTTAATCACGATACGATACGATATCGATTCTCTCAGCCAGCGATACGATATTTTCCGATACTTCAAAAAATTCCACGATACGATTCGATTCGATTCGATTCAGGGCTATATCGATTGATTAATCGATATTTAGATATTATGTTCACACAACTAGTTACATTTTTATTAACTCACAAATGCAACCAAAATATATAACATGAATGTTTAATTAAACTCTTTGAAAATTGCACACCCTCTCCCAATTGGGACATTTATAACAGAAGTGGTCATTTGCAAGTACTCCGTTCTTGTTCATTTTCATAAATCATGTTTTTTATTATTATTGTGCATTCCAAGTAATATCAATCAAACTGCAGCTGGGTTGTTTTGATTAATAATAATAATAATAATAACTTAAAAAAATACAGGTAAATTACAAAATTAAAGATAATTGCTTTAATATGTTAATTTTTTTTATTTATTTTTTTTTTTTAGCAGAGCAGATACATTCACATTTCATATTTCTGAGTCAAACAAAACCAAGTAATTGCTATGATAAATAATACAACACTCGGTTAATCTTCATAACGTTAATCTACTCAGCTGACATAGACAGACAAACTTTGTTGTTGTGATAACGTACACGCAATACAGAGAGCTTTTCCCTCACCACTAAACGAGCTGCTTTAGTAAGGTTCCGTGAAAATGTTTCAGCTTTTATTTTCCTTTTACGCCCTGAAGAAGATATCACGAGTTCATTGAAATTATCCATCCTCGATCACTTTTAGTCAGCTTTGACGAAACTCGTCTTAGCTAGCGCGTCTTTTCAAAGTGACATCTGACCTGAATACTGCGCGCTGAGTCGCTAAAACGGACTTATCGTGTTGTGTTCACCAACAAGGGTGCGACGACTGCTTGTCTGTTTCTGCTGTAAAACATGAACTTGCGATGCCTTGACAGTGGACAATACCGGCTTTTGTGAAAAAAACTTGTTTAGGGTTTAGTCAGTCTTGTCAGGCGTCTTTTTCAGATGAGGAGATTAACGTTACACACCGGCAGGCGGTTGGTGAGTAAACGAAAATGTGCGCTTTGGCGGAAGGATGTTACGTGAGAATGTGGAGAGTGTCAAAATAAAGGTGTATATCGATATTTTAAGTGTGGAATCGATGCATCGTATCATTAGACGTTATATCGATGCATCGATCCATCGTGAGCTTAGAATTATAAGGTTCTATCTCCACTTTTGGTCGAAATTGAGTTTTTGACATAATCTGATCCATTAGGTGTTTATTAATGCCTGTGTGGTGTTATTTTTGTAAAAAAAATATTTTGTTACTAGTTATTAATAAAATAAAAAGGTTCCATCTCACAAAACATAAACCGAGTTGGGATTATAAGGTTCTATCTCCAGTAGATTCAATATCCAATCAAAACCCTGAATGAACACGGACGGACCAATCAAAACCCACCTCTTAGCTCTGTAGCCTGGACACAGAGCTAAGGGCTGGACATTAGCCTGGACATTTGAAGTTGGCAAAAGATGGCATTTCCATCTTTCTATCTTTTTTTTATAACAAATCAATCGTTCTTTCTTTCTATCTATCTATCTATCTATCTATCTATCTATCTATCTATCTATCTATCTATCTATCTATCTATCTTCAAACTGTTTCTATCTATCTTCAAACTTTATCTACCTATATATCTATACTTAATAACTATTCCATCTTTCTTTCTTTCTAACTAATCTTTCTTTCTTTCTTTCTTTCTTTCTTTCTTTCTTTCTTTCTTTCTTTCTTTCTTTCTCTTTCTAACTAATCCATCTTTCTTTCTTTCTAACAAATCCATCTTTCTTTCTTTCTAACTAATCTATCTTTCTTTCTAACTAATCCATCTTTCTTTCTAACTAATCCATCTTTCTTTCTTTCTTTCTTACTAATCCATCTTTCTTTCTAACTAATCTATCTTTCTTTCTAACTAATCCATCTTTCTTTCTTTCTTTCTTTCTTTCTTTCTAACTAATCCATCTTTCTTTCTTTCTTTCTTTCTTTCTTTCTTTCTTTCTTTCTTTCTAATACATCTTTCGTTCTTCCTAACTAATCTAATTTCTTTCTTTCTTTCTTTCTTTCTTACTAATCCATCTTTCTTTCTAACTAATCCATCTTTCTTTCTTTCTTTCTCTCTTTTTCTTTCTTTCTTTCTTTCTTTCTTTCTTTCTTTCTAACTAATCTATCTTTCTTTCTAACTAATCCATCTTTCTTTCTTTTCTTTCTAATCCATCTTTCTTTCTTTCTTTCTTTCTTTCTCTTTCTTTCTTTCTTTCTAACTAATCCATCTTTCTTTCTTTATTTCTAACTAATCTATCTTTCTTTCTAACTAATCCATCCATCCATCTTTCTTTCTTTCTTTCTTTCTTTCTAACTAATCTATCTTTCTTTCTAACTAATCTTTCTTTCTCTCTCTCTTTCTTTCTTTCTTTCTTTCTTTCTTTCTAACTAATCCATCTTTCTATCTTTCTTTCTAACTAATCCATCTTTCTTTCTTTCTTTTTTTCTTTCTTTCTTTCTTTCTTTCTTTCTTTCTTTCTTTCTTTCTTTCTTTCTTTCTTTCTAACTAATACATCTTTCGTTCTTCCTAACTAATCCATCTTTCTTTCTAACTAATCCATCTTTCTTTCTTTCTTTTTTTTCTTTCTTTCTTTCTTTCTTTCTTTCTTTCTTTCTTTCTCTTTCTTTCTTTCTTTCTTTCTTTCTTTCTTTCTAACTAATCTATCTTTCTTTCTAACTAATCCATCTTTCTTTCTTTTTTCTAATCCATCTTTCTTTCTTTCTTTCTTTCTTTCTTTCTTTCTTTCTTTCTTTCTCTTTCTTTCTAACTAATCCATCTTTCTTTCTTTCTAACTAATCCATCTTTCTTTCTTTATTTCTAACTAATCTATCTTTCTTTCTAACTAATCCATCCATCCATCTTTCTTTCTTTCTTTCTTTCTCTTTCTAACTAATCTATCTTTCTTTCTAACTAATCTTTCTTTCTTTCTTTCTTTCTTTCTTTTTAACTAATCCATCTTTCTATCTTTCTAACTAATCTGTTTCATTTTTTAAAATGTTTCAGAGCACAGAGGGGGTGGGGGTGGTGGATGCATCAGGATGCATCCATGTCCATGTTCTTTGAAAATAAAAATAAAAATTTTTCTTACAAACTTGCTTGGCTTTGATGTATACTATACTATTATATATTATATTATATACTACAAGCTGTGTGCTTGTATTATAAATATATAAATTGATTAAAATCAATGGTTATATACATTTATTCTTTGAAATGTGGGGTTTTATTTGTAAAAGTGGAGATAGAACCTTATAATTCCAAACAGAATCAGAGCTCTCAGAATTATAAGGTTCTATCTCCATT
Organism: Squalius cephalus; assembly: GCF_949319135.1. Taxonomy (NCBI): domain Eukaryota; kingdom Metazoa; phylum Chordata; class Actinopteri; order Cypriniformes; family Leuciscidae; genus Squalius; species Squalius cephalus. The sequence goes on from NC_137125.1 coordinate 26,878,875, forward strand.
TGGGCCATCTTAAAAAATCCCATTTCCAAATGTGCCAGGATTTTGATATTCTATCCTCAAAGTACCTGTAGGGTGATGGTCTTGTTGAGCTATAATAGTAGGTTATACTACATAACAGTTTTGCCAGCTGGGATGTAAAAACTTTGATGCTCAATATCTCAGAACTACCCTAAACGGAGATAGAACCTTATAATTCTAAGCTCACGCCATATCGATGTATCGTTACACCCCTAGCGGTTATCCCTATTGCTTTTACAATTTTTTCTACCACATCTTTTCCTTCCCTTCGCCTCTCTATTAATGTGCTTGGACACAGAGCTCTGTGAAGAGCCAGCCTCTTTTGCAATAACCTTTTGTGTCTTGCCCTCCTTGTGCAAGGTGTCAACAGTCATCTTTTGGACAACTGTCAAGTCAGCAGTCTTCCCCATGATTGTGTAGCCTACAGAACTAGACTGAGAGACCATTTAAAGGCCTTTGCAGGTGTTTTGAGTTCATTAGCTGATTATAGTGTGGCTATATTAGCTGACCAGGTGTCTTCAATATTGAACCTTTTCACAATATTCTAAGTTTCTGAGATATTGAATTTGGGATTTTCCTTAGTTGTCAGTTATAATCATCAAAATTAAAATAAATACACATTTGAAATATATCAGTCTGTGTGTAATGAATGAATATAATATGTTTCACTTTTTGAATGGAAATAGTGAAATAAATCAACTTTTTGATGATATTCTAATTATATGACCAGGCCTTATTCATTTGATCAAAAGTAATGTTCAGCATTTTCCTTTTCATGTCAGACTAATTTTTTACCCTTGTGATTACAGATGCACAAATTTCATGCCTTGGGGAAATATCCTCTGCTTCTCCTGGGGAAAAGGGATGTGTCGGGGTGTTTTACAACTGATGTTATCACAAACCATTCCTTTTCAGCCCCACAGGAGAAGGTGTCCATAGACACAATGAAAAATATTTTTTCAAGTGTTCTGAAAGGTAACTGTACAGCTACAGATTTTCCATGTTGCAGTTTTAACCATATCTTAGTGAAACCAATTTAATGCCAGTCAATGTAAAGTAGTGTTATTTTATTTAAGTTTGACATTTGGAGCAATGGTTCCTTTCTTACTGAGCAGCCTTTCAGGTCATGTCAATATCAGGCTCATTTTAATGTAGACACTTGACCAGCTGTTTCCTCCAGTATCTAAGGTCCTTGCTGCTTCTGGAATTGATTTGCACCTTGTGCACAAAACTGCATTCATCTCTTAGAGATTTCATATGCATTGTGATGGCTGTGTGATCCCATTTTTTGTGATCCCAATAGCATATTATTGTTTATAAAGATGAACATGGTAATTCCAGTGGTTTCTTTTAAGTGGTTAAAACTTGCTTTAATGAATTCAACCTTATTGTATATAAACTTCTGAAGTTTGATAACAGTGAAAGCAAACGTATCAAGGCAAATTACAGTTTAAAATTAGTTTAATTGTACTATTATATTATTAAGTTGTCCTACTTTTATGTGTTCTGTGTGCCTTAAATAGCAATATTAAATATTATTACTACTTAGTATGATGGGGCTGTGCTGAGAAGCTTAGCCTTAAAGATATGAAATTGAAATTGATGTGATTTGCTCTGCTAATTTTATAGTGAAATATTCTGTCCTGGACCACAACATGGCATCCAGCAGGGAAGATAATTGTGGAACCCAAAGATCACTGTGGCTGAGCTCCAGAGATGCAGTCGGAAGATGGGAGAAAGTTGTAGAAAGTCAATCATCACTGCAGCCCTCCACCAGTCGGGGCTTTACGGCAGAGTGGCCCAACGGAAGCCTCTCCTCAGTGCAAGACACATGAAAGCCTGCATGGAGTTTGCTAAAAAAACACCTGAAGTACTCCAAGATGGTGAGAGACCAAGATAGAGCTTTTTGGCCTTAATTATAAGCAGTATGTGTGGAGAAAACCAGGCACTGCTCATCACCTGTCCAATACAGTCCCAACAGTGAAGCATGGTGGTGGCAGCATCATGCTGTGGGGGTGTTTTTCAGCTGCAGGGATAGGACGATTGGTTGCAATCGAGGGAAAGATGAATGCGGCCAAGTATATGGATATCCTGGACGAAAACCTTCTCCAGAGTGCTCAAGACCTCAGACTGGGCAGAAGGTTCACCTTCCAACAAGACAATAACCCTAAGCACCCAGCTAAAATAACGAAGGAGTGGCTTCACAACAACTCCGTGACTGTTCTTGAATGGCCCAGCCAGAGCCCTGACTTAAACCCAATTGAGCATCTCTGGAGAGACCTGAAAATGGCTGTCCACCAACGTTTACCATCCAATCTGACAGAACTGGAGAGGATCTGCGAGGAATGGCCGAGGATCCCCAAATCCAGGTGTGAAAAACTTGTTGCATCTTTCCCAAAAAGACTCATGGCTGTATTAGATCAAAAGGGTGCTTCTACTAAATACTGAGCAAAGAGTCTGAATACTTAGGACCATGTGATATTTCAGTTTTTCTTTTTTAATAAATCTGCAAACATGTCAACAATTCTGTGTTTTTCTGTCAATATGGGGTGCTGTGTGTACAATAATGAGAAAAATATGAACTTAAATGATTTTAGCAAATGGCTGCAATATAACAAAGACTGAAAAAATTTAAGGGGGTCTGAATACTTTCCGTACCCACTGTATGTCTGGAAACTGTGCCCAAACTATTTAGTAAACATAGCATAAGTAGTTCTCCTGCAGATTTTCTCTTTGATACGCTAACTGGACTTTGAGTTACAGCCATTTGAAATGTGCATTTTTTTTGCTCTTACAGGGGCCACTACTGGGCCCCTGAGGGTGGAAGGGCAGTACAATCTATACAGATGTATTCTCTTCATCTTCAGTTATGCTTTAAGTGTTTGTAGAAATGTAGCCCACTGTAGCCTCTTGTAATACCTTCCCTTTATTTCACTGAAAACTGGCATACATGTCACAACATGCAAGTATATGGTGTATTGTCACAACATGCAACTTTTTGGTGCATTGTTGTCCCAAATTTCATACAATACTGAACAAACACTATTTTACCCATATCAACAGCAACCTCTTTTAAAGGATCTTTTAGAAAGGCATATGTATTGTGTCTTAATTACTGTTGTCGTCAATTGCGGATACACCATAAGCTTGCTAATTAATTTCATTGCATTTTTTCCCCCTGTAACCATTACTGTTTTGCATAACACAGAAGTTTCCTTCTTAAAATCATACTGTTGTCATAAAAGTGTGAGGGTTTACACTAATTTAGTGGTTTTAACATCTAAACACACTGACACCTTAGATATGATGTTCATTATTACATGAATTACTAAATTGCACAGATGGTAACACTTTACAATATACGGGTGCACTAATATGCATTAATTCATGCTTAACTAATGCACAGATAATGAGTTAATGTATGACTCATGAAGAACTAAAACATTTATTAATTATATTAATTGTATTAATACAAATTTAAAAAATTAGCTTGTAGTAGAAAAGTATACCAATACTAGTATACCAAATCAGTTGTCACTAAAACTACAACTATAGCTGTTTTTTCTTAATACACACACACACACACACACACACACACATGTAAATATGGCCACTTTTTTATTTAACATCATTGTTACTTTGAAATAATCTTCTATTTAACACAAAATAAAAACATGTCTCAAAACAATTCCCATACATCCCCCAATCCCAGCAAGACACTGCAGGATAAATCTGTAAAACCCACTGGAAGAGAGAGAACAGAAAAATAACAAAATGGATAACTTCATGTCAGCTTCTTAGTACCCCTTCCTACTCAGGTAAAGTTCATCTTTTTTTTCTCCCATGGTGCAAGCACTCATTTGCAGACACAAAGGAAAGATTAAAAATAAGTGGAAGAGAGGAAACAGAAAGATTGAGAAACAGAAGTGGAGTAATATATAGCATGAGAGAGACAAATAACATGCAAGGTATTTAGCATGTTATTTATATTAATAACTACAGAAGTTCATCATCTTCATCAGAGCTCTGATCAGTACTGCTTGAGTAAAGGTCTTCCGGGTGTTCTGGCCAGCTTGAATATTCACATTCTTCAACAGTAATATGTTCCGTTATGCTGTCTATTGCCTGATAACTTCTTTTGACAGTGTCCTGGTGAGCTCTTAGCTGATGTAATTTTGTCTGCAACACACACCGAAGTCCTTGAATCCCATCGTCTGGAAGATTCCAGGGGTTAACTACAAAACAAACACACAAACAAACATGAAAATTAAGTAATTATTATGACCGCCGCTAGCATTGCTAGCGAAAGCGGTCATATAGGGATTGTCAAAGTTTTTTTTTTTTTTTTTTTTTTGTCATCTACTGAATTTTTCGTCAACGATACCAGGGACACCGAAACACCGGGGAACATGAAATTTGGTGGGCATGTAGCCCCACTAGACTTTTACGGAAAAATTTTGTTTGGTCCCAGGGGGCCACTCCCCCCCCCCCCCCCCCCCCCCCCCCGCGCTGGGCCCCCCCAAACCCAAAAAATGCAGTTTTTCCTAAATAACTACCTGAACCGTGGCACCGAGGATGAAGAAATTTTTATGGTATGTTGCTCTTAAGGGCCCACATCAACCTAGCCCATAATCACACTCATTTGTGATTTGCGCCCCTCCCATAAAAAATGAAAATGCAATATTATTCTGCTTTAATCGCCCCTATCTTCAGTTGAGATGTTCAGAACTGCACCATATTTCATGTGTATGATTAACTTGACATCCTCTGGGGGTATGCTAAGTTTCGTAGAATTTCATCCATGGGGGGGTATAAAATAAATTCATTTATGTGCACATTTAGTGACTGTACACTCATCGGCCTGTAGATGGTGGTGTTGAGCGAAGGGTTGCTGGTTTAGGATGATACTGTCACTAGGTTGCCAACTGTCCCGAATTAGGCGGGACGTCCCGTATTTTGGGCCTAATTTATTTGTCCCGTGCGTGACCTCCCGTGTCCCGTTTTTTGACAAGCTGATAAACCACTGACTGATACAACAGCAACAGCAGCAGTGCTGACCACGACACTTGAGAATGATCACCGACACCTGTCATCATCCAATCACAGCTTTTTTTAATCACTGTTTTGAGACAAATCATTGTTTGATTTGCGAACATCCTCTGGCGTCTGGTCGCTTCCGCTTCAAGCCGGACTCGTCTCGCGCTAACGGTAATTTCCTTTCACTGTCCAAGTTTTGATTTCGGCTAATCAATTTTGGCGAATGCAAACAACGTGATTATTGTTCATGAGTCTAACATCCAGCCACGCAAGAAAACATGTAATCTACCTGAGGGAATAATATGCTCAAAAAACATTTCTGATTATTATTAATGTTTTAAAGCTTTTAGAAAGTACATAGAAAGCTTTTGTAACATTATCTTAACTGTCACTTTTGATTAATGTAATGCATCCTTGCTGAATAAAAGTAGGCAATTACTTTCTTTATTTTTTTTCCCAAAAAATAATCTTACTAACCCCAAACTTTTGAACTGTAAGCCTAGTGTATAATGTTAAAAAAGCTTTCTATTTTAGATAAATGCTGTTATTTTGAACTATGGTTTGTTTGTAATGTGACTTTTTTCATGTATGACATTAAAATTATTTTTAGAATTAAATACATAAATAGGTTAAGCAATACAAATGTGTTTATGTCTGATAACCTTTTAAACACAAACTTAACTGCAGACACTGAAATGACGTACACTGTGTGATACAGTACAAATATTTTGAGTGTCCCTCATTTTCCTATAAATAACCACGATTGTCCCGCATTTTCCTTTTCTGAAGTTGGCAACCCTAACTGTCACACACACACACATGCAGGAATACAAACAAACGCAAGCATGCACACACACTGACATCCACACGCACAGACACACACCCATACACACACACACATACAAATCCACATGCACAGACACACACACACAAACACACACGCGCACACACATGTACGCACGCATACATACACGCACAGACACACACACAGACACACACATACACAAACACACATACACAAACACACACACACACATACATACACACACACACAGACAGACATGCACATACTACTACTACTTTTTTTAGGTATATACATAAACACGCAATACAGCCAAATTGCTCCACGTCATTTATTTTTGTGGAAAGCCAGTGCAGGCCTGAGCGGCGGTCATATTTTGTACCGCCATGCGGTACATCTAGTTTCATTTGGGATAAAGAAATTATGTATTTTATGAATTGTAATTATGAAATGTTTTTTAAATTAAAAACATTTTTAGGTTCTTACCATCTGAAATGATGCTATCAAGCAAACCGTTCAGTTTGTGTTCCTGACTTCTTAGATAAAGCCAGTGCTGCTTTGCCTCTTGAATGAGGATAATCTGTTCTTCCTCTAGTCGTTGAATTAGCATCACCTTGTCAAAGACCTTCTTCTTTGTTAAGAGGTTGACACCATCTACATAATACAGGTAAACAATGTAAATAAAATAAATATTGATTAAATATTTAATGTGAATACTGACGCTATGCATCACTGACCTTGTACTGCTAGCTGCCAGGGGAAAACATAGTCATTTTGAAGGACCTCCTCAACAGACACAATCTTAAGGGAAAGGTCAGCAAGGTCATTGTGCTGCTCAACTGCAGAAGCCAGCTTTTTTCTCTCCTCGTTTATTTTTCTTCTTATTTTATTTCGTCCTTTGTTTGTGGCTGAAACACAATTGACATTGGCATTTTGTTTATTGCCATTTGTTATTTTCAACAAGAATAATAGTAGTAGTAATAATAATGCCAAAGTAGACGAATACGTTCTTTCCTAAATATTTTAAATACCAGTGTGTCTGTAAAGACGATGCTGCCGTTGTTTAATGCACAAAGATAATTCTTCTATTGTGTTCCTTATTGGCTGGATTGCAGCATCACTGTCCCAAACAGTTGCTGTAAAAAAATGACATGTCAATTTTAATAAACTAAAACTGTTTGATCAATTACAAGTTGTAGCACAATGCAGTGATAGTGTTTTGCAATTGTACACTAATGGTGCTTTTCCACTACACAGTACCAGCTCGACTCGACTCAACTCGCCTCGCCTTTGTTTGGTTTTCCACTGTGTAAAAGTTGTACCAGTACCTGGTTCCAGGATGGTACAAAGGATATGCATAGATCTCTCCTCTAAACATATTGAGTGCCCTCAAAAGAACACCATGCCTACAGACAGCGACTTCAATTCCCTCCTCATCCAGTTTACTGCTGGTCTTTCTGGAAAACTCTTTCGCAGCTGCAAACTCTGCAGATCCACAGACACCTTTGCCTCCAACCTACATTAAATACAAGATAATAAAAGGAAAATCAGGCTTTTGGGATAGACAGAAAAAACAAGCCGATATGCCTGATTCATGAACTGTGTACACATGATTTTGTATGTGAAATCAGTCTATAACACTTTTCACAAACAAATCATGAATCATAATGTGTACATGCAAGCAATCTGAGGCAGTGTAGTAAACTTACGTGTTGCACTTTTTCACGGATATATTGAACAAAAGAGGAAACCTCATCATCTTTGCAAAGAAACAACTAGTGGTCGACCGATATGGGATTTTTAATGGCCGATGCCGATGCCGATATTGAGAAAGCAATCTGGCCGATATGAGGCAGATACAATACATGTGAATACAGTAAATGAGAGACATAAAGAATATTGGTGAAACTAAATGAACATTTATTGTACATACTATTTATGCAAAAATCTTTTTGAAATAAAAAATATTTACTAAGAAGTTAAAATGTAAACAAAAAGGTAAGGTAACACTTCAATAAATAAAGTTTTAGTGCAGCTTCTTGTCTGCTTTAATATTTAGTCATTTTTTCAGTCACATAAATAATTACTGCTGCTTACTGCAGGTTACAAATAACATTTATCATTAATGAACCAATCTAAACAATATTCATAAATTGATGACAAAATAGTATGTGAAATTACATACATTTTATGTACAATACATAGTTAAATATAAATCTCACATAGTTTATTTACACTATTTACTTTAAACAGGTTGTTTTACTTCAAGTATATTTAAATAATGATTTATGTGTTTAGTTTTGCTTGTTTGTTTCTTTAAAGGTGCCCTAGAATGTGAAATTGAATTTATCTTGGCATAGTTAAATAACAAGAGTTCAGTACATGGACATGACATACAGTGAGTCTCAAACACCATAGTTTTCTCCTTCTTATTTAAATCTCGTTTTTGAAAAACACCCCTGAAAAACAGGCGAATCTCCACATAACACCGACTGTGACGCAACAGTTGGGATCATTAATATGTACGCCTCCAAAAATTTGCATATGCCAGCCCATGTTCAAGGCCAGGCGGAACTGCGCAGCCGAATCATCAGAAGTTCTGCAGGTTAAGAAACAAGCAGGAGGAGGATCATAGGGAAAATGGCAGATCTATCTATAATCTATCTATCTATAATCGGATACCGCTACAGTTTAATTCGAAGTTGTTAGTTGCTCTGTCCGACTGTTTTTCTAACCTGGAACAATATCAAGCAGCCAGGCTTCTCTCGGCGTCTCAAACGGACGAAGGGGGCAATTTCAACTAACGTTATATTCCCGCAAGCGGGAAGTAGTGATTTTATTAACGATAATTTACACTGTGTTATCTAGATCCAGCGCGATATTGTTTTTTCCTCGAGAGACATCGTGGCTTGCAAACGAGCGAAACGAAGTATGGCAGTTGCTCAGTGTTTGGATGTACAAATGAACACAAAAGTATTTTTTTAGCTCCTTCATCCGAGCCTCTGGAGAACCAGTGGGTTATGTGAATTTCTGAGGTGTAATTGTTCAAGTTCAGACAGATAATCTTTCTCTCAAAGTCGTTCAACACTGTTTATGCATCAGTAAATCGCGTTGCAGTGATAAGATCTTCATTCACGCGATCAACAGGCTGTCATCTGCTCAATGCTCATCACTGCAACCTTTTATGTGATGGGAATAGATCTAAATACTTAAAAAACTTCTCATGATTCGTTAATCCCGATAGCTGTAATAGTAAAAACGTATAAAAGCTGTAATAGTAAAAGTTTTCCAGATAGCTCTACATGTAATACCAGATATTTCATATGCAAGCATGTCAGCCAATCACAGCAGAGGGCGTTTACTCTGAAGTCTCACAGCAGACACGCCCCTTCAAACAGAGTGTTCAAATCAATGGATGAAATCAGGCTAGGAAATATGCCTTTTATTTCTAAATTATAACAAATTTTGATCTAAAAAACATACTAACATTATAAGGGCACCCCAGGAAACATTATAAAATAATAAAATAATCCATTCTACGGCACCTTTAAAACGTTGCAAGCCGTCATGTATTTGCATGACATACATGAACATATGAAAATGTATACTACACACGATATTACGCCAATCATGGATAAATAAATACAGTAGATAGTGAATAACATTTTCAAGGATTTATTTTCAAACGTAATATTATTACATAGTGTTCTCCTCTCATCCACCTCACGCAACCAACTGATCTGTAATGCACGCGACCCAGCTTTTCCGTGCACGCGAGTCCGTTGGAAAACAGCGTCTAGTTTAAATGTAACCCGAGAACAACGCGCGTATCTGAGGAACAGCCAGTCACAGGATTTTTGACTGTTTGTGAGGTAAAATGTTTTCAGTTTTGTTTGAATTCCTTTATATCACATCTGTGACCCCCACTGGAGCTACCGCTGGGCTGCAGATCTGACATATCACGGTACTGTTTGAATAGACTCTGCTGCACGCCGGAGTGTTTTTGTGTGTAACACAATGTAGCGTCAGGTTAGAAAGCGAATGCGAATGGTCATTTACTGTGTCTGTCAGATGTCTGCTTCACTTCTGAGTGGCTTGTCTTACGGTGCTCTGTTCGCGTCAGTGGAAAAAAGCGCTAATGCACAGTCACAAACTGTTTTGAAATATATCCTATCGGCCAAACGGAAATATTTATCGGCCGATGCCGATATCTGAAAAATTCCAAATATCGGCCGATATATCGGCCTCGGCGATATATCGGTCGACCACTAGAAACAACCCTTCAAAGTAGCCAGAGCCCTCTGAACTAATAAAACAAATTAGATAGATTTTTTTTAGATCAGATTTTTAAACAACAATGAACACAATCTTAAGAAAGAACAACTTCAGGGTAATTCAAAGAATTGTTGTGACAATAATAGAAAGAGTCTTCACAGTATGAAACATTCTTCTCTATGGTCTTTGTATTACTGACATAAGACATTGAGTCATAATAGTATAAAAAAAATACAAAAAGTAAAATTCAACCAATAACAACAACTAAACACTTACTTCCCAGCCTTTTTGAACCGATGAAGTTTTCTGTTGCCGTCCACAGCAACTGCCAGCATTAGAGGGGAACAAGCTGGGCACATGAAATGTTGTTCACCGCAGATCTTTTCAACCTCATAACGACAGATGTTCCATTCGAAAAAGCTCTTCAGAAACGCATCACCACATAAAGTGCCAGTCTAGAAGATGCATGGAAACAATGAACAAACCTAGAATTTAAAGACTTTAATAGAAGTCTTTTCCACATTTACTATCCTCTATAAGTTAAATATACTGATCACATTAAAACATTAAAACAGAAAGAATAATATTATGTAGGTCCTCATTGTGCAAACAAAATAGCACAAAGCCATTCTAAAATGATATTATTTTCTGATCACAATTTTACAAAAGAGTTACCATAAACTTTGTCAGTTTGAATCAGTCTGACAATTGTTATTCGTCACCAAGGTGTTTTTACTTACTGAACACTTTTTTTTTTTGGGTCACCATTCTGGGTAAATGCTAGAGACAGTTCTGTGTGTGGAAATCCCGGAGACCGGAGTCAGCGGTTTTTAACATTTGGATCATTATTGTTAACAAAACCATGCAGATATGGGTCATTTTAAGTTTATGAACTACACTGCATGATTGGTTGATTACTAGATAACCAAATGGATGATTGTTGTTTCCAGATGGGCTGGTTTGAGAACATCTATGTTCCTGTTTACACCTGGTATTAAGATTTAATTTGGTTGATCACAAGTGGACGTCACTAAATACAGGTCTAAAACATTTTGAGCTTGTCCACTTCCAGTGGTAGTCGAAAACCCATTTGACCAGATTGCTGTCATAGTATAGACAGATTTAAAATACAGATGTAAATGAGAATGTCTCCCTCGTCTATTTGTGATCTGATCAACCAAAATGCATCTTAAACTAGGAGTAAACAGGACCATACACTGCTTATCTCCTGCTTTGCTCGAATGAGGTTGGAGCTCAACAATAGACATTTTTGTCTATTGTCAATACACAGTTTTAATGCTCAGTGTATGAGAAAGGTACTCACTCTGCCATAGTGCTCTGTCTTCATGTTAAGCATTCTTAAGAATGCTAAACGGGACATTCCTGGAGCAGCCATTTTTAGGTCTTCGAATGACATGAAGACTTCTTCATCATAGATTGTGCAGGAGTTCATGGTTGCAGGCCAGTAGCCACTGTTCTGCATTTCTACCACACCTGGTATCCATGTTTCTCTGCATATGGGACAGTGAAGATAGGGGAAAAAACAGTTCGTAGCGACCTATAAAATAATTGTCAGTAAATTAGATTAGTAATGATAGAATGCAAATGATGGCTGAGCAGAGTACACACATTTAAATGCATAAAGACAGCTTCTGCCAATGACTTATATTTCTCTAGGCAAGAATATTCTAGACAAATTATACAAATCAGGTGCTGATATTATACATACTATATCATCAGAAATGTGCTTGTAAAGCAAACCAACATGTTGGTTTAATATCAACCAACAGAAATATACAAATTGGCTACGTCAGTATATGTGTAGCAGCTTAATTAAGCAAAAAAATAAATAGCAAAATAGTAATTATGACCAAAGCCATTTTTAAAAAGTAGAGTACATACATGCATTTAATTTTCAAATAATAAACATTCATATGTTAAAGGGCATATGTTAGTATCCACTCACTCACTCAGTCACTCACTCACTCAGTCACTCACACGCTCACTCACACACTCTCACTCACTCGCACGCTCGCACACTCGCTCGCAGGCTCGCACACTCAGGCTCACTCACACGCAGGCTCGCTCACTCACACGCAGACTCGCTCACTCACATGCAGGCTCGCTCACACGCTCGCTCACACGCTCACTCGCACGCTCACACTCTCACTCACACACTCTCACTCACTCGCATGCTCGCACACTCGCTCGCAGGCTCACTCACACGCAGGCTCGCACACTCACATGCAGGCTCGCTCACATGCTCGCTCACACGCTCACTCGCACGCTCACTCGCACGCTCACACTCTCACTCACACACTCTCACTCACTCGCATGCTCGCACACTCGCTCGCAGGCTCGCACGCAGGCTCGCACACTCGCACGCAGGCTCACTCACACGCAGGCTCGCACACTCACACGCAGGCTCACTCACACGCAGGCTCGCACACTCGCACGCAGGCTCACTCACACGCAGGCTCGCACACTCACGCAGGCTCACTCACACGCAGGCTCGCACACTCACACGCAGGCTCACTCACACGCAGGCTCGCACACTCGCACGCAGGCTCACTCACACGCAGGCTCGCACACTCGCACGCAGGCTCACTCACACGCAGGCTCGCACACTCTCACGCAGGCTCACTCACACGCAGGCTCGCACACTCACACGCAGGCTCACTCACACGCAGGCTCGCACACTCACACGCTCACTCGCACGCTCACACTCTCACTCACACACTCTCACTCACTCGCATGCTCGCACACTCGCTCGCACGCAGGCTCCCACACTCGCACGCAGGCTCACTCACACGCAGGCTCGCACACTCACACGCAGGCACACTCACACGCAGGCTCACTCACACGCAGGCTCGCACACTCACACGCAGGCTCGCTCACACGCTCACTCGCACGCTCACACTCTCACTCACACACTCTCACTCACACACTCTCACTCACTCGCACGCTCGCACACTCGTTCGCAGGCTCGCACACTCACACGCAGGCTCACTCACACGCAGGCTCGCACACTCACACGCTCACTCGCACGCTCACACTCTCACTCACACACTCTCACTCACTCGCATGCTCGCACACTCGCTCGCACGCAGGCTCCCACACTCGCACGCAGGCTCACTCACACGCAGGCTCGCACACTCACACGCAGGCTCACTCACACGCAGGCTCCCACACTCGCACGCAGGCTCACTCACACGCAGGCACACTCACACGCAGGCTCACTCACACGCAGGCTCGCACACTCACACGCAGGCTCGCTCACTCGCACGCTCACACTCTCACTCACACACTCTCACTCACACACTCTCACTCACTCGCACGCTCGCACACTCGCTCGCAGGCTCGCACACTCACACACAGGCTCGCTCACTCACACGCAGACTCGCTCACTCACACGCAGGCTCGCTCACACGCTCACTCGCACGCTCACACTCTCACTCACACACTCTCACTCACACACTCTCACTCACACACTCTCACTCGCACGCTCGCACACTCGCTCGCAGGCTCGCACACTCACACACAGGCTCGCTCACTCACACGCAGACTCGCTCACTCACACACAGACTCGCTCACACGCTCACTCGCACGCTCACTCGCTCGCTCACTCACACGCAGGCTCGCACACTCAGGCTCACTCACACGCAGACTCGCTCACTCACACGCAAGCTCGCTCACTCGCACGCAGGCTCGCTCACTCACACGCAGGCTCGCTCACTCGCACGCTCACTCACACGCAGGCTCGCTCACTCACGCGCAGGCTCGCTCACTCAGGCTCACTCACACGCAGGCTCGCTCACTCACACGCAGGCTCGCTCACTCACAAGCAGGCTCGCACACTCAGGCTCACTCACACGCAGGCTCGCTCACTCGCACGCTCACTCACTCGCACGCTCACTCACTCGCACGCTCACTCGCACGCTCACTCGCACGCTCACTCGCACGCTCACTCGCTCACTCACACGCACGCTCACTCGCACGCTCACTCGCACGCTCACTCGCTCACTCACACGCACGCAGGCTCGCTCACTCACACGCACGCTCACTCGCACGCTCACTCACACGCAGGCTCGCTCACTCACACGCAGGCTCGCACACGCAGGCTCGCTCACACGCTCACTCGCACGCTCACACGCTCGCTCACACGCAGGCTCGCTCACTCACACACAGGCTCGCACACTCAGGCTCGCTCACACGCAGGCTCGCTCACACGCAGGCTCGCTCACACGCTCACTCGCACGCTCACTCACACGCAGGCTCACTCGCACGCTCACACGCTCACTCACACGCTCACTCACACGCAGGCTCGCTCACTCACACGCAGCCTCGCACACTCACACGCAGGCTTGCACACTCAGGCTCACTCACACGCAGGCTCGCTCGCTCGCACGCTCACTCGCACGCTCACACGCTCGCTCACACACTCACTCACAGACTCGCACACTCACACGCTCACTCACACGCTCACTCACAGACTCGCACACTCACACGCTCACTCACACGCTCACACGCTCGCTCTCGCATGCTCACACACTCACTCGCAGGCTCACACACTCACTCGCTCGCACACTCACTCGCTCGCAGGCTCGCACACTCACTCGCTCGCAGGCTCGCACACTCACTCGCTTGCAGGCTCGCACACTCACACGCACACGCTCACGCTCACTCACACGCTCACGCTCACTTACCCTTCATGTTAATTAAAGTAATGGACCTCCTTATGCCAACACTGTACGTTTCTTCACCACAACTGCATATGGAATTAGGTAGTGCCATTGGTAAGAGTCGATCTACAATAAAAAAAAGAAAACATTAAAAGAAAATGTTTCAATTCATAACTTCGCAAGTTCAATAAAAAATTAAAAAGGAAGTTTGACAATGGCAGCTTGTAGTTATGTGACTATTCTAAGAATTACATTTATAATGACATTTATTAGAAAGTAATTATTCAAAAACTAAAATAAGACAGTACCTTCATGATGGTGAAAATATTGCCCATCAGAGTCCTGCTTCACCACTGTGGTGGGAGGTACAGCCTTGTGGAAGCCTGAAATCATAGTGCTTCTGTTGTGAAACACTTGTGTACGGTGTATAGCACAGTCACAGTCAATGCAGGTGTATTGTTTAGGCAAACAGTCTTTGCATTTGACCACCGCCACCTTTGCCTTGCACTGTGAACACAACTGTGTTGTGATATGCTCTGTTGCTGATTAACAAGGGTCTAGCCTCCCTCCATCTTTCTGATGAAGCTGCTGTCCTAGTGCCCCAATGCAGTGATGCTGAATGTGGGGTACTCTCACAATGAAGGGTAGAACTAGCCACTGACAGCAGGTCTTGCAACTCGTGTAGAAGAGAATCTGTGCCCCCCCCCCCCCCCCCCCCAAAAAAAAAAAACAATTGCAAATTATGTACACCACTGAGAGTAACAAAACAGTCTCCTGTCTAATGACACAGTGCAGTTACCTTACTACAGATAATTGCTTTTTGTTACAATGTAAGGCACTGTTGTGCTAATTTGAAAAAATAAAATATATATATATATATTTTTTTTTAAGTTTAAGCAAAGCATTTTATATAAGTATCATAGATCAAAATCATTTGGGGCTACTGGGGCTCATATGGGGATCTTTGCACATCATGAAAAATGTATAGTTTCATATAATTTATATCCAAAAATAAAGACATGAACTTACAATAAGTCCTAATAAATGTAAAAAAAAAAAAAAAAAAAAAACATATTGGCCTAACCAACCATGATCTGGACCCTGGTCTGGAACAGATTCTGTTGGCTGTGGACATGCCCTTGATTGGCTGACTCTTGAATCTGAATGTAAAAGTCAGTCAAAACATCTTTGTTATTTAAAAAACTAATGTACAATATAATAAATGATTTTCCTTTAGGATGACAAAATCTTACCATGTGAAGTAGAAGATTCTGCCCTTTGCGGACGTGACTTCTCTCTCATTTTACACTTGACTTTACAGCTGGACTGGATCCTTTTTTTCCTCTTTGTCTGTAAAAATCAAACATTACACTATATCTGTGCATCATTAAGATCGGACGTTTTGTTATGCAGATCAAGATTGATAGGATTATGACTGTCTGAATCGTAGTAAAAATTAATACTATAATTTAAAATATTTATTACATTATATCTATTGTTCCATCAATCTTTAATAATATTCTTAAAATTTTCAGTCAAATGTTATATTGATTGCCTTAAAATTTGGATGTTCAAAAACTACATTACTTTACCATCACTGGTTGGACCTTTGGGTCACTTTTGTTTGGTTGGTCAAACATCTCTCTGGATTCCTTCAAAAGATGGTTGAGATTATTCTTGGAACTCTCCTGGCCAAGTGCTTGAAAAATCGTCTGTCCTTGTTTGACTATCTGACAAAGGTCCATTTGTGCAGGGTCAGTACGTTTTTTTTTAATGAGGGCATCCATTTGGCTGCGGTCATACACCTCATCGAGGGCTGCAGCAACTGCGCGCCCTTTTCTTACTAGTTCATCAAGTTTGCTGTTATCTGTCATAGTGTGTGATCTGAACATGTAAAAAACAAACAAACAAACAATAAATGCGTCAAAATAATTGAATATATGTATTATATTAAATATAGTATCAAACTAAGGTGACCAGATGAAATGGAAACCGGGGACATTTCCTATTTGAGTGGTCAAAATATCACTAAAATCTCATTTGTTATTATCTTTTAATTAAAAAACAGGGACAATACATTTTTGAATGTATTGTTATTGTTGTTAGAGGCTCCCTATATTATATTAACATTAACAATTATTATGATTTAGTTTGATTATTAGGATTTTTGGTCTGGATTTACCATATATACCCGAATATAAGACGAGGTTTGTGACGTCAAAAATAATAATGTCCGTATCTGACTCGGAGTATTCCAAATGTTACGTCAGTTGTGATGTAAAATAAAGCGTGCACCGTGTCTGCGGGAGATTTACGGCTCATATTATCCCTCATGCAGTTACAGTCTTATATTCAGGGTCGTCTTACAGTATATACGGTAATACAATTCAACGAACCGCCAAAACAACAACAACAACAACGCTGATGATAAATATGAACAACACTATGATAAATAAAACTATTTAAAAAACATTTTAACATTTATAATTGTATTTAATATTTTTATTTTCATAAGTTTGTACTATATAAATTACTTTTTTAGGCCTAATTCAAATGTTTTGTTAAGTTTGCGCTTGCAATTAACTCTTACTATTCTCAGTTGGTCTTGTTATTTTGTATTTTAAGCAGAAAGTATGTGCATTTCTGCACATGTATTTGTTGCGATTGTAACGCTAATTGTTTAGGTTTTTTATAAGTGTGTGGTAATTACACTTTGTGACTGCGGAACTTTTGGGGACAAAACAATCCCGCACCTTGTTGAGGCTCTTTTATTAAGCACATACATACAGTCTTAATTTAATTTAACATGAATAGTTAGTATGTCACTAGTCACTACCTTGAAAGCGATAACGATGTTTCTTTTTATATTTGACGATAATGGCGCTCTGCCCTCGGTTACGTTATTCATGAAAGTAACTTAGCGGAACAAGTAGAATCAGCGTATCTCACAGGCTGCTGTATGTTGGTTGAGCGCCTTTTTTGCAATATATCTGCGGGTTGTTTTGAACGAGATGTAAAACGGGGACATTTCCGGGGACAGAACACCAAAAACCGGGAAAACGGGGACGTCTGGTCACCCTGGGTGCGTCTCAATCAGCTCCCTAGTTCAGTAGTCAGGGCACTGATGAGGGAGCCAGCCCATTGACTTGTGTACTGATCAGTGTCCTGACTACTAAACTAGGGAGCTGATTGAGACGCACCCCCTATCTCTCCAATGCTAAAACCTAGCATTACTCCAGTCGATGCACTTTTTCTATTACAAGACAGCAATCTGTTGTTATCTAACAGGACAAAAAGCAACAACTGCACTTAAAATCATCTTATTTCATAAAGCACACATATAAATGAACAGAAGTAAATAAATAAATAAGTGTCCTCACCTGGAAAAACAGACATCCAAACTGTAACGAACGGAGTCTGTTGCAACTCTGAAATGAGTCCGACTCCGACAGGTGTTCGGGAACGCGCACTTTTCTGGTTTCGTCAGATTCTGATTAATTTGACATCAAAACCACAGAATCATAACGTTTATAGTCCATAAGACCTCGAAGCAAATTAATAATAAAATATAAATTAAATATAAATTTACTACATACGATTTAAAAGCAGCTTCATTTAAGTTTTAATACGTAAATATAGATACGTATCGAACCTGAAATAACGTCCATATGATACGTAAAAGTCACTATAATACGTAAATATATATACGAATTGGATCGTTTTTATTTACGTCTAAATATGTACGTTTCGTGTGTGAGATCAGGCTGCTTCTACGGTGCAGAGTGTCTAGAAACCACTCAGTTTTAGCATGTGCAGAATGAGGCCTGGAATTGTCTTGCTTCCCAGGAAAGATGTCACCTTGATGGCAGTTAATGTCTCTGTACAATCCAAATATATGCCTCCATGTCAGCGAAACCTTCACACAAATGCAAGTCCCACATGCCGTTTGCACTGATGCACCTCTATACAATGATATACTGTATATTTGCTTCATTCAGTGCCATCTGAGGGCACAAAGGTCATGCACATTTAACAGAGGTCTCCTGCCTTGCCGTACACAGACTGATATTTCTCTGGATTCCCTGAATCTTTTCACAATATTATGTGTGGTAGATGGTGAAAGAAACTTGTGACATACTAATTGTGATTTTTTAATTGTTTGACGATTCTCTCATTGTATTTTGCACAAAGTGGTGAGCCATGACCCATCTTTGCTTACAAATAGCCTCACCTATTACCAGTTCACCTACTTATTGTGGACTGTTTCAAAACACTTTAACTTTGATAATCTTTTCACTTTTATTTTGCCACTGTTCTACCTTTTTTGGAGTGTGTTGCAGCCATCAAAATATTTTATTTTTATACAAAATACAATTAAATTGGTCAGTGAAAAGATATACTTTTTTTCTTGTGTTTCTGTCAGTTAAATAAAGGTTCAAGATAATAAATAAATCACAGATTCTTGATTTTATTGTGTTTTGTCAAAATGTCCCAACTTTTCTGGAATTGGGGTTTAAGCTACAGCACAAGATGTTGCCAGGGCACAGCACCCTCTGTACAGAAATAAGCAGAGAACGCATCCCTGATGCGAATGGCAACACGTGCAGCATTGTTGCTTCCCAGTCTTGGAGCCTCCTGGAGTGCCGCTGGCCCCTCTCTCTGCCAAGAAGAGACACATAGGTGGTTTCTGGTCCCTCTTCTGGACATCCTAAGAAAGTTGTGGAGGATGCAGGTGGCCTTCACACACACCTCTGCCTTTGCTGGGTTGACAGTGAGCAGTCGATGGTACATACGCCATTGGCTTGTTAGTATGCCAAAGGCACACTCCACAGTCAACCTGGCACGACTGTGACGATAGTTGAAAATACGTTTTTCCCTGGAGAGATTGCACCCAGGAAAGGGTACAATGGCAGGAGGTTTCTTTGGAGGGGAAAGGCTTCATCCCCCACAAACACATGTGGCAGTGGAGTACAGTGCTGTGATCCTGGCAATACACAGTCATCTGGGAGATCAAGGTTGCCATTCCTCAGGGCTTCACCAAAGGCAGAGTTGGCCAGGGTCCCGCCATCACTGTTACGTCCATATCCACCAACATCTATTATAAGGAACAGATATTTGGCATCCACAACTGCCAGAAGCACAAGAAAGAAGGTCCCCTTGTAGTTATGAAACAGAGACCCTGAGTTTGAAGGGGCCTGGATGACAACATGTTTGCCATCGATGGAACCCAAGCAGTTTGGGAAGTTCCATTGCTCTAGAAAACCTGCAGCAATGTTGCTCCAGTCCTGCTTTGATGGCACAGGCATATAGTCATCCAACAGGTACTCCCATATAGCCTGGGACACTGCCCCAACAATGCGTGCCACTGTGCAGACACCCACACGTTAGCTGTAACTTATTGTTGTGAATGAGTCACCAGTGGCAAGGTAGCTGCAACAACAAAGGTAGACTGTAAAAAAAAGCTGTGTGGTATTTATAAGAAAATTAATGTAAAACAAATCAATTTGTTTTGATTTGTTTATTTTATTGGCAACTTATATTTTTCATTTTTGTTTTACATTCGATTATTGATCGAAAATAACAAAAAAGAACAATAACAAAAAATAAGTTTTTTTTTATGAAATTGGTTTTCAAAACAGACCCATCACAAGATTCCCACCTCACTAACCTAACAAGTCAAGTCAAGTCATCTTCATTTATATAGCGCTTTTAACAATGTAGATTGTTTCAAAGCAGCTTTACAGAGATAAACGTATAATTTAAGGTAACAGAGAAAACTTTTAAATACCAACATAATACAACATAAAAAAAAAAAAAAAAAATTCTCCATTTTCTCATCTTGCCAGAAAATTTATAAAATTAACTATATTCTTCTTATTATTATTATTATTTATAAATAATTATTTAATTACTCTCCAAGTTAAACGTGAGAACTATGTTTTTAAATAAACAAGTAAAAGGCCAATAATGCAAAAATGACATTAAAAATCCTATAAATAATCACCGTAGGCAAATGGCAAGGCGCTCGGCTGGGGGAATTGCCAGACGAAACGATGTGTTCTGCATCGTTATCCTAGGTGCCAGTGTGGTCAGCAGCTTATCAAACTCTGTCTTGTTCAGTCTGAAATAATGCTGAAACAAGACATCGTCAAAACGAAGCTCCTGTACCAAACGGTAGTACTCGCTGTGTGATCTGCGGTACTGGCGTATAGGGTGTACCCAGAACCTATGGCGCCGTCTCCTTCGCATGTAAAGTAGGGTGATAATGGCAATCTTCGTTCGATAGTCCATGATGACAACTGACAAACATTGCTGGATACCATTTTATAACCCAGCATTACCTAATTCCAGAATAAAAGCATATTTTACATGCAAGCATTATTTGACAGTAGTGCTTTATTTAATTTATTTGATGTTATTAAATTATTTTGCATTCAATCATTTGTTCAGATTGTAGTTTAGCTCTAGTCAATACATTCGCAAGTTTTTTTTAAATAAACAGTCATTACAGTGGAGTGACTTATTTAAAAACAGCCCTTTTTTGAATCTACGAACTTTTCAAATATCAAATAAGCCGGAAAATGTGTCAGTTGAATGTTTATTTAAACATTCATAAATCATACCCTTTATTTTTTATTTATTTAGTTACTCATGTGTTTTATTTAGGTCTGTCTTGAACATTTGCTGTTGAATTGTTTCATCAGTTTGAAATTTAGATGATAGATGGCGCTAATAAAGTACTTGGTTTGCGAACCACCATTAAAAAAAAAAAAGAAGAGGAAACGCAAACAAGGTGGAGACATTCGTTTCGGAGGCGTGCTCCACGGTAAATTTATTCACACGCCCCAAAGCGGAGACGTTACAGTGTTGCCAGCAGCACTGAGTGGAGTTTTGCCGCTGTAGTGGACACGCACCGTTACTGTGCGTTCACACCGCCGCCGGCGAGAGCGTCAAAGTGGCCGGAAGCCATTCATTTTCAATGAGAGCCGGCAGCGAGCTCCAGCGAGGGCGGTGCGGCGTGTCTTGAACGGTGAGAGCGGCGAGAAGAGTTGAAATCAAGTCAACTTTATGGTAATAAGCTATGACACGGTTCGGCGGCAACCAGCGGCAACCAAACGGAATGTAGAAGTCCTCCGCCTGAGAGGATACAAGAGAACACATTCCTGTAAACTTTGGTTCCGACCACATTAGTTCCTAAGCAAAATGGAGGAAAAATGTATCATTTCTGTTGCGGGTTTCCCGTTATTGTACGACTTGTCCCTGTTTACATACAGGGACATTAATAAGAATAACGACGCATGGAACAAGGTGTCTGAAATTGTTGGTGTTTCTGGTGAGTTGCTGATGGGCATTAACGTTATATATTTTCTAGAAAAAAGCGGGAATTGCATGATAACTTTAGCGCCATATCACGCAAAACAGTTGTTTATGCAAATCAGTCAGCAAAGTTCATTTTACTATTTTTACAAGATCAGTTTTTGTCTGTACATAATTAAATGTGCAACTATGATATGGCAATTTACTGATTCTGTACAATAGCCTAATGTACTTTAGCCCGCCAAATTTCATTAGATGTAATTATCAGCTGTTATAATCATAGTGATCTAATTTTGAAGTACAACATATTTCTTACATATTTTAAAATGAAAGCAGTCACTTCTGCCTTTTTTTTATTAAAAATAATTCTGCAAGGAAAAACAAAAGTGTACTATACCTGTTCCCCTTGTGGTATTTATCTACAAATTGCTTAGCTGGAGAAAATAATGATAAATGTCATTACAGTCACATATTGAATAAATAAAAAATGTCATCAGTCACATATTTAATTAAGTTTCATATTGTCTTTTTACTAGCAGATTAGTTCAGGAAAAGATGGAAGTCCCTTAGAGACACATTCAGAAAGGAGAAGAGGAAGGAGGCAGAGAGGAATAAGAGTGGAGCAGGGGCAAGCAGTGTCCGGCCATGGCACTACAGTGGGGTCATGGGCTTCCTCAACCCATTCCTAGAAGATAGGTTAACGTGCAGTAATATGGTAGGGGGGGGGGGGGGGGGGGGGGGGGGGGTTGGATAAAACCTGACCCCAGAGGAAAGAGAATATGCCATGGCCGGGCCCAGTCAGGTAGAGGAGACACGCACACACAGTCATCAGTGTGAGTCCAGCATTCAGGGACAGCCAGATGAAAGCCAGAGCCAGTCCAGCCTTCTTGGACAGGCAGGTGGAAGCCAGAGCCAGGCAGGTATAAGCCAGAGCCAGGCAGGTATAAGCCAAAGCCAGGCAGGTATAAACCAGAGCCAGGCAGGTATAAGCCAGGGACAGGAAGGTGTAAGCCAGAGCCAGGCCAACCTTCATGGACAGGCAGGTGGAAGCCAGAGCCAGGCAGGTATAAGCCAGAGACAGGAAGGTGTAAGCCAGAGCCAGGCCAACCTTCATGGACAGGCAGGTGGAAGCCAGGGCCAGCCCAACCTTCAGCCCTCCTCATTGAGGAGAAAGAGACCACACCACAGCTCCAACTTCGATGAGCGCATGCTTTGGAAGCTGTTAGTAGAAGAGCAAGCACCAATGAGGACAGTGACAGCCTTTTTTTTCAAAGCCTCGTGGAAGACTTCAGGTCGCTGTCTGTGAGGACCAGACAGGACCTGAAGTTTAAAATACACAGGCTTGTGTATGAGGTGTTGTATAATATCAAGAAAATGCCTGCCTCCTTGTTTATTATAGATGCCTTTTTGTTACACATATTTAGCCAATGTATTGGATATAATGCATTGCATTCAATGTTGTTATTTATTTTGTTTGTAAAAGAAGGCTTATATTGTTTTGGCATAGATGTACAGTAATTGGTTATGTATGTATATGTGACTGTGCCAACCCATGTTGAGAGGAGCAGAAAAGTGCGATTATGTGTGTGCGCTAGACTCCTAGAACTGTAAATGAACTCAGCCATCTTAGTTGAGTTTACTGGAGTTCAAGGACATGAAGAGGTGGACCGCTTGCACCTGCCTGGAGAAGGATCTGGGAAACTTTGGAGGAGTGTCAACCTAACGCCTGTTGAAAACAACAGGAGTATAAAAGACTGATGAACTGATTGCCTCTTGGGATACTGATACGCCAGTGCCCCCGACGCCTAGAAGCCCAGAGCTGAGGACAAGAAACCCCAAGCAGAAGATAAGAAGCCCAGAGCTTACTACACCTTTGATTCAAAATGTGATTATTGTATTTTATACTTAAACGATGAAGTTTTATTTGCCTTTATATTTTTGTTTATTATAAAAAGAAAAGTAACCAATTAAAAGAAATTTAATTGATTACAAAATCTGCCTACTGAGACTTAGATTTATGATGCTGGAAGACTTTTAATGAGAACATACCACAGAGGAGTCTTCTGACCAAATTGTAAGTACCTTTTGAATATGGTTTAGGTCAGATTAGACTTTCTTTACCTTACCTGAGAATAATAAATAAATAGGTAAAAGGTGTTAAGAATAAAGTACACACCGTAAAACAGAGGCTAGATGTCTGGAGGCTGAAGCTAAAGAACACTGGGGTGAGAGTAACGAGGGGCAGCTGACAAGTCTGTGAGGGGTGATTGTAAGCTTATTTCCCTCGCAGTCTTGTCAGCTGCACCTTGTGCTTTCTCCCTTGTTCTAACAGTGTTCAAAAAAAGTGTTCAGTGTTCTGAAAGTATTAGTTCAAAAGTACAAAACTGTTCTGTATGAAAGTATTGTATGAAAGTATTAGTTCTTGTAAAGTACAAAACAGTTCTGTATAAAAAAAGTATTGTATGAAAGTATTAGTTCTATTGTAGGAAAGTATTAGTTCTAACAGTGTTTAAAACTTTAAGTTATTCATTTTTATCTCTCTTTTTTTTTTTAACGTTATTAGTAAAATAGGCAATAAGATTTCTGGTTATGTGTGTTTTATATTATTACAAATCTTTCATATTCTACCATATATTGAAAACGTGTAGGGGAACCCAGGTGAGAGGTACACTTCCATAAGTGTTTTTAGAGCAGTCTTGCTCAGTCTATTAATATGAACTAAAATGTGTTTTTAAAATATGGAGAAACCATGTTTATGAACCGAGATGTGTTTTTAAAATATCGAAACACCATGAATATGAACTAAAATGTGTTTTTAAAAAATCGAGACACCATGAATATGAACTTAAATTTGTTTTTAAAAAATCGAGACACCATGAATATGAACTTAAATTTGTTTTTAATTGGTGGCTCTTAAAAGAGCCGTTTAAAGGCATGGCTTATGCCACAGGTTGCCAGGGGACAGCTCCCTCTATGGAGAAATAGGCCATGAATTTCTCCCACACACGGATGGACTCCCGTGTGGCATTATTGCTGCCCACTCGGCTGACCTCCTGTAGGCCAGTAGCTTCTCTGTCTCCAGCAGATGGTCTGGGTGTCCTGGTGATGCTAGTGGACCTCCTCAGGAAGTTGTGCAGGACAAATGTAGCCTTCACTCAGGCGTCCATGTTGGCAGGGCTGATCGCAATAACTAGCCTGTACATCCGCCACTGGGCTGTGAGAATGCCAAAGGTATTCTCAACAATCAGCCTTGCCCATGACAGCCTGTAGTTGAATACCCTTTGCCTGCCAGAGAGATTGTGTCCTGGGAAAGGCCGCATGAGGTCCCGGCGGAGTGGAAAGGCCTCATCAGCCACAAAAACATGTGGCTGTGGTCCCAAATGCTCTGCACCTGGCAGCAGAGCATCTTGTGGCAGGCCAAGGGTCCCATCTCGCAGTGCCTGGCCGAAGGTGGAGTTAGCATTTAACATTTAAAGCATATATATATATATATATATACATATAATATAGGTATATATATGCTTTCATTAAATGTTACATTAATTTCACTGTATGCAGAAGAGAACATGCATTTCGTGAGTTTTATTTGCACGTTTAAAAAGCTAGATGACATATTTCAACTAGCTTGTATGTTGGCAAACTATTGTGAAGTAAAGCGTTCTTTCGAGCTATGAACCGCGTAAATGTGACGTTACATGGGACAGGGCAATGCGAACCTCCAAACTCCATCTGTGTACGTTTTGTCCAATGCCTTTATGTCTGATGCCTTTTTGTCTGAGGCTGCTTTGTCTGATGCCTAATTGTACGAGACCTGACACCTGACATTGTTTTTCCTGAGACCTGAAGCTTTTCAGTCTGAGGCGCGATGCCGTTTTGTCCAATGACTGAAGCCTTTTAGTCTGAGGCATGATGCCTTGTCTTCCTATGTCTGAGGATGTCATAAAATGTACACCGTACATATGACATTTACAAACCTTTTTTTGTTATGGGTCTCATGAGGATATTGGATTAGGTCTTAACTGACATGCAGCAACCTTTTAAACCTGCTGTTACAGAAGAGGCTCCCGTACCGCCTCCTCTTCACCACCGGAGGGATCCGTCCCCAGAATATTAATCATTACCAAACTCCAATTCCCATAAAGCCTCTTACCTGGGACTGATTGCGCACACACCTGCATCTCATCCACACACACCTGCATCTCATTCTCACACATACATATAAATCACTTCCATGCACCACACCAGTGCGAAGTCTTGATTTTCCCTGGCTGTCATTACCGAGCGTTTATATCTGTGGATTGTTTATGACCTTGACCTTGACCTTGACCTTGACCTTGGACTGTGTACCCCGTTTCTGATCGTTCTCTGCCTACCTCGACTTGGATTGTTCTCTGGACCTTGCTTCTCGCCGCCTGCCCCGACCATTGCCTGTTATCTTGCCATTTCTCCATTGTCCTGTTTGCTGGTGTTGACCCCTGCCTGTTTGACTTCGTTAATAAAAGCTGCAAATGGATCCTCTTGAGTCTGATGCATCATTACACCTGCTGCTGTCTGTCATTAATGTTAATCAAACAACCAAAGACAAATATAAAATCACTCACTACTCTTGACTGAATAACTTTTATAGCTTTTTGTAAACGATTAATCTATATTTAATTCATACAGTGAAGAGTATGCAGTTTCATTTATTTTACATTTATTTTACATTTGATTTATTCAGTTTCAGTACCAGAATATTTACTGTGACCAGTTCAAAACAATAAAAAAGAATGCAAAAGTAACTTCAGGGCTAGGCCAGGCCAAAATAATAAACAAAAAGAAAACTACAGAAACTACATATCCTACCAGGGACCAAATAAAACAAAAGAAAATACAAGAACTTCTCCTTAACCAAGCAAAAACAGGAGAATAGTATATAAAAAATTAATGGCACCTAGCCCCAACAGCGTTCATGACTCAGGCAGTTTGTTCTTAGGTTAAATGTGGCCAACACTAAAAGAGAGAAAAATGAGGGAGAAAAAAACAACATTATCAATGACTCAAACTTCACAATCAAAAGCTATAAAAACACAATTTCAACTGTCTCTCTCTCGCGCTTCCTTTCCCGTTTCCTCCTCCACTGATTTCCCAAAAGCATCGTAAGCCTAAGTAGATTGTAAAAATGATCGTACGACTGATCTTAATATTACGGTCTGTTTCCTAAAAGCATCGTAACTTAAGTAGCACTTGAAAATCATCATAGATCTACAAGTGCTCTGGAGTAATCGTAAATCCCCAAGTGCATCGTAAGAAGAGTTATGAGGTCACCTGCAGGACAACCGGCAGATTACACCTTTATTCAAGTGCAATGTGATTATAAGGTTTCGATTGTAGCCTACTTCATGTTTATTGTACACTTTATTACTCGTTTTTTTTGTTTAAATGAATTTCTAAATGAAATAATTAAAAAGGGCAGAAAACAAAAACAAAAAAATATAAATAATTTAATCCAATCATTTTAATCTAAATTAAATGAATGAACAAAAAAAATGTATAAAAGATGAAATATGCTTCAAAGACTGGGAAAAATAGGGATGAACAAAAAAAAAAAAAAATCTGTCAATGACTTGCTGACATGCACGAAAACCAGCCATGTATTGTGCATTTCTTGGTTGGCCATCATTGGTCCCACCACCTGTTTTATTAAATGTTGTCCTCTGCAGAGCCCTTTTCCTTTTAGCAAGGCTGGCAAAGTCCTGCCACTTCTTCCTGACCTCCTTCCCTGATCTTTTAATGCCCCGTGTTACAGTCAGTTTTCTAGCAAAATCCTCCCAGATTTTTTGTTTTTATTTATTTGTATGACTTCCCTTAAACCTGCTGAAAATAATATGTTTGTATAGCTCCACCTCCTCTAAAATTACCATAATCTCCTCTTTTATAAAAAATATATTTTGAATTTGAATTTGAATTTGGAATTTGAATTTGAATTGTTTATTGATCCAACAATCAGCTATCTCATATATATATATACATATGAGTGCTGTTCTTCCTGTGGTCAAATCACAATTACATATACATTTTTACAAAATAAGCATGCATTCATACAACATACAAACATAAACAAAGACATTTAGTTGAAGAAGAACTGAAAATATTCCTTGATTTAAATGGTTCAGCCATTTTGCTGGTGTCTCCACTCGTAGGTTTGTGCTTTTATAGATTATTGGCCTCGTGGAAAATGCACATCAGGTGAAAACAGTTAGGTTAAACATTTAAAATTGCAAGCGTGTGCTGCAATTACAAGCCATTCTACAAGGTGACATTTCAGCACTTGACAAACGGACAGCGACTCTTAAGTAGCACTTAAAGCACAGCTGCGAACGATCTTGCTAAGTGCATTTTTGTGAGACGCACGTGAAATGAACACAAACGTTCGTAAAGTCGCTCGCAGAAAATCCTCGTAAGTGCTAAGATCCATCGTTATCTGGAAACGCAGCCCAGGGCAGAACAACCTGTGAGAAACGGGACAGGAGGAGGGACAGCGGAAAAAATGGAGGGAGAGAAACACGCACTGAAATACACCTTCAGGCATAACAGACTTATGGCTCTTATCTGTTAGTGGGTTGGGTGGTACATCAGATGTACTCAGCATTCTTCTAACTGTTGTGCATTTTGAGATGGCATTGTAATCAGAGCCTTAACTTTGGTTTTATACATGAAAATAATTATCTTCTCTTTTTTTTTTCAGTGTCGATTGCCATCTGATTGTTGTAAGTATCAATCTAACAGTCATCCTGTATGCCTGATTTGCCATGACATACTGATTAATAAAAGACATATTGCCATAATAATAATTGATAATAAATCAATACATTTTAATTTGTACAGGTTTTCTTCTTTTTCTATTTTTTTGATTTTGTGAGCAGCTAAATTATCCCCAAGGGCTCTTTTAAGAGCTATTAAACCTAAAGGGGGGGGGGGGGGGGGGTACACCGGACGAGAAGCGCAGTGTTGCGTTGTCTATATTTTTTTTGTCAGGCACCTCAGTATTTGGGTTTAAATCAATTAAAGCTACATTATGTTAGGGTCATCAGTAATGTTTTAATAAAGAAGTTTAAGGGATGGTTCTTTAAAAAACTACCTACATCCTGCATCTCTGATTTGCCATGTTCAGAACATATCGATTAGTTAGTAATCATTGATGAAAAATGAATTTTAATTTGTACAGACATATGCAATATCTATTCAGTCATGTTTCTTCTTTTTCTCCATTTTGCTTTTGTGTCAACAGCTGCTAAATAAACCCCAAAAGCTCTTTTAAGAGCTCTTTCAACCATTAATTGTCTTTATCCATGTAAGTATATTTGGGAGAGTATATTATATGCGTTTAGTATTTGGGTTTTAATTCTTTAAAGCTAAATCATCAGCAATGACAGCTTGAGATGTTTCCCTTATTTGCACTTATGTTAGCTGTCCATTTACCTGCTTTTACCAGTTTAAAATTGTGACTGATTGAAAATCATCTGCAAAGATGAGAAACATGGACATAATTAATGCAGTTTCTCGTGTTACCATAATATTTTGCTGTCTAGTCAATAAATAAATACAAATCCATATGATCCTGTACCACAATTTCCGTTTTTTACAATTGTCATCCTTTGCTGTAAGATGTTTTTTGTAAGATATCTTTTGCACAATCTTAGTTTCACTTTAGATTTATTCTAGATATTCATATTAGATTAATTTGCAGCATACATGCATCATTCAACATTTGAACAACAGTAACAATATTCAGCTTAACTGTAATACTGTATATTCTTTTTATTATTACTTTTCTTAGATTTTGCATCCTCCTCCTCCACTGATTTTTTTCTTCTTCTATCCATCCTTTATTTCAACTAGGGTAAGTTATCTTTTTTTAGCATCACAGGTGTTTTCTAAATTGTTGCTAGGGTCTGGCTACTTCAAGGCTGCTGTCAGTAGTGGTTTAATCCGTTGTCCTCTGTATGTCACGGATCTATGAAGGAGGACTCAAATGCAGAACGAGTGTTAACAGGTTTATTGACAAAACAGTTGACAGATGACAAGATGTGGTCGATTCGTTCTGTCAGAACGAGAGTCGCAGATCCAAACGCAAGCAAGCAGTTTATTGTAGACAAGCAGAAACAGGGGTTATACTCAAAACACCACGTATAGCAGGCGGGCAACCAGGATAAACAATCTCAGAGGAGAGGAAGGGTGACATGGATAAACCCAGCGCGTGTGCAAACTGGAACTGGATGACGAAATTCCAAACGACCTCCAGAAGCCTTGATACACAGACGAGATTGAGGAAATAACTCCACAAGGAAACTCAGGTACAGAGCTGGGTGAGAGAGCACAGACAAGAGTGACGAATCAACACCAAACAATTTAACACAAAAGTACACAGTAACACAACATCTAACGAACTGGCAGCACATGAGGGAAAGACATATAAAGGGTGCTAAGAACAAGAGGCACAGGTGAGTACACTCAGGTAAACGAGGACTCAAACAAGGGAGCAGAGAACATGAGGAACAGGTGACAACACTCAGACAAATGAGGATTCAACTAGACAAGGGGGCGTGGTACCGGGAAACGAGGCAGGAACAGAGGAGCACATGGCCAACACAAACAAAGACAAAGCCATAAGCACAACACAAACATAGAGACATGAAACAAAGGCAACACAGACAAAGCTGACAGGGCATAACCCTGACACTGTAGCAATATTGTTGAATTCGGGTAAGAGACCAAAAATATGCAAAAGGTGTCACATATTACTCTGTTTCTCACTCAAAACCAACCATCACATTTGCAGAACTTTTAACTAAACGAATAAGACTGATGACATGGTATACCCGAGTTGTAACAAAAATAAAAGGTCTTTGGATTTTCCCCTTACTTTAAAACGAATGCTTAATTCGTGATTCATTATTATTAATGAAAACACATCAACAATAAAGATAGTACAAGGACAAATTATATTTAACATTAATGAAGCGAACTTTAAATTCAATATTAGGCCTAGAGCAGAACAAATTCATACATTTAAAATACTACAATCACTTGACGCCATTGAACGGCTACTATCGTGCAAAAACTGCAACCAATCCATTATTCAAGATTAAAATTCGAACAGATTAGTTTAGTATCATAATTATTAAACCGTTATGAATTAAAATTGACTCACCCTATTCAGGCGGGAATCAAAAGTGATCCGACGCTTCCAGTCAGCATCTCCTGTCTATCACAAAAAATAAATAATAATAATAATAAAATGCACTTTAAGATTCAAAATGAATCCTAGTATAGCAAAATATATTAGATTTTAAAAAATACCAACATTAACCATTAAGGTAAAAGACCCTATGGCTTGATGCCATTTTACTCAGCTTATGAATGCGGAATGAAAAAATGCTAATTCATTATTTAGGATTAAAATTCGATAAGATTAGTATTACAGTCATTAAATCATTATGAATTCAAATTTGATCACCTTATATGCAGAGAGAAAGGATAGCTGCTGAATCACCACGAGAAGATAACATCCCAGTGTTGATTCTATAATTTGATTTACTTTACATATTTATTCAGAAGTGTTTATCTCCAGGTAACATGTCCAGTTACTGGAGTAAACGTAGAAAAATTCAAAGAGGAGTTGAGCAAGACTTGCAAAATCTGAAGTCAGCATCTATAGAAACAGATGAAAGAACTGAGTAGATACTTGACTGTTGTAACATAAGCAAATTTGAGCAAGTGGCTCTTACAACTCCAGAGTCTAACAATAGAGTGGAGTCAGTGGATTATTACACACTAAGCAGCAGTGAGGGAAGAGATAGTGAGAGCTTTGCTGGGAACAGAGAGGAGAGCAATGATGAAAGCATAGACGAGGAGGAGGATGATATCAGAGCATTACTTTCTGATTGGGCAGTCAGGAAACAAATTTCACATTCATCATTGACTGAACTACTCAAGATTTTGTGCACCAAACTACCTGAATTAGGCCTTCCTAAAGATTCACGGACTTTGCTGAAAACAAAATCAGTGGTGGAAATGAAAGAAGTCTCTGGGGGGACTTATTTTCATGCTGGCATTGAACATGGTCTGTTGTCTCAACTCACAACATTAGTTCATCCAATGTGGTCTGAGTCCGTGTCCCTGCAAGTCAATATAGATGGCCTTCCTCTAAACAAGAGCTCAAACTCTCAATTCTGGCCTATTTTAGGCCTAGTAGAAAACTACAAGGACGGGGTCCAGAAGACTTCACAAAGCAAGTCTTACAATTAACAGCCTACACAAACACCCGTTTGATCGATCTGCAGTGTAAAACAAACAAAATCAAATGAAGATTACAACAGAAATGCAAATTAACACATATTTGCAAAAAGAAAAGTGAAATATGTTCTGCAATAATATTGGCATGTTATGCAATTCATTCTCATAACACATCTGTAGCTTGTCAGATGCAATCAAATGGATGGTAATAAAATGCATTAACGGCATCTGCAGCCTTTTGCCACTCAAGTGCCTTTTTGGCATTAGTAATGCCCACAGTGTGCCCTCCAAACAACATTTTACTCCTCTTTTCCACCTCGCCAACGATAATTTCTACTTCACATTGAGTGATGTTACGTTTCTTGGTTTTCCTCTCTGTGTTTGCCATGATTTCGCAATTGATGAATGTTAAAGGAGAACTCCGGTCAATTTTAACATTGAGCTAATTTTTTTGTACATTTGGAGTGCTGTCAATACAGAGAACAACGACAAAAATCGGTGTTGCCTACACCGAGTTATTCTATTTTTAAAATTTGCACCCTGTTGACTTCAATGGGGCAAGTTTTAAACCTGCTTTTAGCCTCTTAACATCCTTGATGTGTCATTACAAGTGCACAGAAAATGTGAGTGATTCCTTCAGAGTGAACACGAGTTAATCTGACTGCAGTAGATGTGAAAGATATGTATAAAAATGATGTTATTTAAGCCAGCGCAAATACCTGTGTTTACATCCTGTTTTCGGTTGAAGTCCAAAGTAGTCGATTGCCGAGTTCACGCGCATAGGTTTATCACGCGCATGAACTCGGCAATCGACTACTGTGGACTTCAGCCGAAAACAGGATGTAAACACAGGTATTTGATTTGAAAAAATCTAATTTTCTCCGATTTTGTCGTTGTTCTCTGTATTGACAGCACTCCAAATGTACAAAAAAATGAGCTTAATGTTAAAATTGACCGGAGTTCTCCTTTAACTTGTGGGCGTTTCACGGACTATTTATGGACAACTATGGGCGTGACATGAAGCCGCAAAAGCTGTGCTACATTTAGAATTGATTGCGATATATAAAGGGAAAACTGCGTAGGATGTGCGTGCACACGGTTTTATAAATCCAAATATTTCTGTGCGTACGCACGTCCTATGTTTCATCCGTATGCCACTTCTGACGCAAATCCTACGCAAAGTTTTATAAATGAGGCCCCAGGTCTCTGCCATTGTTTGCGACGCACCAGCAAGGGCCTTTATCAGAAAGGGCCTATATGTCGCACCGCGACACGCGATAAAAGGTATCTTTTCCATGTTAATCAGAGTTTTTGTCCTAACCAGGCGCGACGGCGACACGCGACGATTCTATTTTAGAAACGGTTTATATTTTTCTGCGACATCGCGCTGGAACATCAAACACAAAGTGTGGCAATGATAATCTCAGGTACTGTTTATGTGATTTATTTAATTTTAAAAGTGTGAAATGTGACTTTGAATATCATTTTGTGCTCCAGCTTTGTAGCTGTAAAAGCAACAATGGATATAATTCACCTCAGATCTTGAAATTAAACAAATTGAAACATGAATTTTCAAACTGTGAACAAACAAGTGTATTATTTGACAAAGATTGTTTTAGTAACTCAGTAGCCTATGTATTTTTTAAATGGTGTAATATTTGTGAATTTGATTATGTAGCTACTTATCCATTTTCTTGCAAGTGCCGTCAAGTTTACTCTCTAGTGCTGTGCACTTGCCGCGAGACTCCGCCCACACGCTGTTCTGATTGGCTGTGATTTTTGATTGACGTTGTGGCGTCTCACAGTCGCGTCGCGTCTAGTGTGGACAGACACATTGCCGTCGCTGGAATTTTATCGCGTCACGTGTAGTTAGGACACGGTGTAAAGGTCACAATGGTTACTATGGATGTAACAAATGCAGTCAAAAGGGAGTTTACTACAATAACCGTATGACCTTCCCAGAAACAACAGCCCGTCTGAGGTCCAACCATGACCATTTTGAGTCTTTTTCTGAGGACTCACACTACAGTGGGAAAACACCTTTAGAATCACTGTCCATTGGTTTGGTGACATCATGTCCTCTTGACTACATGCACCTTGTATGTTTGGGGGTTACACATAAACTAATATCTCTATGGCAGAAAGGGCCACTGAAGACTCGTTTAGGCCCAACGTTTGTCAGAAATGTTTCTGCACAACTGATAGAGCTACGGCCTCATGCTCCATCAGAAATGAACAGAAAACCGAGATCTCTATTTGAGTCAGACCGCTGGAAGGCTACTGAATTTCGTACATTTCTCTTGTACACTGCACCTGTCTGTTTAAAAGGAAACATTCCTAAGACAATGTATGAAAACTTCATGCTGCTTGCAGTTGCTATGACCATCTTTCTCAGTCCATCCTTGTGTGCAGACTATGCCGGAAACGTCCTGGTTTTGTTTGTGAACCACTGCAGCTGCTTGTATGGGAAAGAAACCATAACTTACAACATGCATTGCTTAACTCATTTGATTCATGACGTACATGCATTTGGTGTACTTGACAACATTTCTTGCTTTCCCTTTGAGAATTTCCTTGGCCAAATTAAAAGAATGATAAGAAAACCAAACAAGCCTTTAGAACAAGTCGTAAGAAGACTGTCAGAAAGAAAGGCTATGCGAACAATGCAGTCAGATCCAGAGAAAACTCTGCAAAAACCACATGACAACGGCCCAGTCCCAAATGGTCTAAATGTGAAAGCACAATATGCAAAAATGCAGTTCAGTCACTTCTCTGTACAGACGTGCACTGGGAATAACTGTGTCCAGCTGAAAAACAAGGATGTTGTCGTAGTGCAAAACCTGGTGGTCGAGGAACATGGAGAAACTTTCATTGTGTACACCACATTCAGGAACAAGGCCGATCTTTTTGTCTATCCCCTGCCATCATCACAGCTTGACATTTTCCTTCTCTCTGGACTGAAGGATGAACTCCTTTTCACCCAAGCCACAAATGTGCTACACAAGTTTGTGCTTCTTCCATGCAAAGAGGACTTTGCTGGTCTGCCATTACTCCATTTGTAGGATGTAAGGCACCTGTAAAAAAAGAAATTAAAAAAAAG
Source organism: Squalius cephalus (assembly GCF_949319135.1). NCBI lineage: Eukaryota > Metazoa > Chordata > Actinopteri > Cypriniformes > Leuciscidae > Squalius > Squalius cephalus. The sequence goes on from NC_137125.1 coordinate 26,914,384, forward strand.
CTCTGTAAAAAGGTGTGTATGTTATAAGATATGTTGAAATTGAGTTTGTGAAATATTTTGTGAAATTGATTGACCCATTTCACCTTTTTGTTCACAGTTCAATGTTTGCTGTGGTCAATTTCCCGAATGAAGAGGACAGTTTAGCTGTCATCCCAGAAAACTGGTGCACCAAGGAGGGATGTCATTGGCCTCCATACAAGAGCCAAGAGAGGTTAAAGAAGGCAGTGTTGTTTCATGAAAAGCCAAACACTGACACATGGGAGATACACCCATTTGATTTACTGAAAAAGAAAAGTGAGTGTTTTAAAGTAATATCAAATGCTAAATGTATAATTTGCAAACGTAAAGCAATTAATTAAAAAACTTGTTTTCAGATACATATGACAAGGCCCATGAATGCCTGATTCGGGCTGAAAAGGGTTCTGGCATTGAAACAGAGCCAGAGTCGTATCAAAGAAAGAGAAAGTAAGATTTGTTGTTTGAGATAAATGGAACCTCAACACTACAATTTAGCCTCTAATTACTTCATGCTTGCTGTCATTCCCAGGCGAAATCCTAAATTTGATGAAACAGATTCTGAGGAGTCTGATGATGCTGACAATAATCAGCTCCCACCACCACCACCAAAGCCCCCCAAATTTGCCTCAAAAAGGATTTTTGTAAAGCTAAAAGTATGTGCAAAGTTTCATTGTAATTTTCATGAACTGTACACATTTACATTTTGTTAATTGTTATTTGCACAATTTGCAATAGCACCCCCAAGAGCATCCTCCCATCCCTCTTCATCACTCTCTGCTGGGGGTAAGTGCCCCTTGATTTAAGTTGAATAACAAAGTTTAGCTATCACAGCATTTTGCTAAATAATTATGTAATACTGTATTTTTAAAAATCAGGAGCAGGATGTAAAGCAGCCTACAGCACCAATAAGGCAGCAATACAAGGTTAATAGCATCTATCTATCAATACAGTGAAGCACTGCACTGTGGCAGTCCTTTTAATGTTTGCAAGTATTGCTGGAAGTACTTTGGAAGTAAAATTATTTGTGAACTCTGATGTATAAGACAAATAACTGTGCTTAACTTTGATCTGAAGAGAACCCCAGTCCTCCTCTTCATCACAGAGGCTCACTGGTTACCGGCCTGAAGGTACGTAAACCTTGTCCATCATAATATCTTAGATGTAAAAAGGAAAAAAATGCTCTCATCAAATATTTCAGGTATCTATATTACTGCAATTATTGCTTGCAACGGCTATTATTAGCACAATTACATTTAATTAACATTGTTTTTAACCAAGCAATGTGTTTCATGCAGAATCAGAATCATCAAGACCCTCTTCCCTAGATTTTCTGGCTGCTAATCAAGGTAATTTAAAGTTTTCCGTTGTATCACTGAACTTATATTTATTAAATATAACTTAAAACTTAAACATAAGTTTCATATTTATGTTTAAATAATATAATATTACTTTTTTATTTCATTTATGTTGATTATATGAAAAGTGAACAGCATGAGTAAGTCAGGATCATAAGATCCGCACTATATCGGGAGACATTTGGAGTTGGTCAGACATGATTTTGACCAGCTTCATTAAGTTTTTGTTTTGTAGAAAGCCTTTATTTAAAGTGAATTTCGTTTTGTATAAATTTTATCTTAATTTGAATCAATGTTTCATCAATCAATTGCCTGGATTTAATAAATAAGAAGCAAATATAGCAGACAATATATTCAGGACTGCATTGCACGTGAACTGGAGCTGTCATAAATTAACCGAAACTCTGCGTATAGGCTATATACCTATTCAATATTCTATAATAAAATCAACTAATCGAATATTCGAAAATCATGACTCATCCCTACTGCACAATATGACCTAATAATAATGTTGCATTATATTATTTTATCATATTGATATTTGAACCGCAATGTTATAATTATAAACATTCACATGAAAATTTCAAAATAAATGAATAATTCACGCAAAAATAAAAAAAATGCTGTTAATTTACTCACCCACTGGCAATCAAAGATGTTGGTGTTTTTTCTTTTTTCAGTAGAAATTTCAAGTCAACTGTTGGCGTCCGTTAGAAGTAAAAAAAAGCTGACACAGAAACACAAAATAGTCCCACTGACTCCTGACCATATATTGAGGTCTTATGAAGCAAATGATGTGTAGAAAACTGAAAACTGACTGTTTATCTGTGGTTTACTAGTAAAATATTACAGGTAATAGGCCTAATGGTGAAAATGATTGTTTCTTACAAGTTGTTTCTCTTTCATGAGACCTCAGTATATAGTCAGCATTTTTTTGAAGGGGCATAACTTTGAAGTTAACATACTGAGGTAAAAATTAAAAATGATTTTTTTTATATAAAGATACAGTTAAGCAACATCACACGATCAAGAATTCTGTCTTCCTGAATACCATCACGATTGAAAATGTGGCATTTATTTCATACAACAGTTCAATAAACAAATAATTAATATTAAGTCACTTACATTTTAGATGCAATATTGACTTTTTGTTCTGTTTCAGCAGCGAAAATCATTCCAAACAAAGATCACAGCATCTCACAGGAACACGTCTTTTCATAACTGAATGATTCAGCGTTTTGAACGAATCGGTTGAGTTAAAGATAAACAACTGCCTCATTCCTGAACAAATCAGCAGTTTGAACAAATGACTCAATGACTCACTCATTAAGAGGCGGTTTATAAGTATCATTCTTTCCAACATTCATTATGTATATTCAAAAATTATTCAAATCATTCTCATAACATGGCATATATGTCATAACATATAAATAATATATAACATAACAAAACATAACATAACATAATGCAGTTGTACCTGTATATTTCAGTGTAAATGATTTAATTTGATTGGTAACAGCCATATAGCCTTGTGTTTTATTAGTCTAATTGAATTTATTGATCAAATTTAAGAATTTAAAATGAAAGATGAAGCATACATTTAATAAGATCAAGGGAAAAAATTGCCTATATAAGGGTAAGAAAAAATGCCCTTGGGCTGGGTAAATATCAAACACAAATACTTAAATAGTTACAACACACAACATCCTGTTTTACTCTGACAAGTGAATGATCGATTTTACTTGTTCGAATTAAGGATTAATGTCAAGCCCTGGTCAGGAACTGCTGGGATTAATTTTGTATTTCCTGTAGCGTTTTTATTCATTTAATTTTTTATAATATGTATATATATATATATACTTTTTTTTTTTTACCCAGCTAAAGCTAAACCAAGTCTTAAAAAAATGAAAATAGCATTTAGCATTAGTGGCATACATGCATTTACACTGAAATTAAAATAGTGAGAATCGATGCTTTGAATGTCATTTTAAAATGACAATTTTAACAAAATGTTCTTTATTTCATCCCAAACAGCTCAATCTTCCCCATCACTGGGCCCTGCTGGTCGTCAGTCTGAAGGTAACTGCGCTATAATTGCCCAGGGTATTGTTATACAATGATGATTTTAACAGATATATTGGTGGTTTAGCTCTTGAATTCAATTCCCAGAGCTATTTATGTGAAGGTTTTTATCTTGTTATTCATTCCAAAGTCCATTGTGATGTTTTAAGATTTTCATAGACTGGTTCTTCAGCATTTGAGGAAACTGACAGGATATCAGAGAGCTGCAGTACCAAAGCTCTGTGAACCACACCCTTCTGATGCAGCTGACCAGAGGCTCGCAAGAGGACATGGCTCTGCCAGAGGACACTGTGTGACACAATATTAGTGAGCCAATGCTCAAGTTCCTCTGGCATCAGCTCACTAATATTGTTGAACTTCAGGAGAAATTGGTAATTTGGCAAGAACATAATTTTTTAACATGAATCTCATTACAGTTAACCTCGGGCGGTTCACGTATAAAACTTTGCAGAAAAGCTATAAACATACTTCACACAAGTACACGAACACAGGAACTTTTAAATTTAAATTTTGTTTTTGGATGTTGCATACGCACAAAAGTTTTTAGAAATATAAAATCACATATGTGCTGCAAATTTTGGTTTAACTGGTGTGAAAAATATCAGTCCTGCCTGTTTATAAATGGCAGTGTTGATGTTTTACAATGCTAGTAGGCCTACATACTCATGACAGGAAATTGAGTCATCAGTAACCAAATGTGTTGAATTATACTGATTCAAGACCTTGAGAACTATACTGCATTCATTAGTACGTTTTGTCTTTTGTGTACTTCTGTGCATACACAATGTTTATACATGAAGCTCTAGAGATATTAGACTATGACTTCATTCAAATATTTAGAGCTCTGTCTATAAAATATTTAGAGCTCCATGAATCAAAATGATTCACTCACACCCTCTGACTCTGGGGAACAACAAGAGTGCAGCTTTTGTGGGCAGAGGCAAGCTGAGATCAACTGTTTGCTAGAGGAGAACAGGCAACTGAAGGAAGAGATCTCCAAGAAGAATTTTGATGAGCGCTTCCTTGAAGGCAATGAAATGAAGGTGAAATACTACACTGGTCTGCCTTGCTTCGCTGTTTTGATGGGTGTGTGGCTGAGGCTGAACCTGCCAATTCAACATGTAGCACATCTATTTGGCTTAGACAGGAAGACAGTCTAAGTTACTTTCAGAGACACCATAGCAGTAATGTTTTCACATTTCAGGCCACTGGTGCACTGGCCAGAGAGGCATTGGTGCTGGCGGATCGTGGGTTTGACATCAGGGACAGCATTGGACTGATGTGTGCTGAAGTGAAAACGCCCGCCTTCACATGAGGCCGCTGTCAGTTGGATGCGAAGGACGTCGAAGACACCAGAAAGATAGTGTACCTTAGGGTTCATGTGGAGAGGGTAATTGGTTGTGTTCGCGGAAAGTACAGCATATTGAACGACACAATTACACTAAGCATGGTGGTTCCCTGTGAAGGCGAAAACATGGTCTTACTAGACAAAATTGTGTGCTGTGCTCTGACTAATATGTGCCCCAGTGTTGTTATGAAACCATAATGTAACAGGAAAGCTGAACTATTTTATTGTCATTGTTACTGTTATATTACTGTATGTAGACTTCTGTTCACATTGTTGTTAGAAGTTTGGTGAATATATTATGGCAGTTGTTTAGATAAAAATTCACAGTAACAATATATTGTGCAACATGAAATTGTATACATAGTTATGATGAGACTCGTTGTGTATGGTGTGTGTCTCTCTCTCTCTCTTTCTCTCTCCATTTTTTCTTTATTGTGAACATTATGTTTTCTCTTGTTTTTGGCCAGTAAGGGAGTCAGTTTAGTGTCTGTATTTTTTGTTTAAAGGTTTTCTTTTGATAGGATAATAAGTTTTCTCTAAAACAAAGGTAAATTATAGTTTGTTTGTTGTTTTGGCTTTGACCCAACCCTGAACTTAATTTGCTTCTTTTTGATATTTTGTGCTGACCGTATTTACCAATTTGAACAACTTGTTTCAAAATAATAAAAAGAAACAAGAAGTCAGGTGTGACAAATTTATTTATGTTATTCTCCTGGACCCTAGACCTGGGACGTAACACACAATAAGAACATGTTTACAGAACATGGATTAGTAAAAAATAAGAACAAGTGCAGAAGTGCAGAACATGTAAGTAAACAAGTAAAAAATAAATAATTTTAAATCAAATGAATAAAATTTCATTTGAAAGTATGTGAAGTATAAACAATATAAGTTATTTTTTTCTTAAGGATACACAGACAATATGTACTATATATATATATGGGCTTTGACAGAGAGGGGGTGAGCCTGAGAGCGAACACTTTCTGTTGACCGCCACACTAACGCACTTATTTCGACTCACAAGGTAACTTTACATGTTTGTAACTGCAGTACTAGTTTTATTTTACGTGTGGAGGAATAAATCATTGCAATCGGTCCATAACTCTTTCTCGGTGCCGGTGGAGACCGGCCGGCTACGCCATTACCTTATTCCAAACCGGCCTTTGCGTTGCCTCTAAAATGGTCGCTGTTACCCACAATGCACCGTTCCATAACGTCTACACCCGAGCTCTATTGGTGTCGATTTTCAGTCTCTTTTTAATGATAGGCCTTACGCATCTGTCAATCATCCCTGCTTGCTATTTGGGGAATGAACCCAGCGCTATGATTGGTCGCACTCTTCTTCTTTTCCTGTTGCTTGATTTAAGGACTGCGCATGAGGTTATAATCGTTAACGAAAACGAACGAAAAAACGAAAACTAAGTGGGAAAAAACATTGTCGTTAACTGAAATAAAAATAAAAACGAGGCATTACAAAAAAACGATAACTAACTAAAACTGTAATGTGTGTTTGGCAAAACTAACTAAAACAAAATAAAATTATAGAGTAAATGTCCTTAGTTTTCGTCTTTGTTAAGGTCTTTCATTTTTTAACGCTATTTAAAACACGCAGCGTATTCGTTCAGCTGCATTTCCTGCTCTCCCTCTCTCTGTCACTCATGCGTCTCTCACATGCGCGCGCGCACACACACACACACACAGCCCCTCCCCTCCGTGCAGTGTTGCCAGATTGGAAATGTCCAAGTATCGTACCAGAAGTTCAAAATTATCGTATTCGGAAGAAAATTATCGTACACGAGTCAACGACATGCAAATGACAGACATCCCAACCTGCACAAAGTAATTTCTGGGAGTCAAGAAATTGGGGGGTTGGGTTCTGTTCTGATTCGGGAGTATAGATAAAAGCCCGCCCGCACTTACAATTGATTGGTTGGGTCCTTATGCGCTTCGTGAGGCACACTAGCACACACACGCAAGGTCTCTCGCTCCCTCTCTCTACAGGTTCTTCCCCCGGTAGACGTAGAATCCACGGCTAGATCAATGAGAAGTCCTATTACAACGACCATCATTTGAAGTGTCACACAGTTCTGAAATTATCGTACATTATAGGATTTTTTCCATTATTGATCGTACATCGTACAGAGGTCAAAATTATCGTACAAATACGATAATTATCGTACATCTGGCAACACTGCCTCCGTGCACACCGCGTCTCCATGAGAACGAGTGTTCGTTCGACGTTGAAAGCAAGTTCGCGAAAGGTTGGTATCTCTATCTCGTGAACACCTTTACACAATCACGCATTAAATAGTGGTATAAAAATATTTTAAATTCTGAATATAATTTTGTCAGTGTGTTAATGTCGACCCGAGAAGCGATTGCGCCTTCTTTAAGTTAACTAGTCGCAAGTTTGAGGTAAAATGCACTTTTTGGTTGTGGTTGTCGATGTCAAAACACTATATAGGGTAGAGTGGGGGAAAACGCCCCCCTTAAGGAAAATGTGACATTACAGTGAAACAAAACATACATTTGACTAGAATTGCCATCCCGGTTTTGAGTGACTATGGCAGGAGTTATTCACCAAATATTAAAATTGCTCAGCCTTCATAATTAATTAGTATTTTGACTTATAATTTTCTTGTACACAGCGGTGGGGTAAAACGCCCCCCAAGGTGGGGTAAAATGCCCCCTTTCTTACCAACCAGTTTGCTTCATAGATCAACAGCAAAATTAACAGACAATAGTTTTTAATCTCTAAACGTAAAAGGCAAGTAATGTATCAACATGTATTAATATTTATTTCAGGAATGTCCAAAATAGCCAAATTTCACTACCTTCCATCAGTGAGCTAACTGTGCTAGCAAGCTAATGCTCACTTGAGGTAATTTTTTCATGTTTTGTTCAAATATTTTAATTTTACCACCTAGTTATACTGCATTAAGTGTAAAACAAAATATTTGATAAACAGAAATATGTTATTATAGTAATTATGATAGAGAGAAACTATTGCCCCTGTGGGGCGTTTTACCCCTCAGCGTAGGGGGCGTTTTACCCCACAAGCTATGACTTTTTTTAAAAAATGTTTAATTTTTTAAATATAATTATATTCCTTATAAATAACATATGATCTCAAAAAACTACAGATTTCACTATTCATCTATCATACATCACTGCGATATCCTGAAGAACAATATTCTTTTAAACACTTGTTTACTAATATCTGAAAATTATAGCATTTACCATGTAATCCTCTTCTCTTCAAATATGTCGCTGGTGTCAGCTTCTCCATAGAGATTTGTACATCCCCGTTATCAACGTAGTGCATAGCAACAGTAAAAATGTATCTTAACCACTGATCTATATAGAATGACTGGATAGCTCATGACGTCATAAACTGTGAAGCCACCGCGCCGCCATATTGGTATTCCCTAGTGAGCTCACGCGTTCTATTGAATCAATAGGAAATTTTATGATTTGACTGAGAAAACATTGCCTATCGAGACACCGTTTTAAAATCTAAAGTCTCTCTGCACATTTTTACAAAGCAAACACCATAAGCATTTAAATGGGTATTTGTTTAAAGTCGGAAATTGTTCATGCTTATTAAAAAATTGTTTGATACTGGGTAGAGGAGCTTGGAGAGTGTCTGTCTAGGCTAACAGCAGGTGGCAGTAATAAAGAGTTTTTTGTTTTGTTATTTTCCCTTTGACTGAAGAAGAAGCTGCTTAACTGCTCGTTAAAAAACGCGTTTAAAATATAATAGGCCTGTTTAATAAAAGACTAAAACGGCCATTTCTTTGCAAAAGGGATTAAAGGCTGTACGAGAACACAAGTTGGCCGTCACTGAAGAGCTATTTTCACAGGTAAGAAAAACAGTTTGATACTATTGATTAAGTAACGAATGCTAAAGTTATATTTTTGTGAATTGGTGAATATTCAGGTGAATATTGTTTCAAGGTCACGAATTAATAATACCTCAGCACGTACGTTCCCTTGTTTTACTATATTGTGGCCATGTTGTAATTCATTAAATCAAAATGAGGGAGGGAATTAGTTCAACGTGTCCACGATTTATTAAAACGAGGTAAGTTAACAAATAAGTCGTCGTTTTAACGAATTATTATATCGTTATAAGGATGGCATGACACTGTCAGGAAAAACAATGGATGCAGATGCTTTTACTAACATTACAGTAGACTGTTTGTAAAACTGCAGTGCTTTATAAAGTATTGATATTATTTAATGCAAAAAAATGTTTTTAACCTTTTAAAAATAGATGATTTTATATGGATATAATTATATTTAAAATAGAGAGAGAGACAAACATGGTCAAAGTTTAAAATTAGAGGTTTAATTGTTTTTAATCTTCAGTGAATTCATGTCGGCAAGGATTGCTGGAAATTGAAACGGTTCTTTATCTTATTGATTTTTGTGCAGAACAAGCTTGCCCAGGGTTTTGCGCAGCCGTTTGCAGTGTGATGCAGCAGATGTTTCCTTCGCAAGGAAGTGGAGCCTGATGTTGGTGTAGCTGTCTGCAATGTACTTAATGAGAAGGAATATGCGATTGTTGTATGGTTCTAGGTTGAACATGTGTGCCTCAAGTTCTTTAAATGCAGAGCCACCATGGAGTTCCAGAACCTGTGTGGATAGCCTGGTTTTAAATTTGCTGTCCAATTCTGAGACGTGCCTTGTGAGTAAGTGCTGTTGAATGCACCTCTCAGCTGTTTTGCAGATTTTTAGGACACTGTCTGATGGTCTGATAAGTCCACCTCGGGACTTCATGTCGATGAGGGTGTGTCCAAATTCATCTTGGAAAGAGCTCTCTACACTGAGTCCTGATAGACAGGTAGGGCAGTGAATTTTCTTTGTAGCTGTTCTGACTACAAAGCCAGCTATGTATCCAACCACAGCCTCTTTAAACATGGACAGACTGGGAAGGCTTACAGTGAAATTTGTGTCTGTGTTCTCTTCTGTTTCAGGTTGCATGTCGCTTTGCCGAAATGAAAACATGTCAGAAGGTGTTGCCTCCAGTACCACTGTGCTGTCCAGTGGAGAGCAGTTGCCACTGGCTTTGATGGCATGTCTCACTACCATTCTTTTGAATGCTGACTTGAACTGCCTCGCTGTGGGATTGTTGTTGCATCCATTAGCTGAGCGAATGGCAGCAAAAAACAGCTCAAGGTGGTCTTGGCTAAATTTGAAGGAAAGCAGATATTGTAACTGCGATGTCGGTGGTCTCACATACAGATGGTGGTCAACCAGAATGCCTATTACCGCCGCGCCAGCCGCCGCGGCGAAATTACCGCGGCGAAAATAAACCAGCCGCATTTCAAAGTCGTTCCCGAAATGACCGCCAGGTGGCGCAAAGGGACATTGTGCAAAACAGCAGCAATTGCCGTATTTTAAAATGTAAGTGGGTTAAATAATAGGCATATTTTTCATATATATAAATAGGCCTATTAGGCTACAACAGAATAGAACCAAAGATAGAATCAATTTTACAGCTAAAAAAATAGAATCAAAAGTTAAAAATAGAGACGATGTTAGGAGCAATGACGCTGAATATTTTTACTATTCTATTGAGGAATTAGATAAACGAAGAGCTCTCGTGAGCGATACAATTGCACAGTAATTTATAGTGATTTCAAAAGCAGTCCTTAAAAAAAAAAAAATTACATGGAGTAGTGTGGCATAATTTTTGAGAGATTACGCGGAACACGTTTTAGTTAAGATCCTGGTTTCAATGCCCTTAATGTATATAGGCTAGGCTTTAAAAAAAATTCACAACGCGTTTTGAGATTGTTTTGAATTAAACATTGAAGTTTAAAATGTAGTGTTTTGGCACACCAGCCCGAGTGGCGTTACGCATTGTTCAAAAATCAGGTTTTATTCTGGCATGTTGAATTGGCGTTAATATTTTTTATTTTTATTTATTAGATTTAGATTTTAGGTTTTGTTAGATTTATTTTTCTCATAACAGCTAAAATAACTTAATATATGCCTTGTCTTCATATGATTTTTATCAATGAACTAGTGTTTTCTGACAGTGTCGACTGCAAAGATGAAGTTGACGATCGCCATATTTGTAGTGAACGCACCTAGAGAGAAATGCACAAAGACATAATCAGAGAGTAGCCTTTTTCTTTTTCGTTTTGAATTATTTCGTTTGAAGACATTTCAAGCTTTGTGTATTTGATGTATTTATCATGTCTGTGTGAGGCATACGCTGAGTTTCGTTAAATTAGGAGGATGAGATGCGCTCCAGCTGACGTGCAATGCAAGTGACCTCACGGGCGCCTCTATGATTAGTGTCTGTTTGCTTCTCTTACTTATTGAATCCAGACAATTGGGTGATGAAAAAATTATTAAAATTAAGATACAATTTATAGAAAACGAAATTCACTTTAAAAAAAGGTTTCTACTAAACAAAACTTAATGAAGTGGTCAAAATCATGTCTGACCCACTCCATATCCATCTCTCGATATAATGCATCCTATCTTACTCGTGCTGTTCACTTTTCATATTCAACATAGATTGAAAAAACAACATTATAATATTTTAACAAATATGATACTAAATGAGATTATTTAATGTCTACAACAGTATAGTAGGCCTATAGACTCTATTTGTACAAATTGCTGCACGTTAATGTAATTAAATGAAACCTTGTAACGAATTCACACTGTAGACTGTGTACAGTTGAGACACCTTAAATAACTTGCGTTCCAGCAAGCACAAGTTGTGATTTTTGCTGTGCACTTGCATATTAGTGTCAGCTGGGAAGGAAATATAGAGACCAGACCTCTTGGAACTTTAATTGAATACATAGCGTTGGTAAAGCATACTGAAATTACATCCCTACAAATGTATTAGGCCCTACTGAAAATAAATGTATCGAATTTAAGCAAAGTAGCCTAAATGTTAAGACTGTAAGCCCTTTACTTTTTTACGTAGCCTAAAGGACTCTTATAGCCGACTTTGTGTTAATTTAATTTGTAGAGGATTTTTTAACTCAAACATTAACACTGAAATAAATTAAACTAAATTATTGTAATTTTTTGGCACACCACGACGAGTGGCACTATGCATTGTTCTAAAGCCAGGTTTTATTCTGGCATGTTGAATTAGTGTTCAACAAACGCGGCGGCGCGTTCATTTGAATGAAGAGCGTTTCTCGCTCGTGTGAGCGAACACACACTGGAACGTTAGGCCATATCGCAACGAGTGAATCGTGGCCGAGTGGTTGAACTTACGTTACGATCATTTAGATGACACGGGTTCGAATCCCGAACTTGGACTACTGGTGTTTTTATATTAGCCTATTAATGCATTTTATAGTCTATTGTTGATGCAGAGAGATTTGTCTTCTAAAACATTTTTTTGCCTATTTACAAAATAAAATCGCCATGCATTTCCATTTTACACTAAGGAACAAATATTATACAATGACTTTACTTCTGTAGCCTATAATAATTCATATATATGACGTTTAAACGACAAACAATAAAATCAGAACCAGTATTCTGTTGCGTTCATGGTTCCAGTGGCAGTAATGCATCCACGGCTTTTCAAAATGTCACAAAGCGTTTTGAGATTGTTTTGAATTAAATATTGAAGTTTATAATTTGTTTGGCACGACGAGTGGCAAACTCTTTGTTTTGTTTTGCAAACTCAGCTAGCCTGTGGGGGGTTTGGAGAAGGCAATACTTTGCTTTATCGTGGGGGTGCAGGACAGAGGTGTTAATGTTCCGTCTTTCATGGTGTCGGAGCCAGCCTGATGAGCAGGCAAAGGCAAAATTCTTTTAAGGATTAATCTCAAAATCTCCAAAAGTCCATAGCCTATGTACAGTAGGCCCTATATCTTATTAAATTATATATTGTAGTTTTATTGATTGTATAGGTTTTCCACAAACAATTTAAATTTAGCAGATACAGAGCTCTTTTATTGGCGACCCACCTCGTTTTATTGTAAGGTGAATTCAGCCAGGCATGTTGTATCTTTGAAGGAACAAAAGCTATTTGTTACAGTTTTTTCTTTCGTGATTTGTGTGGATGACACACAGCGACATATACAGTATTATCAGCTGTATGGTGTTTTTTTACGCTGAAATGCTTAATTTCGAGAAAGACCCACCGCGCGCAGTGAGGGAGACCAAACTTACTAAAAAAATATCCAGCGCGAGAGAGGCAAAGAAAAACGCCTGTTCTTAATTTATGTTGCTTTGAACTTTTTCCGTTTTGTACCGTTTTAATTTTTTAATTTAGCTGCAATTTCTTTGACAATAGAAATTTAAAATGTTGCAAGAATAGGCCTAAGATTCTGTGTTTCTTATTTTGCATCACAAAGGGAATAAACTCTATCGATGCAACCCTGTTTAAATAAATAAACTGTCCCGACACTTTATTCATATCTTAAAATGTGCGATGGGTTTTCAAACTTAATTAATTTTATTTTTCTTTTACATTTTCATTGTTTATTTTTTAATTGAAAGCAATACTGTATTGAAAGTATTTTTCTGATTTGTTCGATCTGTTTTGAAAAATGTCTTCCGTTGATATGGCCGGGTATACTGTCAGTCATCTCAATCTCGTGAATGATTCACACACACAAAAAAAAATAATTTAGCAGATTAAAGACGAGCTTCATCATCTTCATTTTCTGGTGCGATCGACTGACAGTCTTCCTTCATCAGATGTGTCGTCTTTGCAGCGGGAATGTAGCAAATTTATGTTGTAATGTACAATTGATAATTAAACAAGATGATTGACTTTAATAAACAGATACATATTTAAGCATCAACAACACTGTCGGCTACACTGAGATTCGATCTCAGATCGTTTGAAGCTCCGAGAGGCTCTTGTTAATGCTTTGACCACAGAGCTACCGTCTGAATCGCCAACGTCTACTATTTTCTCTGTTTTAAAAGTTTGTAACATGTAAGGCTATATTTAGTTCTGAATATAACAAAGAATGCTTAAACCGACTACATCGCTTAGGAGCTGCAAGTCCTGAAAATGTTTTAATTTCACGGTAAATTATTTTAATTTATTTCACTGTTATGTTTCAGTTAATAAATCTACAAACACATTAAAATAACACGAAGAAAATGACAAGTAACCTATTGACATAGCCTTTCTAAATTATAGAAAAACTGGGCACACAATGTTAACGTGTGTCTACTTTGTTTGAATTTAATGAATTTGAATTCGTTTAACCACAATATTTATCTTGAATTTATCTGTGACCTCAACTCAAATTACTGCCGCGGCAGATTACGTCATAAAGAGAATAAACTGACACTTTTCAAAGTCTGTGATTACAGCGCCACTCAGCGGTAAAAGGCAGCAAATACACATCCCAATTTTGCCGCCGCGGGAACGGCGGCGGTAAAAGTCTCATTCTGGTTGACCACCATCTGTACGTGTCATATAAGTGTTTAAAACTTTTGATTGCCACCAGGAAGCCAAGGAAGGCAGTTTTCTTGCCCGTTTCAACAAGGAGGCGTCCATTAATGCCTGGCTCTTTCAATCCACTGATGTAAGTGTAAGCTTCCATTAAGAAGGACATGTTGGTGTTTTCATTAATGGGCCTCAGGGGACTTTTAATTCCCCTGGCGATGGGATTTCTGGAATTCATCAAATCAAAAAGGCGGTCAAATGTCTCCAGGAATTTACATGTTGGTTCACAGCCAGCAAACTGGGGGAGCTGCAGGTGTCGCTCGCAGAACCGGAGGGCATCTGCCACACTGGCGCTTAGGGTCTGTGCAGCAAGGTTTACTTTCATTTTTTGACTTTGCCAATCTATATGAGCTGATCTCAGTTTGTTGCCTAGATGTAGCCCTTCGTCCTTTTGCAGTTGGTGTAAAGACTTGATGTATTCCCATTTTATGTTCTTTCCACAGGGATCTACAATAATGCCACAGGACCCCAAGGTGTTGCGTACCAGCTTCAGCATATGACAGACATCTAAGATGGCATGGATCCTTCTGTGGCTGTGCGATGGATCTGGGAAACTGGGGTTCAGGTTTGTGAAATGCAAGTCTGCTCCAAGGTCTTTGAGCATAGAAAAATGTGTTGATGGACCATCACACGTCAGGGATACCACCCTCACTCCCACATCTGACAATTTATGGATGCACTGCCGCACCAGAGTAGCCCTCTCTGACCCAGTCATTCCATGTGTTAAAAAATATGCCACTGGAGCTTTCCAGTGGTCATGGATGCAGACAACCATCAATACAAGTACCTCTGTTGCCATTGGTATGCCTTCATTTGTTATTTTTGTGCCAATATCTACATAACCAGTCATCCTTTTGCCATCCCATTCAATGTGTTTCATAATGGACATTTCATCCATCATTAGTGCACAGAGCGTCTCCTGTCCCTTGGCCTGTGCTGCAGATGATTTAGCTTGGAGAGAGGTTAGTACCTCTTCACTGAATCCAGGATCTCCTCCAGTGCCGCTGTACCACCTTCTTATTGTTGATGGGTGAGGTAAACCCAAGTTGAAGGTCTCCCTGACATGCTTGTAGGCCTTAGCTGAATAGAATTGCAGTGTAAGTGCAAATGACTTTAAGGCTGGGTGATATTTCTTGTTACCACATTTTTCTCTCTTCAGGATTTCTAATGGCACTTCAGGACAGTTTTCAAGCATGAATGCTCCATTCTCTGACACTAACTGAGATTCCCTGAGAGACTGAATGATATTCTGTAGGTTTGAAAATTTTTTTGTGCTTCTCCTGTTTTTTTTATTGTACATTCTGGATTTCTTTTTGTGATCTTTGATTGTTTTAATTGCTTTAGTCAGCCTTCTGGTGAGGGTCTTTGGACTGGCAAAGCAGTAGCTGTGCTCATTTGCTGTGGGAGCCTGATGATGATTATCAGTTGTGGTGTCAGAGGTGTCCTCACTGCTGTCCAACACTGCCCGTGTGTCCCTTAATACAGGGGCCTCTCTGTTGGTCTGTTCCTAGAAAACAAGGTTTGTGTTCCTCTTGTATTATTTAGAATTTATATTGACAATAAGCTTTCTCTGATACTACTTTTGTCTAACCAGAAATGACTTAAAGGGATAGTTCGCCCAAAAATGAAAATTCTGTCATCATTTACTCACCCTCAAGTTGTTTCAAACCTGTATGAATTTCTTTTTTCTGCTGAACACAAAAGAAGATATTTTGAAAAATGTCGATAACCAAACAGTTGATGGACCCCATTGACTTCCATAGTATTTTTTTTCCTACTATGGAAGTCAATGGGGTCCATCAACTGTTTGGTTATCGACATTTTTCAAAATATCTTCTTTTGTGTTCAGCAGAAAAAAGAAATTCATACAGGTTTGAAACAACTTGAGGGTGAGTAAATGATGACAGAATTTTCATTTTTGGGCGAACTATCCCTTTAATCTACTTTACTAAGCAATTATGTCTACCTTTTGCAGATGTGGAGGGAAACTGAATATTGATGGCACAGCATCTGAGAAAAGCCTGACTGTCTGTCCTGTCCTATCAAAACACTCAGCAGTGAAGTGATCAGAGCATACGTGGGAGTAAGCAGATGGCCTGAAGTTTTGCCTCCTGAGCTTTACAACCCATTCTCTACTCCTGACAGGATCTTTTGGAAATCTACAAAGTTGTACACAAAGCCAAATAAAGTTTTTATTTACACAACATTAAGCACATGGTTTGACAGTTTTTGAACATCACTTGATTAAAGCTGTTAAATTTCAAATGGCAGATAAAAAAATAACAGTAAAATAAAACAATGAAAGATTTGTCACTGAAGAAAAATTCCCTGTATATGTGTACTTGAAATATAGCTCTTTCTGATTGTGTTTCATAGATAAGTAGTTTGTTCAAATAAAGTGTTTGATAAGTTAGAAAGTACATGTTCAGGAAATGCATGATACAAATTGTATGGGTTAACGTTAAAGTAACGGTAAACTGACTCTGCACGAAGCTCTTTTGAAGCTGTCAAATGGTGTCGCTGTTGGACACTTAATTGTGATTATTGCTGCTCTGGGGTTTCTTATAGGCTATTGACAGTTTTATCGTTTTTTTTTTTTTTTTTTTTTGAAGAAGCATTACTCTTGTCTCTGAGAAAACAACGCAGGAATAGCGATAATTGTCAATATAAATTACTACGTAAAGGGCTAGAATTACAACCTGTGGGCAGTTTTTCTACATCCTTTTGAGAACGTCGTTTTACAGTTAAATGCTGCACAGCGGGTCATCTTAAAAGTGCCGTTGGAGCTACCAGTCTGTATAACGTCCGTTGGAGCCCTCTGCTGGTAGGGAATCATAAGATGGCCGCTCGAACACTTCCGGTGGCTTCACTGCCTAGTGGCAGTTTAGAACGTCATGAGCTATCCAGTCATTCTATATAGATCAGTGATCTTAACTACCTCTAGTTGTTATTTTGGGAAAAACAGGTGGGGGGCATTTTACCCCAGGGGGGCGTTTTCCCCCACTCTTCCCTAAGCTGTGATTCAAATATTAAATATGTTATGTCATTTTTTTACTTTTACACTGAATGTTTGCTGCTTCAATTCAGATGAGTACACTGTAAAACATTTCAAGTCTGTTAAACTTAGAAACGAAAGTTCACCTGCTGCCTTAAAAACTTGAGTTAACTCAACTTAAATATATTCTTTGTTTCAACTCAAAATGTTGTGTTTTACAAGTTAACTAGCTAATGAACATTCGTTGTTTCAACTTGATTCTCTGAGTTTAAACAACTTTGTCAAATGTTGTTTCAACTTGATTCTCCAAGTTAAGACAACTTACTAGGTTACATTATGAACATTCATTGTTTCAACTTGATTCTCCAAGTTAAGACAACTTACTAGGTTACATTATTGAAAACTCATAATCAACAAATCATCTGCTCAAATATTTTTATTGTAAATAGTTCAATGTTGCATAAATTTAACATTGGTTTTATGATACAATTTATGTCAGGAAAACAGGTTCTAAGTAAGGAATTATTATTAAACGGTTTCATTATGTTACAAAATTCCACAACAATTTCATCTTTCACATACTTTCTTATAACAAAGAGTCTTTGCAATTGTAAATGACAACACCAGCAGTTAAACACTTATAATCAGCTAAATTAAAGAACAGAATGCAAAGTAACAATAAGTGTCCCCTCAGCAAAAGCTTCAGAAATTCTCAAAATTAACAACCTTGCATTAAAAACACATCTAAACATTTATAATTCTGAGATTTTTCAGCAGTACTTGGGTTTTACTTGAAATGGTCGGTAATATCAAAATTCATGTTAGGAAAAAAAGGTTTTAAGTAAAGGATTATTATTTAACAGTTTCATTATGTTACCTATTGTATAACCATTTAATCTTTCACATACTTTCTTATAGGAACAGAGTCTTTGCAATTGTAAATGACAACACCAGCAGTTAGTTAAAAACACTTATAATCAGCTAAATTAAAGAACAGAATGCAAAGTAACAATAAGTGTCCCCTCAGCAAAAGCTTCAGAAATTCTCAAAATTAACAACCTTGCATTAAAAACACATCTAAACATTTATAATTCTGAGATTTTTCAGCAGTACTTGGGTTTTACTTGAAATGGTCGGTAATATCAAATTTGAACAGTGTCAAGTAACTGAAGACAAAGACTGCAAATGTAACATGTTCCCTCCGATGTATGGTTTGAGACCAGTCTATAAATGATATCTCAGCAGTTTGTTTCTAAGTCCATGTATCTTGGCAGAACAGTGGTCAGTTTTAATCTTCATGATTACTTTCTGCAGGAATTCGAAGGAGTACCTCATACTGCGGGGATATTCAAGGTTAAGGCAGTAGATTGTGCCCATTAACAGAGCAAAGCCAGTGGGTATGTCTCTGAGATTATGGAGAACAATTGTCTCTTCTACCACCACAGCCACGTTGGAGACATCAAGAGGAAATGCATCATTCAGGACACCTTCGTGTCCAATCAGTAGTCCAACACGCATTCCCTTCATAATGACATCCAGGGTTTCACCATGAACCTTTAAACAAATGGACAGTATCAATCCTAATTCAAAAGGCATGTAATAGATTTGGTCTATAAAATTATAGAAATGGTGCAATAAAAGAATGACAATTGCACTAAGCCATATCATGATTTTACTTCATTTCAATATATGCTCTAAAAGGCTGGGATGACAGTCAAAACAAGCCACTGGAGAAGCACAAATTAGGCTAAAAGCCACTGTATGGGCAATTATTTATTATAAACAAAGACTAAAATGAAGCTAATTAATTATTTTTTTATTTTTTTAAAAATATATATCACAAAAACAAAATCATGACAGTTAAGAGAATCATTTTTTTCTCCATCCCTACTACTCTGCAATGAATTCAGTATCATAAGTGCGTTAACAATGTGTAAATATATTTTCTTACATCACACATCTTGATTATATCCGAAGTATCCTCTGTAAAGAAGTGTGGAAGACCAAGTAAGGCAGCTGTTCTTCTGTTCTGATTTGTGTCCTACGAACAATTGTAAACAAGACAGAGTGACTGGCATTATACAAATTAGAATCCATATGTTAGTAAATATTGATTAGGGTCAAATATCAATTTCAAAGATTATTAAAAAAGTAAACAGTTATTAATTAAAAAAGAACAAATAATTTAATAATAATGAAATAATCAGTGATTTTCAGGTAGGCCTATCAGTATTTTTTAGAAACCAAAATTGAATTAAGTAATAAAATGTAAAATAATTAGTTCATTGTTATTCATACCTCCTTATCAAGGCACTGCATAACACTGCTAAGGCTCAACCTCCTGCTTGAAGATACAGCTACTTTGTACAGCTCTAAAAGACTTGGCACCAAGGCATCTAGTCCATTTAAGAATGACTGCAGTAGATCGGTGGTGACTAGTCTATTGAACTCTCCACTTATCTGAAACAGACACATAAGACAGCAAAGATTGAGAGAGGGAAAAGAGCGACAGAGTAGTTAGGGACAGCACATACAGATGAAAATTATTTCACAGGCATATGTGAACCTCAAATTCATTTAAATCAGCCATGTCACTACCCATTTAAGGAAATACATAATTTCCTTGTAATTTATATTGCTGTGAATGTCTGAGTTGGCACTGGTTACCTGTCTCTCATTGAAGAGTGCAGGCCATCTGTCCCTGACTACAGAGATGAGCGGCTCGTCACCAATGATTTCCTTTCTTCGCTGAGAGAATGTTGCATTCATCAGTTCATCAAGAAGCTGCAGGTCTGGATCACACTTTTGGACCTCTAAAAGCATGGTCTTCCGATTCTCCTCTAAAGTGACTGCAGATTGTCCTTCAGGTAGATTTGGCAAATAGTGGATTTCTCCCTTCTTTGACTTCTTGACTGCCTTGCAGCTTGTCTGTCCAGGCTTTCTTTTATTTACAACAACTTCAGGGCATCCAGCTGCCATCAACTTCTGACGGTAATTGCCCATCTTGAATTTTAAACTGAACACCCAGCAGTACCATCCTTTGGCAGAACCTGGCTCTTGGAGACAAGGGTGCTTTGCTACAAGAGCTTTGGCTACACTTTCATACTGATCTTTACTAGGATATGGAGTGTATTTTGATATCATATCAGCTAGTTTGTCCAGTATTTCACTCTTAACACCCTTGGAGATAACAATGACTGTTCCATCTCTGGCATAGGAATCATTTGCTGCTCTCAGTTGAAGTTCAACATCATGGGAGAAGTCAGGAATTACAAAAGGATCAGGCCAATCCACTGATGAAGCATTAGCTGAACTCAAGCTTGCAGAATCTAATGTCGGGTGAGAAACTGAATCAGAAAATGTGAACAAAACTTTCAGTGTTGCTCGATCAGTTGGAAGATCTTTGATATCTGTCAAATTGCAGAGTTCATTTCCAAAATCTGGATCTTCAAACTGTAGAATGAAGTTTCCTTGCAAACCCAAACTGGTGCGTAGTGCTTCACATAATTTCTCAACGGACTCAGGCAAACTCTGTAGGGTAACACGCCTTATTTCTTGAGGTGACACAATAACTCTGAGAAGCATCTTGGAGGAATCAGCAGCTGTAACTAGATGACAATACAATAAAACAAAAGCAAAAGGTTGTAAAAGTATAGATAAAAGTAGGGATGGGCATTTTTAAAGAGTATTGTACTCAAATTAGTTTATTTAAATGACGTTTAATGAGAAATACTTTTTTTAATGCATCAAGTTATCCAATTCTGAACAAGCTTATGATGGTTAGTCAATTTCACAACAAGCTTACATTATATCTTCTTTTAGCTGATAACATTAAACAATATGTAATCAAAAACAAAAGAGCCAAAGTATTAAGCTCAAGCATAGTGAGTGGGGAAAAAAATGCTAATAAAGCAGACGTCGACATTTATCTTACAGAACGAACATATATACTCAAGTCGGTTATTGTGTTTATAGTTTCACGTTCAACAATATCCACATGCTCGGATGAGAAAACATGCTCCTCTGACAGACAAAAGCCATGAAATTGTACAATGAATAAAGAACAGCAATGACTGAATTAAACACATTGGGCCCTATCTTGCACCCAGCGCAATTGACTTTGTACACCGACGCATGTATCATTCCAATTTTGCACCCACGCAAAGCGCGCTTTTCCCTCCACAGAAGCACGTCGTTAAACTAGGGAATGAACTTGCGCTCCCTGCGCAGTTCAGCGCAAAAGAGGCGGCGTGTTCCGGCGCAAACGTTCCCTCATGCTATGGTTTATAAAACAATTGCGCCACTGGCCGAAAAAAAAAAAAAACAGTTTAAAGTCAGTGACGTATTGCGCATGTTATTCATGTGCTATTTTAAGGGCGCATGCTGGGCCATAATCAATCACTTTAATTCTCTCATCTACACACAGACGCAGCAGTTATTTTTGCAAATCATACATTACGATAGATAGATAGATAGATAGATAGATAGATAGAGTTTATTATAAAAGCATACATCTAGCTTACACATTTACCCAAATTATCATACGCCTGTTTCACCGAAGTTAATTTGGGTGCGTTTCTCCATCCCCAACGTCCCTGACGAGAGCGTTGCTCTCCACGGCTGTGAACCGCTCCTCGCGTGCGCCTGGCAAATAATAGGAATCCGCTTTAGAACAAGCGCACCTGCTCTTAAAGGGAATGTGAGATGACGCTCTGATTGGTTTATTTCACGTTACGCCCAAACCACACCTATGAATAATGAAGCTACTTCAGACCAACCCCTTTTAGATTTGCGCCGGGCGCAAGAGTCATTTATCCCGCTGGTATAATAGCAACAGTGCCCGAGACCCGCCCACAAAGTTACTTGTGCTTTGCGCTTGACACTTGCGTTTCAGATCGTTAAAATAGGGCCCACTGTGTCATTGTATTAGGCCAGCAGTGAGTACACAAATAAAACAGTAAAAAATAAAAATATTTAAAAAAGTTCACCTTACCTTATTTTATCTTATCATGAATGTCCTTCATATAGCTTCCTGGCTGGCTCAGGAACACTCTGTAGGGTGACACGCCTTGAGGTGATAACTTCGAGGAGGAATCAACAGCATAACTGTGAAAAAATAAATAAAAACAGTAACAGATATCAGAAGCAGCAATATAAAGCCCATGAAATTGTACTCAAAGAACAGCATGGTCTGCATTAAATTTGTTGCGTAATTGCATTAGGCTTGGAGTAAGTAAACAAGTTAAACAGCAAGATTTTAAAGATTTATGTTTACTATACCTTATTGTAACATGAATGTCCTTGGAGTAATGAGCAGCTTTCCATCAACAAGGTATGCGACGAGGGGGATGTAGTCATTCAGCTCTTCAGGTTGGACAGCCACAGTTACTGCAGGGTCTTTTTTGGCGAGCTGGTAACACCTTAGATGTTCCAAGAAGCCAGCTGTGAACAGTTCAGTAATGAAAAGTATGCGACCATCCACTAAACAGATCTCGAGTACTTTCCCAAAATCTGGTAGTCCGCTTGTGTGCCCAACTGAGATCACCATTCCTTTGGAATATTTTGTCCCATTTAAATACACGGTGGATGTGAATGAAACAGTGTCCAGGCCTTTAAACTTGTCCCATATTGCCACCCTGATAGTAGCATCCAAGATGTCCACAGATACAACAGATACAGGACCAGTTTCAATGCTTGGTTTAAAAACACTTGGCATCTCCAGATAGTATGCCAACATTAGTTGATGTCTTGTGGCCAACGTGTGCAGAACATTTTTGAAGTTGCCAGCATCACGGACCACCTTTTTAAAGAAAGAATGTTTTGCCTCAAATCTTAGCGTCCAAAATTCAATTAGGGGACCAAATTTTTGGATTAACATAGGATAATGTTCCAAATAATGATGTTTAGGACGCAATTTAGTACATGGGAAAACTTCTAAAAGCAACTGTCGATGGTCAGAGATTTTGGCTTGCAGGTAGCACAGAGTTTCAGTTGTGAATGAGGAGCTGGATAACAACTCAACAATGTCTTTTAATTCAAGAATTATATTCCACGTTTTTTCACCCTCTGGAATACAGTGGCCAACCAACAGTGGAAGAAATCTCAGAAGTGCCCAGTTCTCGTGTCCATTGCCACCGATAGTTTTGTTTTTTTGAAAGTTTTTTTGTATTGTCTGGGGTCTGTTAGTTTTGTCATAGAACTGAAAGGGGAATGTTTTTATTCTCTCATTAAGGTCATTCAATGTAAAATACTTCTTAGCAATCAGATCTGAGAGGCATATGCAGAGCTCCACGGGTACAATTCCTTCAAATGCATCGTGTAGAAAATCCGGTGGAAATCCTTTTGCAGCATGAAAGTGAGCCAGTCTGTTTAAAGGACAGTCTCTCTTTATACCATCAACACAAGAAAGATCACTTTGCTTTAGCACATTAATGGCTTCATCGAACAATCTTGGTGTTCTCAAGGTAAAAACCCCACTTCTGACATTATACTGCTGAAGATCTACACGATTTGCCGTACAAAATCTGCAAAACTTATCAACATTGAAAGACTCTTGAAATCCAGAAAGTGAGTGTGCACCCAAATTGTCTGCAGATACATACAAAACTGTCCCTTTGAGATTAGAGCCAAGACTCTGAACAAACACACCTTCTCTCTCAAGGAGCTCAAGATCCCTAATTAGAGGCTCTAGAACCTTGCTGTAACCATATTCTTTTATGTGTACAGTTTTGCACAACACAGCTAGATAAATTGATGATAATGTTGAGCGAAGTTGTATGGGTAAATTGGCAATCACCCAATATACCCCACAAATTTTGTGCTTTTTTTTTGAAGTACCTAACGGATTACAAATTTCAAAATCATCAATATATAGTCCAAGAGCTATACCCTTTTCTTCAGAGAGAATCTTGTTTTCTTTAAAATATTCTCCATCTCGAATTGAACCGTAATTACCTTCAAGTTGACTGGATCTTTCTAATGTCTGAAGTACCTCTTTTCGTTCCAAAAGTTTACTGAGCAAATCTAAAATAGGAACATAAACAAAAGTATGATTTTTTTCTTGTGCATTTAACACATACTCAACTGGTTCAATAACAGAAAAGTTATTTTTATAAAATGACTGTCTTTTGCGCTCCGTGCCAAGAGGCCCCTCCCTTGAGAGCAATCTGAGTGGGTTCAAAGTTTGTAATTCTTCAGTCAATGAAGTTACAACAGAGGGATCAACACTGCAATTGTTGTCTTTCAAAATGTTATCAATGACAGTCTTTATGTTTTGATGAGCAAAATCTCCAATGTCAAATAACTCATCAACTATTTCCTGTACTGCTGAATTAGATACATGTAAAAGTGTTTGCATGCGGAGAAATAGAGATCCCAACTGATTTTGGATGGCCTTGCCATTTTCAAGTCCAGATCCAGCCGCCTCAAATACAGACTCAGTTTCAAGTATATCTTCAGTGTCTGAAACAAAGTCGTCTTCAACAACAGGCACAGAAACAGCAAGCTCTGCCACAAGCTCTGGTCTGAAATTTTCTAAGGTGGAAGGCTTATGATAGCGACTTCTATGAGAAGTAAAAGTAGATAGCACACTAGACTTGAAAAAACAACCTGCAAATGGACAATTAACAAGTTCTCGGTTTCTCAAATGAATCTTCAGATGGATGAAATATTTGTAAATGTCACAAGACTCTGAGAATTTACATAAATCACAGGATAATTTGGTTAAAATCCTGTATCCTTTTTTATGTTCTTTTAAATGATTTTTAAGTTCGGCTTGGGTTTGAAAAGTTTTTAAACAGTCTTTATGAATACAGGTGAGGCCTGAACTCCTACGATGATGCCCATGAAACTCTTTGTAGTGCTGTAGTATTCTTCCCTGATGATTAGTAGAGAATGCACAAAACTTACATTTCCACTTCATTAAGGGAACATTCTTGAAATCTGTCAAGAGGAAGAAGAAAATTAAGAAAAAATGTATTGCACGTTCTCAATGAAGGTCAGTGTAATACTTAAAATCTAATATACCCAGTTTTATATTACCCAGTATTATATAGATGGAAGGTAATATTTTAAGCACCTTTGCACTGCATTACTAATCTCTACGAAGATACAAATAAATCCAGTAACAGTTTAAAAATCAAGAGAGAGAGAGCAAGACAGTTTGAAGACGGTGAGAGGGCGCGCGCGAGGCCGGGGCTCTCTCTCTGGAGTCTCTGCTCGTTCTTTCAGTAATGCGCCTTTAGTAAGGTGCGCCTTTATTTCGGCTGTCACAAGCGCAGCAGTCAGTCATCTGTCACTTACCGATCAAAACAGGCCTTGGCGGGATTAAATTCGCTTTCGCGGCCGACCAAAAAAAATTAAATGCCTTATTAAAAACCTTATTTCATCATCTCTCTTATTAAGCCTTTTAAATTTCGCGTGATAATCAGCTCCCTGAAAACAGGTCGTGCCACAACCATTAGCAGCTATTTGCACTCGCTCCCGAATATATTTTTAGGTCGCACAGATTAAATTTCGGGAGCATATGCGACCAAATGGTCGCAATTTCGAGCCTTGTATTATGAATATATCATGGCATAGTTTTAACATGCTGAATGTCGTTAACTTACCGAACGCGACGCGCCGTTTGAATGCTGTAGCAAGTTATAGCAACGTTAGAGAATTATCGACAGCCGCAGCGGAGAGAAGACGAGTTTCCATGAACTTGAATTAAGCAATGTCAATATTCGTCTCTAACGCGCAAAAATGAACCTTCAGCTGGCATGATAAAAGTACTCGCGCACAAATTCAACAACCGAGAGGTGTACAGGTAGCTGCGAGCGAGCGCCTGCCATATTAATTTTCTAGGCCGGAAAAACCCTGCAGTATTTTCGGATTGTTTAATTCATATTAAGTCCTAACCTTACACTAGACATATAGGCCTAACCCCTCAAACACGATCATCACCATGTGATTTCCACTTAGATTGCCCAGAAATTAACTGTAAGCTGTGTAATGTTTATAAGTTAACTAACTTAGCTGGCAACGGACATTTGTTCAAAGGCAAACAATGATTTTCCGCTCCAGTAACGTTATAGCAGCTACGCGTTTACTACACACCCACCAACTAACAAAAAATACGGTATAAGCTGTGAACCAAAGTTATAAATTAAATTATTTTACCATTTGGTGTTCTGGTAAAAAGGTGAACTGGTGAGGGAAAACACCATGGTGTCATTAAATTCGCAGAGCACGGTCAATGTGCTGCTTACAAGAATTAAAACGTAATGTCCTTCATTATAATTACAAATTAAAAAGAAAAACTAACCTTCCACGGATATTTTGTGTTTTTCAGCACGAATTCACGTAATGGCTCCTGCTGGCAGCTGCGTCAACTCAAAATGGCGATAACTTCTCTCTGTGTTTCGCGGTATTGCTCTGTATCACCCCTCCCCCAACGTAACTTACAGCCACGAGTTAAATACGAAAAAATTACGATATAAGCACGAGTTAAAACAAAAAATACGGTATAAGCTATGAACCAAAGTTATAAATTAAATTATTTTACATTTGGTGTTCTGGTAAAAGGTGAACTGGTGAGGGAAAACACCATGGTGTCATTAAATTCGCAGAGAACGGTCAATGTGCTGCTTACAAGAATTAAAACGTAATGTCCTTCATTATAATTACAAATTAAAAAGAAAAACTTACCTTCCACGGATATTTTGTTTTTCAGCACGAATTCACGTAATGGCTCCTGCTGGCAGCTGCGTCAACTCAAAATGGCGATAACTTCTCTCTGTGTTTCGCGGTATTTGCTCTGTATCACCCCTCCCCCAACGTAACTTACAGCCACGAGTTAAATGAACTTTACAAGCCAGACAAAAATCACAGGTAGTCAACATAATGTATAACTTTAAGTTTAATTTTAGAAAACTTATACACTTGAGTTCAATTTCTACAACTTACCATTGCAATTTGAGTTAAAGACAAGGAGTAAGTTCATATAACTTAATGGGGCTCTCACTGTAAAACATTGCTATATATAATATACTATATAGTAACCATAGCCTATAGGCTATGGTTACTATATAGTATATTATATATAGTACTATATTACTATAGCAGGCTATAGTACGGCTGTGGTATTAGTATAGGGTGTGAATTCTGATGTGTAGATTTTTGGTACGGCGTGTGGATTTTGTAAGAGGTAAAGGAATTTCAATGGGTTGTGAATTTTTTTCTAAAATTGTATGATGTTTTTGTTGAGTTTTTATTACACAATACTTTTTCTGACCTTTTTGAATTTTGCCCCTGACAAATAACCCAAATTACAAAAAAAGACTAAAACTAACACTAAAACTAATAAAAACTAAACTAAAACTAAGCATTTTCAAAAAATAAAAAATAAACTAAACTAGCAAACCCACTTTAAAAACTAATTAAAACTAAACTGAATTTGAAAACAAAAATTCAAAACGAAATAAAAATAAAAACTAATAAAAAATGCAAAACTATAATAACCCTGGCATGAACAGAGGCGTTTTTGCGTAGTTTAGATTGACAAATCGTACCCATAGACATAATAGAAAGTAGACGCCCTATTGGCCGCTGGGCGCAAGAAATGCAGCCGCCATCTTGAACTGGTCATACTCCTAGTTGCGTAGCAGCAGAAGACACAAGATGCCGAGCACAGTGCAGCATATTACTGCTCAAATCGGCAGACAATCGCAAACAGGGCTCGGGGGATTACTTTTCACAAGTAAGATTTAACATTACCGTACTATTGGTTGTATTTTGTGAATAGATTATTACCAGAGAGCTGAGAAGGAGCAAGCTTTGATATTACTATACTGAAATCGTAGCCAGCTAGCTAGGCTATGTTTACTGCACTGGTAAACTGAGACTTGATAACTCCTTTTATCAAGTAGCTTGGCCACACAAGCTACACTTTTCTTGTCATTTGAAATTATCGCAACTTAAAGTAGCTTCCTATGTAGTGAACTAGCCTTCTGCTGTGTTTGTGTTACTTAGCTTGCTACATTTGACTGGGTGGTAGCATTTGTGTAGTGAAGCTTTATTCATTGCAGAGTAACTGATAGCTTAGCTAACTACAATTTCCAAGTAGCTTGCCCAACACTGTGTATTATTCACATGTAATTCACCCTAACAAAAGTAATAATAATATTATCATATATTGTTTCTTCAACTTATTAAAATATCTGACTTTACTGCCACTATCTGTTTCTGCGTCTCTATCATATTTATAGTGTGTGATTTGCAAAATACCTATCATTGCCTACATCACATATCATACTGTGACCAGACATCAACTGGGTTTCAGGGGACAGTCCCCGTTTTTGGTTGCCTGTCCCTGGCTAAATACAGAAAAAACTACCTCTGTCCCCGTTTTGTTTTTGAAGACACAACATTAGGTTTTCCAATGAGATTGAAAGTCAAACTGGAAATGTCCCCATTTTCCCCCCCTTTTCGGGGATTATGTTCCCAGTTTTGATTTCGGACGTCTGATCACTTTATATCATATATCAGAATATATGCCTGATGAATAGCCCACTATGAATATTAAAATACGCCGAACCATGTGTTCTGTATCGTAGCTACATGTATGACCTTTGCAGGAAAAAAAAAAAACGTGTGCAAATCAGTTCGGTATTCAGTGAGGTATGATCAATTAAATGCGCGTTCTCTCCCCACTGCTCTTCTCCCTGTACACTAATGACTGCACTTCTAAAGACCCCTCTGTCAAGCTCCTGAAATTTGCAGACGACACCACTGTCATCGGTCTCATCCAAAATGGTGACGAGTCTGCTTACAGACTGGGGGTTGAACAGCTGGCTGTCTGGTGCAGTTATAACAACCTTGAGCTGAACACACTCAAAACAGTGGAGATGACCGTGGACTTCAGGAGAAACACCCCAGCACTCCCCCCTCTCACCATCATGAACAGCACTGTGGAAGCAGTGGAGTCATTCAGGTTCCTGGGCTCTACCATCTCTCAGGACCTGAAGTGGGCAAATCACATTGACTCCATTGTGAAAAAGGCCCAGCAGAGACTGTACTTCCTTCGCCAGCTGAAGAAGTTCAATCTGCCACAGGAGCTGCTGATCCAGTTCTACTCAGCCGTCATTGAGTCTGTTTTAAGCACTTCCATCACTGTCTGGTTTGGTTCAGCTACCAAATCGGACATCAGGAGACTACAACGGACAGTCCGGACTGCAGAGAGGATTATTGGTGCCCCCCTGCCAACCCTCCAGGACCTGTACTCTTCCAGAGTGAGGAAGAGAGCAGGTAAAATCATCACAGACTCCACTCACCCTGGACACCACCTGTTTGAACTGTTACCGTCAGGACGGCGACACAGATCACTGGCCACAAGAACATCCAGGCACAGGAACAGTTTCTTTCCACAGGCCATTTCCCTCCTGAACACTTAACATGCCCCCAAGGCATATGCCTGTAAGTGCAATACTCCCACTGTCTAGTGCAATATTCTCTAACTCAGGTGATATTTATATCTATATTATTCATACTACTCAAAATACTGTAAATATGTTTAGAAATCTGTAACATGCGCTAGACTCCCACTGTCTAGTGCAATATTCTCTAACTCAGGTGATATTTATATTTATATTATTCATACTACTCAAAATACTGTAAATATGTTCATAATCTGTAAATGTTTATTCGGACTAAACCCAACTGTGACCCTACTTTTTTACTTTTATACTATTTTTATTTATTTTTTATATATTTTTATTCTTAGAATTTGTATTACTATGTTTCTTGTTGTATTTGTATTTGTATATGTGCACTGGAAGCTTCAGTACCAAGAAAAATTCCTTGTGGGTGCAAGCACACTTGGCAATAAAGCTCTTTCTGATTCTGATTCTGATTCTGATTCCAAAAGGTGAACTGAGTTTGCTTGTTATGCACCTACATCCAATTAAAGTTAAAATAGTCAACTCCAGACAGCTGCTGCTAATGTATGTATGCTAATGTTAAATCTTTAGCTTAGTTTGTCAACCAGGCTGCTTGTTGCTGTAAGTAAATTATGGGCCAGGCCAGCTAACGTCAGGTTGCCAACATTAACCAGTTTCAGAAACAACCAGTGGTTCTGACACACCAGCAGTAGCAGCACTGGCCAGTTCTGACTGCTGTTCTGGAGATGAGGCTGAGACTGAGAGCAGAAATGAGGAAAGACGAGGTGAGATCATTGCTCATTGTGAGTTGTTTAC
Organism: Squalius cephalus; assembly: GCF_949319135.1. NCBI lineage: Eukaryota > Metazoa > Chordata > Actinopteri > Cypriniformes > Leuciscidae > Squalius > Squalius cephalus. The sequence continues at coordinate 26,944,877 of NC_137125.1, forward strand.
CTTAAATAAGTAAGCCTTTTGATTCAATGTGTGTGCTATTGCCTAGTGCTATTGGAGTGGTGGAAAGAGTGGCAGCACACTGTAAAGTTACTAGCCCTACTATTGCTTATAATGTGTGATATATTCTCAAACTACTTAATAAATTATCTGCCTATATTTCTGCACATGTAGATGTGCCTACCAATATCACTGTGTTCTCAAGATCACACACAAGTAATATTGATTTGAGCAATAAAGCAAATTATCATTTTTGTTTGGTGAAAAGCCCTAGCATTGCAGCACAGTGCTGTGCTTAAAAGCTATAGTCAATGCATGCTCAATAAATCCATGATGTTATCAAAGCCAATGAATAGGGTTGCAAAATTCTGGGAATTTTCAAAGTTGGAAAATTTCCATGGGAGTTAACAGGAATATAAGGGAATTAATGGGAATTTACAAAACTGAAAGGTTATTCCTTTAACAGGGAACTTAAATATAGTTGAGGAAAATATATTGTAGCATAATCTTGGCTAAAACAAGCAGATTTAATGCAGCACACTTAAAGGGCACCTATTATGCCCCTTTTTAGAAGATGTAATATTGGTCTTGGGTGTCCCCAGAATGCATTTGTGAAGTTTCAGCACAAAATACGCCACAGTTAATTTATTATAACCATTTGAAAATGTCATTTTTGGGGCCTGTTTTGAAAAGAGCTGTTTTGGCGTCTACCACTTTAAATGTAAATGAGCTGCATATCCCCGCCCCACTGCTGGACCTAGATGATGAAGAGACTCCGGCACAGAATAAACACGAATGAGAATGGACTAAACGTCTCGGAATGGTTATTTGATACATTTATGTACTTACAAAGTTTTAATCGCGTCCCTTTTGCCATTATGGATGTGCAACACACACACACACACACACGAACTGTGATAACGTTCGCGCAATTTTTTGAAACTACACACACACACACACACACACACACACACACACACACTACTGTGAAGTACAAACGAATTTTTTTATTTATTTCTTAAGGGGAGGGAGATAGACGTTTATATAGCCTACTGTCTATGGAGATAGAGCAGACCTTAATTTATTTACATTTGTAAATGCTGCAAAAAAATGATACGTGACATAAAACTGTCTGATGTTGTTTGTTGAGACATCCTATGACAACGACAATAAATAGCTTTAGACGCATTTGTTGTTGAACTTGCTGACATCGACTGAAATGACTATTTGCTCAAAAATCATAAAATACACTTACTTTTTCTGGAGGTGGCGTTGGATCGCGAACTGTAGGCAACGATCCACACTCTAGGATTAACTTTGACCCTCGTTCACAAACAGTCAGTCAGAAAATGAATCTCGTATTTAGGAAGTTTAAGTGGTGCCTTTTCTTCATAAATAAAATCCATCCGCTGCGTTTTCAGTGGCTCTGATGTCAGTGAAGACTAGTATGTCCATTCTTACATCCCACAACACACTTCTTAGGAGACATTACTGGCTGTCGTTGAAACAATGGAGGATGCAGATCACCGAGGGCGGGGTCTATGCCAAAACCAGATGTCAATCAAATCACGTCGGCGGGGCTTAGCTCATTTCTACGTCACAGTGAGGAAAATCTAGAACAGGGTGTTCTGAGACAGTGCTTATGATTTATTGAGATAGTAAAAAAACTACTGGGTGGATTTTTATCATTCTAGGGTGGTTTTGCTCACACACTGCCAACACACATTTATGTTCAAACACCATGTAAAAGTGAATTTTGCATAATAGGTGCCCTTTAAATGTCTCTGCTATTAAATCACATGCACACTGCAGGGCTACTGAGGCCACGCCCCCTACATGCACTGTGCATTCCTCCATCACATGCACTGATGATTTGTTCAACCCTGGAGTACTGAGGACACACTTGAGCTTGCAAACTACATAAAGTGTAATGATGAGTAATATTTTACTCAACATTCATGTTTTTGTTATTCCGTGGAAGAATTAATGGTTCAGTACAAGAGTTAAAGTTTTAAAGTTCTAATCTAAAATAAATCTGATAAAAGGTCATGTTGTTTACATTGTTTTACTATTTAAAAAACTAATTTTTGATATTTATGTTTGGATATGATAGTTTGTTGAAATTATCACCAAATTCCAGTTAATTTCTATTAATTTCCTTTAATTCCCATCATTTTTGTGGAAAGTTTTCAAATTTTTATATTTTCAAAATTCCCCAGCTTAACTTCCCATGGAAAGTTTCTGGAAATTTACTGGAAGTTTACCGGAAATGTTCCTACCCTTTGCAACCCTACCAATTAATAGTTATGTTATCTTTGTACTTGTTCGTAATGGTAGATTTCAAGCTCTGTTAAGCGCCCTATTGTGGGTACTTAGACACTTGGTTGACAGCCTAAAGCTTAGTCCAAACTGTCAACATAATACGCAATGCTTATTCACATGTTTAATTATTTTTAGCGCTTTATCTTGCACTGAAATGGCTCTTGGAATACAAAGTGAGCTTGCTTTAACAAGTAGGTTGTTTTTTTTGTACGTTAAGAGGCTAATACCTATTTTTTGTGCTTGTTGATGTAGATAGTTCTGTACTTGATGCAGAAGACAAGGCAGGGTGCGAGTCTGATGATGTGAGAGAAGGTGAGCTCATAGAGGCAACTTTAAGTTATTACCAGCAATCATGTGCTGTAGCAGTTTCAACTGAAATGAGCAGCAGTCTACTATTATCATACTACTATCATACTACTACATACTACTACTATTATTATACTACTATTATAGTACTATTATCAAGTAGGATGAATTATTACATGTGAGACTACAATAAGGTTGAGGCTAACGTAAATAATGTATATTTCATGCTTGTAGATGTTTTTGAGAGTAGTGAGGAGGCTGGGGAGAGAGAACAGGAAGGGCAAAGTGAGGGAAATGAAGAGGCTGGGGAGAGAGAAAAGGAAGGGCAAAGTGAGGGAAATGAAGAGGAGTTGTCAGAGGACCCAGGACTGTGGCCAGAGAAGCTAACTGCTCAGCAGAGAGATACTCTAGTTTTCTGGCTAGTCAAAGTGGAGACCTTACCAAAGTGGCACCCAAAGACAAGGACGGCAAAGCATTCCCTAGCTATCTTCAATACGTTAAGTCGGCCAATGGGCGGGAGAAGATTAGGAGGGACTGGCTTATTCACAGTGACAGTGCAAATGCTCTATTCTGTATCCCATGCCTTCTGTTCTCACATGAGCAGACTAGGCCATCTAAAAGTGCACTGAACAGCAAGGATGGACTTAAGTTGGCAGACATCAAATGGCAAAAAAAATGTATAGAAAGTTCCCTGAACATGAGACACACACTCCCCATAAGCAGTGCTATGTAAAATGGAAAAGCCTTCAGCACCCATTATTGGTAGCTACAGGAGTTGATGGGCACCTTCAAAAACAGTTCCAGGCAGAAGCAGAGAAGCATACCAAGATCTTAGAGAGGCTTTTAGATGTAACTCTTTATTTAGCTTCAAGAAATCTTGCATTCAGAGGCAAAACCTCACATTTGGATGATGTACATAATGGCAATTTTCTTGGAACACTTGAGTTGTTGGCCCGTTATGATCCCCTCTTACAAGAACACTTAGAAAAAGTAAGGCAAAAAAAGAAAGGGTCACGTTTAACTCACTACCTAAGTCCAGACACCCAGAACGAGTTCATTGAGATCTGTGGCAAGAGAGTGCTCAACACTATCCTGAAAGAAAGAGAAGATGCAATATATTACTCTGTCATATGTGACTCAACACCAGACATATCTCATACAGAACAGAATGTGCTATTGATACGATATGTACATCAAGACAAAGAAGACAGCGGTGTTTGGAAGATAGTTGAGAGGTTTATTGAATTCAAAGATTTTCACAAAAAGACAGGCCAGGAAATTTCTGAAATGATTAGGGCTGTCAAAGTTAGCGCGTTAATAACGCGTTAACGCAAAATCATATTAACGGCACTAATTTTTTTAACGTGCGATTAACGCAGCGCGTATTTTCTGTTTGACCCGTGGCCCAACCCCTAGTTGGAGAAATGGAGATACACAGTGTTGCTAACTTAGCGACATTGCAGACCCCTTTAGCGATTTTTTCCCTTCAACAAAGTGCCCAAACCTTATTTAGTTTCTGAGAATCTACCGGTACCGCCGGTACTGCTCTCTCAGCACGCGCGCGCGCGCACCTCTCTCTCTCTCTCTCGCTCTCTCTCTCTCTGCGTCTCGCGCGGAGGAGCAGCGCTTTAACTCAGTTAAGCACAGATTGATATTATGTTGCTTCTCTATTTTTACAAGTAGGCTATAGCCGAAATCAGAGCACAGATATTGTCTTTATCTTATGTGAATTTGATTTCACCAGACGACGGCTCGATTATCAGAATTTTTGTGCAGATTAACTTAACATCTTGGAAGGGAGAGCTGGTTATGTCTTAATGGGTCGCGTTTCAGTCACCATTTCAAATTCATTCCGTTGTTTGACAACAGAAACAGTAAAATATACCAATGAAAACAGTTTTATTGAGAATTTAGCTTCATCAAAATGGGCACAGAGAGAGACAAACTACAATGTAATAGGCTAATAAATAATAAATGTACATTTAGCATTTTCAGAAGAGCTGCCCTGTCATGCAAAAATCTAAACATGTTTGTGTTAGTAAATTGCTCAGTGCAAAGAAAGAGAAGTAATGGTAACCTGCCATTTTTTTGTTCTTTCTACGTGTCTAATAGACATGAACAAGTTCTTTGAAAAACATCTGTGACCTTTGAAACATCTCATCCTTATGCTCTATATTGACTATGGTTTCAATAATAAACATACATTTGCATAAAGCATCTATATTTATCCATGCCCACGTTGATTAGAGTATTACAAACTTGAAAAGTATTAATTTAAGGTACATTTAGAACAATTAAAAAAATGTGCGATTAAATGCGATTAATCGCGAGTTAACTCATGACAATATGCGATTAATCGCGATTAAAAAAATTAATCGATTGACAGCCCTAGAAATGATTCTAGAAGTGTTGCAGTCCAATGGCATACCTTTACAAGACTGTAGAGGACAAGGCTATGATAATGGAGCCAACATGTCTGGAAAGGTGAAAGGAGTACAAGCTCAGATTTTAAAAGTCAATCCGCTTGCTACATTCTCTCCCTGTGCTTCCCACACCCTCAACCTGGTTGGTGTCCATGCAGCTGAGTCATGTCCAGAGGTTGCAACATTTTTTGGCTCTGTAAACCGTCTCTATAATCTTTTCAGTGCTAGCCCAGAGCGATGGGCAATCCTGAAAGAAAAGACAGGGTTCTCTCTTCATCGTCTCTCTGACACTCGATGGAGTGCCCGCATTGCTGCAGTGCGAGTTGTGGCAGTGCACTTGCCCTCCATCCTTGAGGCACTGGAATGTGTCTTAGCCACCTGCAGTTTAGCAAGTGAAGCCAAGTCTGAGGCAAATGGTTTGATAAGTTATTTCAAGACCTTTGACGCTATCGTCCTGCTCACTGTGTGGGTAAAGATTTTGCAGTGCATTGAAAACCGAAATGTAATTCTTCAGGCAGGAGATATTTCTCTGGATGTTCAGGCTGCAAACATCAAGGCACTACAAGAAGAAATGCAGGCTCTTCGTGATAGATGGGACTCACTGCTTGCAGAGGCCTCCCTAGTAGCGCAAACAATGGGTGTCCCTGATCATTTTCGGACTGAAGAGAGACGGAAGCGAAAAAGGAAACGCATGCCTGATGAGATGACACAAGAAGATGCAACTACTGAAGACAGTGCAGAAAATGCATTCAGGAACAAAATATTTTTTGTTGCAATGGATAGCATCATCAGTGCATTGAGTGCCAGATTTCAGACCACAGCAAAGATATGTGAAACATTTGCACCTATTCTGAAGCTGACAGATATGACTGCAGAGCAGATAAAAGAAGCATGCCAGACACTGGCAAAAATGTATGACACGGATCTCTTAGAAAATCTCAAAAACTCTGTCCTCTCTTGAGCTCCTCAATGCCATCTGGAAGATGCAGCTGCAGAGCATTTTTGGAGAGCTTTGCATTGTTTTAAGGATTTTCTGCACACTTCCTGTCACAGTTGCAGGAGGTGAACGGGCTTTCAGCAAGTTAAAACTAGTAAAAAACTACCTGAGATCAACAATGGGCCAGGATAGACTAAACAGCCTCGCCATTCTGTCAATTGAAAGCCAATTGGCCAAACAGTTGGACTTTACAGATCTCATCACTGATTTCGCAAACAAAAAGACTCGTCAGTGGGGATTTACTGGGATGTAGATTACATCTCATTTGACTTTTATTTTTTTATAGTTGACTTTTTTTTTTTCATTATGGCAGGCTTAGCTTATTTGATTGGTTTCTGAGGGTACAGTTGTCTCGTGTTCTCCTGTTCAAAAATAAATATTTTTAATTTAAAACTTGCATCAGTATCATGGATCAAAATGTTAGTACACAAACCCGATGTAGCCTAATGTTTAAAGGTATTTGAGCACAAGTAGGCCACATGCATCAATTCAGGTGGTGAATGAAAGAACCAGTCATTACTATAATCTGATTTGATTATAGATTTAAACACTATTTATACTTGTTTATATTCAAATAATTAAAAAAAAAAATTCATTCAAAATTGAATTTTCATTTTGCTAACCCGCATCGTACAATGGCATGTGCAGGGGGCCCACTGACATTGAGAGTATACAGGGCCCAGAATTTGGTGCTACGGCCCTGGGCGTGAGTGCTGGATATGTGAGTAAGAATGGCTTGAGTGCTGGATGGTGTGGCTGAAGGAGTGGCGTGAGTGCTGGATGGATCTGCAGATGGGAGCAGTCTCATCACCTAATAATGTAAAACATTTGTAAAACTCATTAGCAAACTTAAAAAGAAATGCAAGTAGCTTAGAGTAGAGTTCTCAACGGGTCGGGTCGGCCCGACAAACCCGACGGGACCCGCGGGTTCGGGCCGGGTTCGGGTCTAAAATATAATCAAATGATTCGGGTCGGGTCGGACCTCGGGCTTAATCTTTTCCGCTCAGTAAAAAAAACAAAAAACATTTATTAATCATCGCTGCTGGTCACCGTAAAGAAAGTCTGGCTGCTGCGTGTAACATGCATCATGGAGAGGGGCGGGGGCAGACCTGACGCCGCTGCGTGCACGCCTTTAGCCTGGAGAAGAAGATGGAGTTGGTGAGAAGTAAACTTGCCGCAGGTGAATTCACCGTCGCTACTACAGCCTATTTATATATTTAAAGTGTATTGTTTCAGTTGTTTGTATTGTTTGTATTGTTAAAAAGCGTGAACATTAAAGGTTGATTTGAATTCCCGTCTGCTGGTCATGATAATATGTGTATGAGAGAAAAAAAAATCCGACGCGGCGTCGGGCCGCGGGCCGGGTTCGGGCAGATAATTCATGTTTATGTGTCGGGTTACATCGGGTCCGGGCTTTAAAAGCCACGGGCCGGGTCGGGTCGGGTTGTAATTTTCAGGCCCGTTGAGAACTCTAGCTTAGAGGATGAATTATCATTGTATTAATGTTAAAATTACCTGGGTTGTGTCCACAGCACCTCTGGACAAAGAAAAGATGCCAGCCTTGTGGAACCCAGCCTTGATGGTTTGGCCTGTGACAGCAGTGGGGTGCACACTTTTGAGGAGAGGTGAGAACTGTTTCTAACCCCACCACAAGATCCTCTCATACCAGACCCAGCCTGGAAACCATGGTGGAGAAGGCAGTCTTCAGCGGGTTGAAGACTGCAATATCCAGGGGCTGAAGAATGTGTGTGGTGTGGGCAGGAAGGCAGAGAATTTCAATCTTATTTTCCCTGCAGTACATTATTACATCTTTTGATACAGTACTGTGCAAAAGTCTTAGGCATGTTAATATCCCCACCCCAAAAATGTCCCCAAAAATGGTTTTAATTCAGTTATTTATATATTTTGCTGTAGTGTGTCAGTAGGAAATATCAGTTTACATTTCCAAACATTCTTTTTGCCATTAATTGTAATAATCCAGTGAGATTTCTGTATGCACAAGGAATCTGACAACAGCCGGTATGATCTGATCTCACCATCATCGAGTCCGTCTGTGATTACATGAAGAAACAGAAAAAACTGAGACAGACTAAATCCAGAAGAACTACGAGAACGTCTCCGAGATGCTTGAAGAAACCTTCCTGCAAAGCTACAGTACTGTGAAAAGTACTGGCACTTGTGTTAAAATGCTGTAAAGTGAGAATGCTTTCAAAAATAAAATCATAAATTGAATTTGATGTTCATGAATTTGAATTTATGATTTAACTTCTATTAACAAATCCAAATCAATATATGGTGTAACGACCCTTTGCGTTTAAAACGGCTTTTGTCGAGGTACACTTGTTTGCGCATAGTTTTTCAGTTAGCTTTGCAGGAAGGTTTCTTCAAGCATCTCGGAGACCTTCCCGCAGTTCTTCTGGATTTAGTCTGTCTCAGTTTTTTCTGTTTCTTCATGTAATCACAGACGGACTCGATGGTGGTGAGATCAGATCATACCGGCTGTTGTCAGATTCCTTGTGCATACAGAAATCTCACTGGATTATTACAATTAATGGCAAAAAGAATATTTGGAAATGTAAACTGATAGTTCCTACTAGCACACTATAGCAAAAGATATGAATAACTGACTTAAAACCATTTTTGGGGACATTTTTGGGGTGGGGATATTAACCTCCTGGGGTCGGCTATCGCGCCGGCTCGTTTTTTTCCGTATGAGTGCAAAATTTTTTTTTACATTTTTTTTAAATTTTTATCTTATATGCTTGTGTTATACATCAATCGATCCTGTTTAGTGTGTATTTTTTTTGTGTATGCTCATAATAAAAACAAAGTGTTGTGCTTTTCGCCAAATAAAGAAAAATAAACATGTGAGTTCTGCCTACTCTCCGTCAGTGAAGTCAATTCTGAAACACGTCCGAAAATGAACTGTAACTCAGCGAATACTCAGTCAAACAGGCATACAGTCACACAGGCATGAAGCTTGAATTCTCTTCTTTTAAATGAAGTAATTTTTATAAAAAACAAATATTCACAATTTATATAATATGTATGTAAAGAGAGAGATGTCAGTCGTTCTCATCTCAGCTAATTAAGTTTTAATGTGACTCCGCCTACGGAGACCGCGCTATTCAAACGCAAATGTGAGGCGATCCATACAAACCTGTGAAACGCCCACATCCGCTGGATAAGGCCGGTGAAACACTGGATGCGTGGCGTAAGCGTCTCAGCTGCGTGGCGTGTCCGTTTTTATTTCGGCTCCCATGTTAACAGTTTAGAGTTTGCACACTGCCTGTGTGAGACGCGCGTCTCAGGCGCGGCACGAGCCGCGTGGAAAACGCGTGCATTCTAGAAATAGAACCGACGCCTATTTTTCACGCGACACGCAAGCGTCTTGGAAGCGTTTCCATGCAAAATTGAATAGGAAAATCTGTTTATTTGTCATTTTGACACGAATACATATTAATAAATGTCCTTTTGATGTTTAAAAGTGTCTAGGTTTTGACATAAATGCAAATATAAATGTAATTTTACAAAATATGATCGATTTTCAAATACTGCTGTATTGAATGAACAGCTTTTAGCAAACTCTATTGCTATACTGAGATGAGGAATATATACTGTATGTGTTTTGTCAAAAATAAAGTCATCAACTAACTAATGAATCCTTTACTTTGAAATACGTATGATAAAATGTATACTTTAGTTTTGAAAGACGTTGACTAGTTTTGAAAAGATTATAAAGTATGTATGTGCATGCATATATATTAGTGGTGGGCCGTTATCGGCGTTAACGTGCTGCGTTAACGCGAGACTCTTATCGCGCGATAAAAAAAATATCGCCGTTAATCTATTCTCCAAGTTGCGTTGGGAGCTGGCTAATACTACACAAGCTATGATGACGCAATCTACCCGCGGCCGCGAGGAACACCCGGCTGCAACGCATATTCGTCGTCATCTTAAGTAAACACGGCTGAAAGTGAAAGCTGGTGAAAAAGATCGGTGCAACGAGCAGCAAACTATATAGACAGAGTGTGTGAGGTAACACCTCAAATTCAAAACGAAACATATCACTGAATACCAGCGCGCGCGTATTATTCCCAATATATCTTAGTGGTGTAGCACATAATCTCTGTCTGCGCCCGATTTTAAGAATCGTTGTTGTGTTTCTTTTTAACTGAAAAGACATCAGTTAGACAATATTCTAACTTTAAATTTGGGGTTTCATAAGCTCCAAGCCATAATAAACATTAGACCTACTTAAGTCTCTGCAGCTAGTGTACTTACATTTTATTTATCTGCAAAATTATGTTGTATACTTACAGTTTTGCACAATATATGTTCTCAAAACTACATACACCCTTTAAAAAAAAAAAAAAAAAACATTTAGCAGTTGTTTAGCAGGGTCTGTGTAACCTGTTCTGAAATGGTTTTATTATAATCGTTATCGCAAGAGGCTGCAATGTATATCACAATATGGATTTTAGGCCATATCGCCCATCCCTAATTGATAGCCTATAGTAGTTGATAATAACATAGGCCTACCTAATGTTGCCTACGTACGGTAACAGTACAGTAGTAACCTTTTACAGTCTATGAGTAGAACAGCTTTCTCAAGCAGTTTGTGATGCATTTTGGAAACAGGAGATGAGCCCCTGGTCTAATACGCCACATGGCTTGAGAAACCCGTTCTCAAAGACTTACTTTTATAGTCATTATTTGGGTAGCACACATATTCTGAATGCCTTCGGCAGAATTCAAATGAGCCATTTTAATCTAGATTAATCTAGATTAATTTCAAAATTAATCTAGATTAATCTAGATTAAAAAAATTAATCTATGCCCACCTCTAATATATATATATATATATATGTGTGTGTGTATATATGAAGAGTTCAGATGCAAAAGCCTCTAAATGCCATTTTTATGAAGCTTGTATATTTAAGTTAGCTATAGGTGACACACCTGAATGAATGGCTCATTAAGTATGCAGGGACGTAGTCTCACCAGGTGTGAACTACTAAATATGCATGATGCTGTTGGAGCGTTTACGCCCCATCCGCATATTGGCTTTCCAAACTAAAAGTGTTTCACAAAACTAAAATCAATGTATCGTTTTATGTGAATGATTAGGCAGGATGATTTTCATATCATTTTGAAGAAAAAACACTAGGCGATGACATCCATTAGTCAAAAGTCTTATTGCCACATATTTAGTATGTGTTTTGTGGCCTTATTTCAGAAACTTTAATTTTTAGTTTTTTCGATAACCATGCATAAACATTATTCTCTCAAAAATGAAAACATGTACATACATGTGGCTCACATATTATGGAAGTCCTGTTTGTGCTATATAGAGTGAATTTACACATTTGCCATTAATATGTTTATAAGCAACTGAAAAAAGCACAAATGTCAGGGCATGTCAGAACATCTCAAGGACCCCAAAAACACCCCAGACCCCAGAGGGTTAACATGCCTAAGACTTTTGCACAGTACTGTACATGTGTCTCATGTTGGTCCATGATTAAAATGAGTGTTCTCTCCTTGGGTGCGTATTGGATAAAATGGCAGAGCCATTTCAGGAATAGCTCTGAATCCATATATCCCTTATCCTGGATGCCATAGAGGGCATTGGGGGGGGTCCATCCAGCCTATATGCATTACTCGGGAAACAGCCGGGGTAAATGATGAAGGGTGGAATGCTGTCCCCGGCTGCATTCACACAGCAGTGCACTGTGGTGTGCTCCCTGGTCGTCGTCTGCTGCTGGTAAATGTTTCCTCCCAGTCTGGCACAGGACCTTCTCCCTGGACCGAGGCTTGTCCCCAAAACCAGTTTCATCGCAGTTATAGATGAGCTGTGGCTTGTCATCCAAACCGTGCTTCACATAGAGGGCCTCATATATCTTTAAAAACCTTCAATGGCCTCTAGTGTAGCACCATGGACTCTGGCTCTGTCCAGGGAATCTGCCGTCCGTGAGGTCAGTTCAGGATGGCGGGTCTTAAACCTGGACCACCAGACATCACTTGGCCCCTTCTCTAAATTGACAGTGGTGCTCTCTGTCCTGCCTCTCTCCTTGATGATCCCAGTCACAAGTATTTTTACTAGGGATCTTGTAACTGGGAAGCCATCATCCGCCATCCAAAAAATAAAGAAATAAGGGCCTCTTCCTCTGTAGGGGTCAGGGCCGAATTAGGATGAGGGTTGTGGGAATTTTTTTTTTTTGTAATCCTGTAGAGTGGTGTGGGGAATGCTGTATTTTCATGCTGTGGCCCTCAAGCTCGCTCCTGCCCTCACTTCCTCAACTGCCTTCACTAACATCTCCTTTGTGTACATCTTTTTCTTCCCTGCCATCTTTTGCTTTAACGTTAACGTTACTGACTTTCCTTTAAATTGATCATATGCTATAACATTTCTAATCACGTTAACTTCAAATTATATATCATTATAAAACTGTGTAAATAAAAACAATTTTTAAACAATCATTTGATGTATGAAATTTTATTAAATATGTGTCAATATCCTATCATTGCGTTTAACTTTAAGTTAACGTTAAATAACATAAGTTACTTTTTATGAAAAGTTGGCTATGAAATAACATCACAGTCAATTGAGTTATAGTTCATGTTTAATTTGTTAAATCATGTTAAAATATTAAATTCATGTAACAAGTTATGTTAACATGAACTTAATTGACCCTTTATGAATATAAACATCATCACTGCACGTAGGATGATGGGCAAACAGCGTCTGTGCTGACAGCCTTTCTGCTGCCTGAGACTGGGGGCAAACGGTCATCGCCCACAATCGTTTAAAAATTCCCATTTCAAAGCATCTAACGTTAGTCAACAAAAAGGTAATATATTTAACATTTGTGATACATAATATTAATTCCATAAAGACTGTAATTCTGTGAAAAGCATAAATTAAATCGAAATGTACATTTTCGCTGCTCTAGTTGTCTTCCCAAGCAGCTGTCTAAAGTGTAGGTTGCCGACCGGCCATTTTCAAGCGCAGTGGGCGCACCTAGCAAACTTACTGAAATATCACTGGAACAAACGGCTGGGGTATCTCTGTCTTGATAGGGGATGAAAGAGGGAGAAATGAAGACGACACAGATATATATTTTGTGTATTACCTGGAAGTATTTGTTCAGCGATCGGCAGTAAAAGTTCATCTGTACGGAACATCGTTGTTAGTCTATGTTACTGTTATAACTTATTTGTCATCTTGCTTTTATCCACTATCAGAACAAGCCTATTGTAGCGGACCCCATCCGAATAATGGCCAAAAATGTACTGATGAGTTTAATGAAGTTTATTGTACATCACACAAAAGATGAAGCGTCTGTTTTACTCTAAATCTCCATAAGAGCTGAATAAACACAGTATAAGAAGTGCACATTAAAGTCTTATCCATAAACTTTCTCTCACTCTTGCATCATCATCAATACACAGCGACACAAAGCCATTCTTTACAACTAACAGTAAACAAATATATACAGACTTTATGCCTTTTCAATGGGTGCTTAATAAACTGGTAAACTTTATATCCGCAAAACAACTCTGATGAACTGTAATAAAGTGTGTGCTCTCCCTTTCATTATTGCCGTGATCAGTAACGTTAGGCCAGTGGTTCTCAACCTTTTTTGGGCCAGCGCCCCCTATCCAATATCCAGGTCCCTGACCTCCCCCCACCCCCAAACTAATAAGCGAGCAGGAACTAGTGAGAGTTAACAGATGAAACAAGTACAAAATTGTCATTTATTAATACAATCTAACTATACTCCACAGTGATTAATCCCAAAAACCAGCTATAAACTGCATTGACATAGCAATACCAGTGTTTCTCACAGGATTTTTGGTAAATCTGTGGTGGGTGGACCTCGGGTCTTCAAGAGGGGTTGGGGGGCATGCAATACAATAAATACAATCATGATTTTTCATGAAAAATTATGTTAGACTTGTAGGCCTAAAATACCTTGGTATCAGCTTATTTTCATCAATGGTATAATTAATACAATTACAATTATTTTGGTTTGTCGTGATTCATTTGTGTTCATAATCAGTAAAAAAAAAATCTTCTAACAAGAATAAACACATATGAACAATTAAATTATTATTGTATTATTCATTATTTTTATATCTTGAAACTACCCAAGCAGCGTTTCGCGCTCAGATGTGTTGGCGGAATGAATACATTACCAAAATGTGATTGCAGAATATATTTAAACTATCCATCAAATTAAACAATTCTGACCTGTTTAAGTGTACTTGTAAATTGCGCTTGTTAATTAATTTAATTTGCAGCGTTACTAGGTCCCCTTCCCATAATTGATCGTGGGATGTGTTTGTGTTCACACAGAAGGCACTCTATCAATTTTATGGGATCAACGCTCTGTGTTAAAGGGGCTTATGATTACTCATGGTTTGATTCTAACCTGTGATTGGTTTGGTCTGTAAATTTAATTTGTGAATTAAATTAAATTTTATTTTATTTTATTTAATGTTTCTTTCATTTCATGGTCAGTCCTCGTCATGATTATAACAGTTGTTTTGTTCCTGTGTTGTTGGTTTTTTTCTATAAGTGTGTGTTGTTTTGAGTTCTTTTTGCTGCAAATAGATTCACTCACATTATTGAGCAACCGGCCACAGTACTCATCTTCTGTTCTTTTTTTATTTTTCTTCATCTCTGGGGCATCGAAAAGAATGGTCGTCTGTTCCCTGAGAAAAGAAATGGGTTCCCTGTTTCACCAACTCAATCTGATATTTTCATTTCAAATGCATTACTTATCTGTTTTTACAATGAACAATAAAATAATACTGTCATTGCTTTTTCTTTTATTCATTTTCATCCCGATCTCTGGGGCATCCAAGAGGATGGTCCTCACAGACTCCAGTAATGGGTCCTGAAGACAAGTTTTTGCAAAACACAAGCAGCTAAAATATCCTGCACAACAACACTTGGTGTTATGGATTTCTCCAAGCCTTTTGTCACACTTTGGTGTCACATGTGTGACCATAAATGGATGCATGTTCCCTATATATGCTGTGTTTCCTAACATTTTGTGTTCTTCTATTGTCTTCCCATTCATAGAAAAAAGGAGAAATATCAAATCTAATTGGCCAAGAGGCCACATGGTTTTAGAACAGTCACAAACAATACTTTGCCAAATCCTTACATTAGCCGTTCTCCTAACCTGGCCTGGTGCATGTTTAAGGGTCTCTGCAATATGGCTCTCAGCATCCATACTGGTGGACCCAGGCTGTGATTTCATTATTGCCCCTAAAATGTTTACAGTACAAGTTAAGCTTTTTGAGATGAACAAGTACATTTCAACAAACAAGGTATTCATCCATTTTGTATTACCAATCATGTAGAATGTCACTTTAATGCTCCCTTCTGTTGATTTTTTTTCTTAGTGGAACTCGATAAACAGAAAGTTTTTAAAGTCTCCTCTTCCCCTTCCTTCGAGACTGTACTGTGACCACACTTCTGAGGAAGCATTTTTTTCCTCATCACTCAAGTTTCCCCATAGTTTGGTCCTCCAAGCACAGAAAGACATTTAACCCGAATTTAATTTAAATGCTATAGTCAATTCATATGCATATACACATTACAGTTCAGCTTTATTTGTAAAATACCTGTAATGTACCTCATCTGCCTTATTTGACATGGGTAAAACATGGACTGGTGTTGTGGATGAAGTCTCTTCACCTTCAATGTTGTCAAGAGCTTCAAGGTTTGAGGGAAGGTCCTCATCACTGTCACTCTCAGAATTAAAGCTGTTTAGGCTGTTAAGGAAGAAGAACTTTTACTTTAAATAAATGATAATGCACTGCTAGTTCAATGTTACCATATCATCAGGCTTAACACTGAGAATTTTAATAATTGTTATTTGATAATCGGATGCGGATATCTAAATCAGAGAAAATCATAGATTTGCGTGGATGATTTATTTTTAACAGCGGATTCGGTGACTTTAGAGCTGATCCATGCATCTCTAAAAGGGACAGTCCTTTCTGCTTCTCTTCATATGGTATGGGAATTACTTCACGCAACAGGATGTTTTCAACAGAGGAGCAGAAGTCTTTTACGCTGTCACATGCAGTTGAAATGCCAACTCCAAACAAATGTGTGACACTTCTGTTCTCTGTGTCAGGACAGACGATAGTTTGTGTATGTTTTCTCCAACGCTGGCTTCAGACGGCAACAGGTGTTCTAAAACATCTCTCTGGACATTCGGAAATTTAGGATCCACTGCTCAAATGTAAAATTGGGAATGACAGTTTGACACAGGGTCATTTTGACCCCCTTTATGCATTCTAGGGTTAATAAAATAAACTGTAGAATCATATCAATATATTGTATTTCACTACTATATATTCTCAGTAATTTTCTGGAGAAAGCACCTACTGTGTCCAGACTGCTGTGGGCATCATAGCCAGATTTAAAAAGGGGAACATAAAAAAAAGAAAATGACCTTTGGGGAAAGGCTGGTGGCAGAAATCAAAGAGTTAAGGCATTTGTTAGACATGACATGGGAAAGATCATTTTGATCTCCCATTTACAAATGAAAAATGAAAAATTGGCAAAAATCACATTTTGTGACTATTGTTTGTACACTGGATTATAAGATACAAACAGGTGCGATTTAAAAAGTTTATTCTCAAATTAATATCTCTTATTCCCATAATTATTTATGTGGCGAAATTTAAGACCTAATTTAAATATTTTGTGTCTAATTATTTACTTATGTGGCAAGAAGCCGTTTCACGTCGGGGTCCTCATCACCCTGTCGGGGTTTATTCTGAGATAACAACCGACTGGATGTACATTATCCTTTACTTGATATTTTAATTTTGCACGAAAGGTAAGGCGAGTGGCTTATGCACAGCAGAGCATGCATAGAAACATAGCTGCTGTACAGCTGTGGAGTGTTTGTCATGCAGGTCGGTTTTCTTCATTAAATTGTACATGAAGAAAAACAAGTTCTTATAAATTTGTGGAGCAGAATGTTGTTTTGCTTTAATCTTATAAGAACCCTGAAGTGCACCAAGACAACAAACCAGAATTGAGTGGGTAAATTGAGGCTACATACAGAAAGGGTCAAAGCAGACTACTTTGTGTGGGGGCTTAGGCTCTTCAATGTAGATTATGAAAATAGTACACTGTATATGATTTATTGATTTATATGCATGCGTTTTTATTTATTTATTTGTATGTATCCTCCAAACCTCAAAATCGCAAAACCACACAGCTACGTTGGACATGACTAATTATTGATATAATAATTTAATTATTGGACACCTCTGTGAATGCAGACGCGATGGCTGGATTGAGTTTACATTACACTGAGATTACATTCCGATCCGAAGTGCGTTTACACTTGTCTTTTCAATGTGTATGTGGACAACATACGGATGCAGGTCGCATGTTAATGCCAAGTGTAAACGCAACCTTTAATTCAACAAGCTTGTAAATGGCACATGTAAGAAAGAAAGACATTTGTATAGAATATTGTAATGTTCTGTTGCCATCCTGAGCGTAAGAGAAAAATAAAATACACAGAATATTTATGAATCTTTATTATGAAAAATATTCAGAACATAAACAAGGGCTTTTATTTCCTCTTTTGTGAAAGGCTGAGTATGTTGGTGCTAAAGCTAGCACGTTGGACATGACTAATTATTGATATAATCATTTAATTATTGGACACCTCTGTGCATGCATAGTACTCAAATCAACCAACATCAAAAGAAGAAGAGTTTTCTTCTTAGCGCTGGGTACATTCCCCAAATAGCAAGCAAGCAAGCAAGCATGATTGACAAATGCGTTAGGCCTATCATATATGGTACTTCTAACTCATTAAGGTAACCGGGCTGGGATGGATGTGGCAAATTGAAATATTGAATTGAGTTAACTCGCATGAATTAACTTAAATACTTTAATCATTCACCAAAATACTTTAATCATTTGTCATTCATAGTCACTCAGATAAAGAAGGTAACCCCTCATTTACACTGCACACGTCTGCGGCGCATTACGGCTGCGACACGGCTACCGGAGCTGATCGCGCCCCATTCAATGCTTGTGTTTACACCGCCCGCGATGCGGCGCGTTTCAGAAGCAGCTCTCCGCGCCGCTTCGCTAAATATAGGCGCCTAGTCTATTTTTGAAGGACGCGCGTCCAAGTCGCACCGGAAATACAAAATAAAAGTAAAAAAAAACTGTCAATTTCAAAATAAACACCCTGTGCAGACTCCCAAACGTATTGCACGTATATTGGCAATATATCCTTGGTAGGAGAAACCCCAAAATCAGAAAAACACGTCAGACAGGCAAATCACGTGGTCTCACGCATCCAGTCGCTCCGCTTCAGATATGCTCCCATGCTGCGTTCCAGTCCACTTTTAGACACGCACTTGCGAACTTCCCTAAGCACTTCCCCTTGGGGGAATCCCTGCCGCCATTTTGAAGTGCGTTCCACTTCGTGAAGTGGACGAGGGAAGTTTATATGGACAGACCCTCGTTCCCTCGATTTTGACCGAGGGAGCGAGTCTGCTTCAAATGTACACTTCAGGCACCTATATGTCCCACAATGCAGTACGATTGTGACGTCACCACATATCTCGTCTAATCACCACCACACAGACAACTCTATGATATATTAATTATATATATTTTTAAATTTAAAACAACCCAAACACACCTATAAACATTTGGATGCTGCATTAAACAAATTATTAAAGGGAAACAAATGTAAATAATAAATCAACTCCACAGCTGATTCCAAGTGATCAAGGGCTTAGGACGTTCCAGTTCAGCCCATTGCAGTTTCCGCCAGTAGTGGGCACTCGCAATGACGTACATCCGAGTGAACGAGACAAAGGGAAGTTAGCGAGTGAAGGGCATGACAATTTTGGACTGGAACGCAGCACCGGTGTGAGTTGGCACCGCGTGGAGAACGGAATAAAACCTTGTCGCAGCCGAAAAGCGTCGCAGGCGTGTGCAGTGTAAATGAGGGGTAAGACATCATTCAGCTAGGCAAATTATAAAATGCTGAAGTAATGCTGAACAATAAATCTAAATAAAATTGAAATCGCTATATGGCTTAGTGATAATGAAAGTGCTGTGATTTAAATAAATATTTGACGCACCGTGTGTTCAAGAATGAAGAGTTCCAGAATTGTTCAGGTATGTGGTCTGTTTATAAATCAGCACTTATGAAAATTTTACCATAGTTTTACCATGTACTGTAGTGTAGTAGGTGTTTTTTGTTTTGTTTTGTTTTGTTTTTTTGACAGAAAGAAGAGACTAAAGACAGACATACAGTAAATATGAGTATTGTCCTAGTTTTGGTTAGATTATGACCAGTGTTTCTTCACAAATACTGCCGTAACAGGAATTGCTCAAAGGTGTGTGTGTTACTGAGTGCAGACTTGCTAACCTTTGGAAAATATTTAACATTAAAGGATTAGTTCACTCCAGAATCGTCCATCACACACTATGTAGTCTCGTTGGAAAGGTAGGTGGAAGTATGATAAACATCCCATCTCCTTCAACTTCAAAATCATTGTTTTGACTTTCTTTCTTTCATTGATTCTTTGCACGTTCAATTTGTAAACACTGGGTCGGTACTTCCGTCTTCTGCCGATTTGTGCTACGCCGGCCAGAGCAAAAGTAGGCGGAGTTTTCATTTTGATTTCCGCGCTTGTTTGGATGCCCTGTTTATATTGGCCGCACGGGTAATTGTCACAGAGCGCAGTGGCAAAAGTTGAACTATTTTTCGCCAATTCTGCGCTTCGCTTTGGTTGACGCAGCAACAAAACGTCCTCGCACGGCGCAAGCATAAAATAAATGGGTTTCATAGCACAGCGCATTCCGCGTCCTGTCTGAAAGGGCCATTAGTGACTGAGAGTACTTGGTGTGATAATGTAATGTTAGTATTACATGTTCGTTATGGCACATTAATTTGTGGAATATGCAGTGAACATAGCCGAAGTTACAGCACAGTAACTGTAACGTTAACTACCCGCAAATTAAACGTTAATTTAGCCCAGTGCATAACAACAATCGTTGATTGCTGAACAGAAATCGTATCAGATGGAGTTTCATACAAGTAGCCTACTGTAAGGTTGAGGATGGCCTTATGCAATATTTACACTGCTCTATTCCAATAGATAAATGTATATATCTTGCCAATGAAATAAAAATTCTTTCAATTAATTTAGGCTGTGCACTGTCAGAGTCTTCTGGGTTAAAATGGAATCACAGGTTGTTGTTGCACTGTCTCAGATTTTGTTCAAACCTTGTCTATATCAAGAATGTGTTCCAAAACCAAGGCCTGTAAAATATTTCTGTTCAAATCCTGTCTTCATATTTTCAGCCCTTTAAATTACTTCAGTTTTACAGCCTGAAAATCACATAATCTGGGAAGCAATATTTGGACATTAATATAATGAAAAGTATTATTCATAGGTATTATCTATTTAGACAGTGATATATTTTGAAAAATAAAACTTGTGATTTGCTTAAATATCTGATCCTTCTGCTATTACAAAAATCAATTTTGGCTGTTTATCGCATTATCTCTTTTACAGTTTTTTTCAGTCGCTAACCAGCGTTTGTCCAAACAGTTGTCACATTTTCAAAACTCTAAACACAATTAGCACAGCATCAGTCTTTTGTGGCCATACAATTCACAAATTTCATGTCGTTTTCACACAATATGCAGTTAGTGAACACATTTCCACAATGCTTACATTTTCTTAACAGACAAGCTATACCTCCCAACAAAATTATGGATTGTTTTTGTAGTATTTACGAATGTTAACACACAACATCCCACAATAGCAAAAACAATATTCCAACCCCTTAGATACAGTATTAAAAACCTCTGCTTCTGCAATGATATCAGTTCAAAAACTATATATCTCAGCTGATAATAAACAAACAATTGAATAATTGACATACAGCTGATTTATTTTTGGGTGAATTGGGCCAACCACAGCTCATTCCAGTCTGGCTTACAGTTTTTTTACGATTGCTATGACAGATTTTTCAATACATTTAACAATTTTCCAAAACTCTTAACACAGTTAGCACTACATCCGTCTGTGTAAGCTATACTATTAACACCTTTATTGTTGCTTTAACACAAAATGCATACAATTAACACAATTTTAAAATGCTTGAACTTCTTTTACACACAAGCTCAAACAAGACCAAAACAATGGATTTTTACTGCCAAATTTACCAATGCTTTAACACTGTATGTCAGAACAGATAACACCATGTTCTAAACCTAACCTTACAGGCTAAAGTCAAGGTAAACAGCTGTTTATATTGTGAATTGAAACACAAATATATCCCCTGTATTTTATTCTATTCTTACTGAGAAACAGCTGATTGAATTATGCAAATAATCAGAAGATGACTCTTTTTTTTTATTTCTTTTTTTATTCTTCTGGTGCTTTTTCTGTTCGTATATTTTGTATTTTCACATTATTCCATTGCTAGTGAGAAACAGCTGATTGAAGTTATGCAAATATGGGACAATGTGGCATTCCACCATTCCCGTCTAGTCACAGCCTGGTTTGACGCCCATCAGAGGATGATGTCCATTTTCCTTGCCCCTTACTTCCCTTTCCTCAACCCCATTGAGGAGTATTCTCAGCCTGGAGATGAAAGGTTTTTGACCATAGTCCACAGGACCAAATGTCCCTCCTGTATGCAAAAGATGCTGTATACCAAGACATCACAGCTGAAGACTACCAGGATAAGGCAAGCCAAAAGATTCTTCCCAAGATGCCTTGCCAGGGAAGATATCAGGTGTGATGTGGATGAGAACATGAACAAATGCAGAAGACCGGGCAGATTAGAAGATGGCTTTTTCTGTTTGTATATTTTGTATTCACATACAGTAATACTGTAAATGGCAGCTATATGCATATTTTTGTTATCTTGCAGAAATGTCCTGTTGCAAATAAAGCCGTTACTGCAGCAATTCTGTCTCTGTCTTCTTTTTTTCATAAACCATACATTCTATAAAGCTACTCTAAGAAGGGTCATTTATTTTGTTGTATTGAATTTCTGCTGCTGCTGCTGCTGCTGCTGCTGCAAAAAAAAAAAAAAAAAAAAAATTGCATGCATTTACATTACAAACAAAACAAAAATGTAGAGAGACTTAAAAAAAAAAACTGCAGTGCAAAACACAATCTAAAATCAATACAATATACTGTCTGTTGTACAGTATAAGGGCATACCTGACACATAAAATAATGTAGTTTCTGTAATTCCATCTGATGTTAGTGTTTTTTTTTTTTGTCATTGTGTTATGATTGACTAAATGTTCCTGTTGGAAGAGAACATGTGTTAGTGTTTTGAATAATTATTTGATTTTGAAACATGTTTGCAGTGTTTTGTTAGACATAGTGTATTGTGTTAGTGTATTATTGTATTTTGAAAATTAGTTTTGGAGTTTAGTTTACAATGTGTGATTTTGAGCATGAAATTAACCGTTTTGCCAATTGTGTGTTTTAGGTGTGTTGATGCGTTAAGAGTTTAGGAAACTTGTTAAATGTATTGAAAAAACTGTCATAGCGATTGTAAAAAAACTGTAGACTCAGTGGCAGGGGTTATTTTTTTCTATTACTATAAAAGGAGGACTTTGAGGTGTGATGTTTTTGGAAACAGAAAAAGACAAACACTGTAATGTCTGGACGAGGAAGAGGAAGAGCAAGGGGCCCAGGGAGAAGACCAGGTCCAGTGAGAGATGCAGTAAGAGGTGCAGGTGCAGTGAGAGATGCAGAAGGAGGTGCAGGTGCAGTGAGAGATGCAGTGAGAGGTGCAGGGCCAGGGAGAGATGCAGTGAGAGGTGCAGTAGGAGGTACAGGTGCAGTGAGAGGTGCAGTAAGAGGTGCAGGTGCAGGAAGAGGAGCAGGCCCAAGGAGAGGGCAAGGTAGAGGTGTAAGAATGCATGGTGGTGGCATTCCAAGGGCTGCAAGAACAGTAGTCAGTGAAGAAATTCGTGCCACTATCATTGACCTTGTAATCAACCACGGTCTCTAACTAAGAGAGGCTGGTGAACGAGTGCAACCCAATTTGAGGCGGTCAACGGTTGCCTCCATTATTCGCATCTTTCAACAAACCAACAGGTAAGTATTGCATTTTACATGGATTGTTTCTATTCTCACTTGACATGTCAATAAGGTCATACAGTAATGCATATGTTGTTGTTTTTATCCCTCTAAAGAATGCAATGTCTTCCACCCTCTGGGGGAAGAGGAAAGCTCCTCAATAATGATCAAGAGCTTGCCATTGTAGAAATGGTTGTTGCAAATAATGCAATAAAACTGCATGAAATTAAAACTAGAATTGTGGAGGACCATGAGATATTTGGCTATATAGAAAGCATCAGCCTCACAACCATTACACGGACATTGTCTAAACACAGAGTGCGGATGAAGCAGCTCTACACTGTTTCCTTTGAGAGGAACAGTGAGAGAGTCAAGGAGCTACGACGACAATATGTCCAGATATAGTGTATATTCAATTCAATGTCCAGTTCTATAAGCTTTGCACTTTGCAAGTAGGTAACCTACACAGTAATAGGTTACAGTACAGTATGGTATACAGTAATGACATGATATACATAAACTTTGTTTCAGAGAGTTATGGAATTGGAGGCCAACCAGGCCCCTCATGAATTAATTTACATGAGGCAGGATTCAATCTGTCCAAAAGGCGTCGACGTGGACGAAATATAATTGGAAAAAGGGCCACAGTTGATGTGCCATGACAGAGAGGGGCAAACATTACCATGTGTGCAGCAATGGCAAATGCAGGATTACTCCTTCACAGATGTCAGGTTGGACCCTATAATACCGAGCGCCTCCTTGCCTTTCTCAATAATCTCCACCAGCGCCTGGTACCAGAGCAGGATCAGGAGGGTGAAAACATGAGGACCTTTGTAATTACCTGGGACAATGTTGCTTTCCATCATTCGCAAGCAATAACAGCATGGTTTGAAGTCCACCCAAGACTGTTAAGTCTCTTCCTTCCACCCTATTCACCTTTCCTCAACCCCATAGAGGAGTTATGTACTGCATGGAGGTGGAAGGTTTATGACCATCAGCCACATGACCAGATATCCCTCCTTGAAGCCATGGATGCTGGCTGCAGGGACATCACAGTTCAAGACTGCCAAGGGTGGATCCGACATACCAAGCGGTTTTATCCCAGGTGCATCGCCTTGGATGATATCAGATGTGATGTTGACGAAAACATGTGGCCTAACCCTGAAGATCGCAGGGATTAGATACATTAATTTTGTGCTATTTTTAGTTCCCCCCTTTTTATCTGGGCTTTTTTTGTTTGTTTGTTTTTTCTTGTTTTTTTTTCCCAGAATGCTCTTATATATGATATTTTGTTCACTGTAAGCAATACTGTAAAACTTTTTCTGTTCTATTATACTGTGTTTCTACTGTACCTCCTTTAGTAAACAGTAAAGAAAAAATAACTGATTTGCTTTTTACTGGAATGCGTTTGAATGTGAACATTACTGTACATGTGGACATACAGTTCCCAACCAAGAAATTTAGTGTAAAAGGTGGATTGCATGTTACCTGAAACATAAAAGTCTATGCAGTTTTTCTAATGTCAACAATAGCCAGTATTTTGAAACCTGGTGTACTTTGACTGCATATACCTTGTGAAGTGAAAACAAGTGTTATTCTTTGACAGAATAATTTCATTTTGAGTCAGATTTCCAGTGTTTTGGTAAAGTTAGTGTGTGCAGAGAAACATGTGTTCTGTTTTGAAATGGAGAGTTAGTATATATTTAACAAAATGTGTTTTTGAGAAGAAAATTATCAATTTGGCCAATTGTGTTTTGTAGGTGTAAGTCTTGTGTTAAGAGTTTAGAAAAATTATCTGAAGTATGGGTAAGCGCTTGTTAGCGATTGAAAAAAAAAAAACTGTAATGTGATAAAAACACTAAATAATAATTTGGACTATGTATTGGTATGTAATTTACGTTGGTTTAAGGTGCTGGAAAAAGCTTTAAAATGGACCTTGAAAGTGCTTGAAAAGTGCTGGAATTTGACCTTGGAAAAGGTGTACGAACCCTGCACATGACAAGAAGGCACATGACAGGATCACATGAGGAACAAGAGAAACACATGACAAAACCAGGAACATGACTTGCATCTGAGGCTTGTATTTTAGTGTGTGTGTGTGTGTGCGCGCGTGCGTGCGTGTGCTTCTCTCCCTCTGTTGTTTCCGCTGTGTACAGAACAGAAGCATAAAACATCCCCAGAGGACGAGTGACATGAACGCTTTAGGGGGTAGGTGCCATTTATTTTGACATCTTTTTCTCCTGTTTGTGTAGTTAAGGAGTTAGGAAAGTTCTTGTATTTTCCTTTGTTTTATTGTCCCTGATAAGATATTTAGTTTTCTGGGATAAGGTAGTCTACTTTTTGTTTATTATTTTAGCCTGGTCTAGACCTGAAGTTACTTTTGCGTTCCCAAACATTGTCTAAACTCTTGGCAAAACTTGTTTCTACTCTAAACCTCAATAAAAATAAGAACCAGAGAACTTTTTTAAGTAATCTGTTTGATTATTTTCCTTTATGTTTCACCCCTGAACCCTAGACCTTGGGTCGTAACAAACATATGTGCCCTTTAAGTAGCTGGGGTGTTTTGGAAGTCCAGAAATTCAGCTATTCTGTAACTTTCCCTCCCACAGTTCGAGCCTATGGGCCGTCCTGGTGGTATTGTGGGGGTGGGTCTACTCACTCAGGGCGGGTCTACGCTAAAACTGCAATGTCAGTCAACAGTCATGGGCAGGGCTTGTGCAAAAGTACGTCACATTGCCCCTAATCTGAGAACGGGTTGTTCTGAGACAGTGCTTATGATTTATGGGGATTTTTAAAAAAAGCACTGAGTGGATTTTTATTATTGTATGGTAGTTGTGTACACACACTTCCAACATAGCCTGGAAATCCAGACCTAAATCTGAAAGATTAATGGTCTGGCATCGACTAATGAAAATCGGCCAGCTCGAGGGGCGGCACCAAGCATGCATTTGAAAATCTCACTGCACGCAATTGGATAACACTACGACCAATCACAACAAGCCCCATACGCGTAGCTACCAGTGGAGCTAACTGGTAGATTAGACTCTTGCTGTATCCGGTCAGCAAAACAGCAAAAACGCCCTTCTTGCAAAAGAACGATTCGAACGGCGTCTTCTGTTCCTCTTTTAGTTCCTCTTTTTTTTAAAAAAGCCAAGTCTAACTCGTTCATTGTAGCGGCCAAAGCCGTTTCAAACAACTGGTGTTCATCCATAGCCATCTTGCAATATTTACTAATGACTTCGACGTCACAGCGCTGTCGTCATCTGTTTAGCTGGCCTCTGGCCCGCCTATATCAGATAACCCAATGTGATTGGTGCAGCTCGGATGTGAGCATCATTACTAATAATGATAGATCGCTGAGCAAATTCAACTTTGGATTTCCAGGGTACTGCCAACACACATTTATGTTCAAACACCATGTAAAAGTGAATTTTGCATAATAGGTGCCCTTTAAGTAGTGTAATTGCAATAAATGTGAAAAGACGGATGCGGCAGCTTGAGCAGACTCCAAAATGTGGTCTACTACAACCAGGCCCGTCGCGACAAGGCAGGCAAACCAAGCAATTGCTTGGAGACAACGACTGGTTAAGAATAAAATGCAACAACAAACTGTGTGAGCGCCCCTTTGATAGTCAATGCAGTAAAGTGCAATGACACTGTTATCGGGATCCCCCTCAAGGGGGCCCCTCTCAGTAGTCGCTGACAGCAGCCAGCCAACCACGCGATCTCTGCTGCCGGCAAAATACAAAAACTCCTCGGCAGTTATCATGAAGCGGAATTATGCTTCAGGAAGCCAGAAAAGAATGAAGAGAAAGGAAGAGAAGGATAAGAAAAAACAAGATAGTGGTAAGTAGGGGTGTAACGATACACGTATTCGTATTGAACCGTTCGGTACGAGGCTTTCGGTTCAGTGTTCGGTACGAGGCTTTCGGTTCAGTGTTCGGTACGCATTTTCAAACCGAACGGTTCGTTGTATCATTTTTCCTGCCGACCAAGTTGCGCGTGGCAAGCGCGCTCATAATTTAGAGACGCCGGCGCGACAACATTGCCCAGCATCAAATGTGCAAACGTAATGCAAGCGGAACGAAACTGGGCTACTCGTTATTGTGTGGTTGACGGACCGTTGTTTATCAGTTTGGACCAGTGCAGCGCGAGCCGATCGTGATCATGCGACACTGTTACTACACAGCGCTAATAAGAGATCCAGTAAAGAAAGCATTTGAATTCGCCACAGAAGTAATAACATCGCTGCGAGATCTAGTGAGAAACATTCACATAGTTTGGCAGGAATAGTAGTCTATAATGCCTTCAAGTAACATTACGTCGGTTTTATTTTGACATTATGAATACAATGCCCTCAAATGTTAATCTTAACTAAAATAAACATTTGTTTATAACTACTACAATATTACATTTAATTTTTTCCAAGGAGCTGTTTTGTTTTATATGCTCCTAAGAAGAGTCAATTATAGCTCCAGAATTGCTCAAAGTAAAAAGAAATCATATTTTATGATGCTTGTTTTAATTAAAAAAAGAAGAAAAATAAATAAATCAAGGAAATTGGCATTTCTTTCTTTTTGCTGTATCGAAAACATATAACCGTGTGTATCGTATTGAACCGAACCGTGAATTTTGTTACACCCCTAGTGGTAAGTGATAAATTACACTGGATAAAATAGCTCCACTTGTCTTGTACAAATGGTGTAATTTTGCAGCAGGTAGGCTAGAAAAAATATGTTTATGTTAGCTACCTGCCTGACGGCAAATGCTGCTTGTAACAAACAGTTAGTGCAACTTTTTTTTCGAACGGACGGAATTATAATATGTTTTTTATTGGGGGGGCCTCCATGTCCATTTTGCTTGGGGCCCCCAAATTCCTTCAAACGGCCCTGACTACAACTCTTCCTCTTCTCATGGCTTTTATTGCATGTTCCCTGGGGCGGGGTTTATGTAAATTTTAGGGTTAGTGATGTCACTAAACTCGGGCTTGAAATAAAAGTAATAATTACATTTTTGGCGACTGGAAAAATGCAACAGTGCATGTCTTGGGGTGATGACTTGGGGTCATCAGTCCACAGTAAGCAGGGTCTGAAATAGCAGAATTGTGGCACTGACCACACCAAACATACTGGCCAAAAGTGTTTTTTTTTTTTTTTAATGACCCTACAAGTTTGCTTAAACCATTGAAATATGAGGAAAATATTTGTATAGTTATATATTTTTTTAATATATTTTTAAATATGAGGGAAGAACAAAACACTAAACTTAGTGAAGGTATTTATCTGACAAGATTATTTGGCAAAAAATGCAAACTACAGCTACAGGTTTTAGAAAAACAAAAAACAAAAAAGCTCACAGGAAAAAAAAAAAAGAAGCATACATTGTCTGCTACATAATCATTAATTAATATTTCATTGGTCCCCTCATATTTTTTCATGTGTTCATAATTTGTTTGAATGACAGCCTAGTCAAAAAATTATGTCCACAGAATTTGGCCATGTTTCATTGTATTATCACAAATAAAAAAACAAGTGACTCCAAGCACAACTACACTCCATATGCTTACAAAATCTTTAACACATTTTTTATATTATTTGAATAAAGAGTGAATGTCAATTTTCCTATGTTGGACAATCACTTTTGGCCACTACTCTATGGCTGTTCATTGACTTTCCCACTGACCTTCAAACCATGCGGCAAAAGCAAGCCGCTTTTATGAGTATTTCGGGCTTCCCTGGAGTTGTTTGGAGCCATTGATGGAACTCTTGTTGGCATCATTGCTCCAACTGCAAATGAGGAGACATATCAATAGAAAAGGATTCTGTAGTGTCAAAATTAATTTGTGGTAATTTTGCACAATGCAAAGCAATTTTTTTTTTTTTAAAGGTCCCATTCCATGGATAACTTTATTATTTTATAATGTTTCCTGGGGTGCCCTTATAATGTTAGTATGTTTTTTAGATCAAATTTTTTTATAATTTAGAAATAAAAGGCATTTTTCCTAGCCTGATTTCATCACCTGATTTGAACGCTCTGTTTGAAGGGGCGTGTCTGCTGTGAGACTTCAGTGTAAACGCCCTCTGCTGTGATTGGCTGACATGCTTGCATATGAAATATCTGGCATTACATGTGGAACTATCTGGAAAACTTTTACTATTACAGCTATTATACGTTTTTACTATTACAGCTATCGGGATTAACAAATCGTGAGAAGTTTTTTAAGTATTTAGATCTATTACCATCACATAAAAGTTTGCAGTGATGAGCATTGAGCAGATGACAGTCTGTTGATCGCGTGAAAAAAGATCTTATCATTGCAACGCAGTTTCTGCACTCACTAATGATTTCACCAATGCAAACATGAGGTATATAAATACAGTAAGAGATTCGTTGTGCAGTGTAACAGCGTCATTGATTTCATAACGAGTTTTGGCAAGTGTCCAGATAAACTCGCGCTGTGTGATTGACAGCTTGGGCGATTGGAAAGGGATTGTTCTTTGATCGCTTTCTGTATATTAATCACAGTTTAAGTAAGATTATTTTCATCCTACTAAGAGAAACGATGTGAAGTTGATCGCTACTTCCATAGTAAATCACTACTTACCGCTTGCTGGAATATAGTTGAAATTGCCCCCTTCGTCAGTATGAAACGCTGAGAGAAGCCTGCTTGATATTATCCCAGGTTAGAAAAACAGTCCGTGGTGAAATGGACAGAGCAAACTAACAACTTCGAATTAAACTTTTGCGGTATCCGATTATAGATAAACATCAACCACGTCTGTCGTTCGCCATCAATACGCCTGTGTTCCTGTGGGCGGAGGTTAGTCAGAAAACGGTTCTAGTGACGTCATTAAAGAAGGAAGTAGAGGGATGTAGTCCAATCCAGGCGTTTTTTGTAGGCGACTTCTGTTAAATAAAATATCTCGCTTGGCATTGAACTTTGAGCTTTATAATTTTACAGATATTATTTATACTCTAACAACAACATTACACACTAACTAAAGTTTGAAACATGGGATCACGAAGAACGGGACCTTTAAATAAATGTAAATATCAAAGTCTTCATTAAATTATTTTATTATAAATACATTAAATGATTGGTGTCATTCTGCAGTGACCTCACCCTTGCAGGCTCACTATTGGCTGATTCAGTGGTTGAGGGCGGCCATTTTGGGTTGACATCATTGTAGTACTTAGTTCACAACACTTAACTGTAGGTTCACACGGGGCGTCAGCGTCAACGCTTGACGGAAGGCGTGGCTGAAGTTTGGCACTGACGCCATGGTCATAGCAGCGTCAGCCAATGAAATTAGACAGGAACTCAAATTTATCCTCAGTTTGCTGCTCTTGAACAGGATGAACGTGATTGGCTGCCACCTGGCTACTGTATTTGCATAGAGCGATCCTGATTGGCTGACGTTTCCGTCTGCGGCGCTTCACTGGCGTTGCTCGCGGCAGAAGTTGAAAAATTCTCAACTTCTGCCACGAGCAACGCCAGTGAAGCGCCGCCGACGGATCCACAATTCTTTTCGGCAACGCTTGACGTCACCCATTCAAAGTCAATGGGAAGCGTTGACGCTGACGCCCCATGTGAACACACCATTAAGTGCCACTTCAGTCAGCACTTAAGAAACAGTCTTAGAGTTACTGAAAGTTGCTTTTAGCTTTTTTATAAAAGTCTTAGACAAATCCTACTTTTACTAAGAATTTTTGGACACTTAAGTAAAATCTTAAGACTATTCTTAAGAGCATTTCTAAGATGTTATACATATGGGCCCTGCTATTTAGATTATTGGTCTTAATTAATGACATTTCAAACCTGGTTCATATTTCGTGCTAAATTACTTTTGATATTTTCGCCTTTACGAAAATAATCGCTATACTAAATTACAGTATTTCAAACTGTCCAGGCTTTCCGGTTACTGCATTCAAACACTGCTGTAGCAAAACATTGAAAGCTGAACCAACCATAAGAAAAGTGTAGATGAATGTACCAGAGTATAACAAAATACCTCAATAACAAAAACCTGTTTGAAATTATTTGTATGTGTATTGTACAGAACTTTGTCAATCAATAATCACATTTTTCTGTAATTAAATGTGATCAATCACATCTAACATTGACGTTTTAATATATTTTATATTATAATACTTTCACATTGAATTTTGAATATAGATATTACAGCAAACCGAACATATGACAATGTCTGATTTTTGAGCACAGATCAGAAAATGAAGGCTGAGAAATATATTTTATAGTTCTCTATGATGTCTTCACTGTCTATTATTACTTTCAGTTCCTCTCTGCTGATGCAGTTTTGGTCAAAGTCATGTGAAATTGGAGTTGGTCTGTCTTGGCAGAAATACAAAATTCAGTTCAGTCACATATAGGGTTGGGAACCGAGTATTTGTAGTGTTTTTTTTTAAATACCGTAACCGTGCGGAACCGGTTCTGGTGTGATGTGTGGGCGAAGTGCTGAGTGCTTATCCTTTAATAGCAACGTCTCACCTCATGAATATTAAAATAGTAATGAAAAGACCTTGCGCTACTCCTATACACTCTGCGTCAGATATCAATGCAGAGAGAGAAAGAGCTGCACGATTAATCTTTAAAACATCTCGATCTCGATTCCACTCAATCTTACTTCAAAACAAACTTCACACCAGAACATTGCGCTGTCGCTGACACAGAGAGAGCAGTTGTCAATATATAGGTATGAAACAGCTTTACTTTCACAGTCTTTTCAACCACACAGTATCAATATTTCTGTGTTACAAATATTCATATGATCACTGAAGTACTGAGATATAAGTTTATAGTTTGAGTATAAACACGGATGTCTACGGTTGCAACCAAAGTAGAGTAAATTACTTTTTGAATGTTGCTTCAAATAATGAGTGTTTCGATTTCATCGGATGCTCCAAAGCGTTCATAAGACAAGTGACTGTTTAACCCTCTGGGGACCAAAAACGCGCCCGCGCGTTTTGCTCGTTTTTTTTTTTTTAGCAATGAAAATAAACACTAAATGCTCTGTTAATTTTGATCTTTCATTTTCGTGTAATACATCAATCGATCCTGTTCAGTGTCTATTTTTTTCTGTATACTCACAATAAAAATAAAGTGTTTTGCTTTTTGACAAATAAAGAAAAATTAACATGATGCGATTTCTGCCTTCTCTCTGTCAGTAAACTCCCATTTGAAACGCGTTCGAAAATGATCTATAACTCCGCGAAAATTCAGTCAAACAGGCAAACAGACCCACGGGCATAAAGCTTGAGATCGCATCTTTTAAATGAAGTCATTTATATAAAAAACAAATATTCTCAACTTCTGTAATCTGTATAAAAAGAGAGCGACTCCAGTCGACCTCATTACGAGATGATTCACAGTAATGTGACCACGCCCCGGATTCTGAGAACCATTTCAGAGCTGTGAAACGCCCACATCAGCTGTAAACAAAGCGCGTCGCGACTCCTCGCGAGTGAGACATTATAGCCTACCTTATGGAGAAACGATTCCTCAGAACAGTGCTGATGAGGAGCAATATCTCCTGAAATGAGGAGCAGATTCCGCTGAGGAGTGAGGTAGGCTGTTTTCTTTTCTCACGTGTGGAATAACGTTATGGAATAACGTTAGTGTAGGCCTATGTAAACCGCAAAAAGATGAATCCCATTTCTATAATATGACTCGCCTTTCTGTGAGATGAATGAAGGGGACATATTTGTAAAGACTGTTTAGCCTAAATATGAATCGCGCGTCTGTGTGTAAAATAATAAACTGCTTTGCTATAGCCTACTGAGATGAGTAAAAATCGACTGGAATATGTTGAAATAAAATGTATTTGTATAAGCAACGTATTAAACTGCAAATTAGCATTTATATGCCCTAATATTTCATAAAAACAACATTACAGTCAGGCGAAGTATGAAAGACAACATTTTGTTGACTTGACTAGGGTACAGTTTTTAGGCTACTGTAGAATATATCGCCACATCAAAAAAGCTTTTGTTTAGCAATTTCTGCTCATATCTAACGTTATTAGAGGTGGGCATAGATTAATTTTTTTAATCTAGATTAATCTAGATTAATTTTGAAATTAATCTAGATTAATCTAGATTAAAATGGCTCATTTGAATTCTGCCGAAGGCATTCAGAATATGTGTGCTACCCAAATAATGACTATAAAAGTAAGTCTTTGTGAACCGGTTTCTCAAGCCAGGTGGCGTATTAGACCAGGGGCTCATCTCCTGTTTCCACAATGCATCACAAACTGCTTGAGAAAGCTGTTCTACTCATAGAGTGTAAAGGTTACTACTGTACTGTTACAGTCCATAGGCAACATTAGGTAGGCCTATGTTATTATCAACTACTATAGGCTATCAATTAGGGATGGGCGATATGGCCTAAAATCTATATTGTGATATACATTGCAGCCTCTTGCGATAACGATATACAGTATATTATAATAAAACCATTTCAGAACAGGTTACACAGACCCTGCTAAACAACTGCTAAATGTATTTTTTTTAAAGGGTATATGTAGTTTTGAGAACATATATTGTGCAAAACTGTAAGTATACAACATAATTTTGCAGATAAATAAAATGTAAGTACAATAGCTGCAGAGACTTAAGTAGGTCTAATGTTTATTATAGCTTTGATCTTATGAAACCCCAAATTTAAAGTGATAATATTGTCTAACTAATGTCTTTTCCGTTAAAAAGAAACACAACAACGATTCTTAAAATCGGGCATAGACAGAGATTATGTGTTAACGTTACACCACTAAGATATATTGGAATGAGAATAATACGCGCGCGCTGGTATTCAGTGATATCATGTTTCGTTTTGAATTTGAGGTGGTAGAACGGATTAGTCGTGTGTTAACTTACCGAACCGTTACCCCACACACTCTGTCTATAGTTTGCTGCTGTTTGTCGGACGGCTTAAATCCGAACCAAGTCCAAATAATGGATGTTGCTGCTTTCACTTTCAGCCGTGTTTACTTAAGATGACGACGAATATGCGTTGCAGCCGGGTTTACCTCGCGGCCGCGGGTAGATTGCGTCATCATCTCCCAACGCAATTTGGGGAATAGATTAACGGCGATATTTTTTTTATCGCGCGATAAGAGTCTCGCGTTAACGCAGCGCGTTAACGCCGATAACGGCCCACCACTAAACGTTATATATATATAATATATAATATATAATATATATATATATATATATATATATATATATATATATATATATATATATATATACTATTTTTGTCAAAAATAAAGTCATAGACTAAGATGTTAGATGTTCCAATGTTGGCTATATTCAAACTAATGAATACATATGATAAAATGTAGGCCTATAATCTTTTTTTTTTTTTTTTTTTTTTACAAAGAAAGAGTACACTTGAAATATTGTTGAAATTGTAATTATTGTTGTAATTGTAAAATTTTTAATAAAATAGCAAAACATATTTACAAGAGAGATGTAAGCGAAATCTTAAATGGTCAATATAAGTCTTCTTCTAAATACATCTTTTGTCCTTGCATTGTGGCTCAGTCAGTGTCACACCTGAATGAATGGGCATTAGGCAGAGTCATTATGCAGAGTGGGTGGGACAAACTACTCCTCCTCCACGCCCCCCGCGCATAATGGCTTTCCAAGCAAAACCTGTTTTACACCATTTAAATCAATGTATTTTGTTTTGTGAATGATAAAGCCAGACCATTTTCACATAATTTTGAAGCTAGAACTCAAAGGGACAACATCCATTAGTGAAAAGTCTTGTGGACACATATTTAATATGTGTTTTGTGGTCTTAATTCAGCAACTTTCATTTTTATTTTTTCCAATAACCACGCATAAACATTATTCTCTTAAAAATACAAACATCTACATACACGTTGCTCGCATATTATGGTAGCCCTGTTTGTGCTATATAGAGTGAATTTACACCTTAGCCATTAACATGTTTATAAATAACTGAAAAAACCACAAATGTCAAGGCATGTCAGAACATCTCAAGGGCCCCAAAAACACCTTGGTCCCCAGAGGGTTAAGCTGCAGTATGTAACCTTTTTTTTGTTCAAAATTTACAAAATGTAATGAGGGAGTAGCCTACATCATGAATGCATTTTCCAAACCGTGTTTTTGTATTATCCTGAATCACTATGGTAAGCCTATATAATAACTTGTTTATTTTCAGACTACTTTACACTGGTCGGCACCGCTGCGAAGTAGCCCAGTACCTGCATGACTCTTCATAGACGTAGACAGAGAGAAGGAGCTCTGGCTACAGTGTTCTTTCACAAGAAGCTCGCAGTTTTAGTGTTTATTAACCGCTAGAGTGCCAAAAGTTACGGACTGCAGCTTTAAAAAATGTATTTGTCATTGAATCATTCATTCAGGAGACTCGCTCAAAAACGCTGATTCATCCAGTAATGAAACAAGTGAAGTCTTTATGAATCAATCATTCAAACTGAATGAAATATATTCTGTTTCACCTGTCTGGATTTTACAAAAAAATTCTAAATATGTTGAATTTGTTGTCATTACCAGTCTGTTAAACTCATTTGACAGGTATTAAGAAATAAACACTAAAACAGCTGTTTGAATTGAGTATTGTGCATTTTTTCCTTACTACTATTTTTTTATTAGGCTAGTTGTTTAATAATTTTAATGGAATCGGAACCAGAATCGACAGGTATTAAGAAATAAACACTAAAACAGCTGTTTGAATTGAGTATTGTGCATTTTTTCCTTACTACCATTTTTTTATTAGGCTAGTTGTTTAATAATTTTAATGGAATCGGAACCAGAATCGTTTGGCAGAACTGAAACCTGACAATTTCTTAAGATTCCCAACCCTAGTCACGTCTGTCTTCAATGTAAGAAAAAGCAAATATGTCTGCGAAGACAAAAAAGCAAAACAAGAAAAGGTAGTAATAAAGACCCCTGATCCCTAATGAAAAAGAGATGTTTTGAATAGAACATAAACTCTTTTTTAATATAAAGGTTATACTACATTAAACTGTATGTTTGCTTTATTATTATATTATATTATAGGTAAAAAAAAAATAACAGTACAGCATTTATATAATAGAATATAGTACAGAAAACTTTTAAAACATAAAAGCTCTAAAACAAACTCTATTTTTAGGAAATGAGAATTAGAGGACGCTGACTCTAGAATGAGTTCTCCATCTCCTGAATCAAACTGTGTGTCATTGAGGAGTGATCAGTCCATGATGAATATTCCCCTTGAATTCAGTGATGCAGTGACCTCTGACCCAAAGTGAGACACTATTTTTGCATTTAACACACAATTTTAACTAAGTATATGTAATTGGTGCATTCACAGTTTAGCTAGTACTCTAAAATGCCATTTTTTTCTTTTGTCAGTATCAGCAGGAGACAGAGATCAGAGTCCGCAGAACCCAGCTGTGTGTCTGTGAAGAGCAACACATCCATGGATCACCCATTTCAATTCAGTGATGAACCAGTGACCGCTGACCCTCTGTTAGTATAAACATGAAATTGCAAATTCACTGTAGTACAACTCATATAAATAGTGATTTAATAGACTCTAATGAAGTAACACTAATGTACTTAAGCATTTGCATACAATCTAAAATCAGTATCATATCATATTGATCTATAATGGTTACTGTAATCACTGTCATTTTGTTACTCTTTTCTTTTTAATTTCAACAGGAAGGAGATATATGAACCAATTAGATCTGTGCCCCCATCTACATCCCACTATCAGACCCATATCAGACAGGTAGAAACTGAAGCAGTCCTGCAGACACACAAGCTGGAGACTGGATACCTGCAGAGAGTCAAAGACCAGCACAAAACCAGCATGAAAAACAAGTATGAGAGATTATTTGAGGGAAACCAGCTCCAAGAGAATGAAGCCCTCCTGAGCAGGATCTACACACAGCTCTACATCATAGAGGGAGAGAGAGAAAGAGTTAATGAAGAACATGAATTTTTACAGATGGAGAAAACACAACACTCACAAGACAATGCAATCTACTGCAATGACATCTTTAAAAACTCACCTGAACCAGGATGTGAGGATAAAGACCAAATCAAGACTGTTCTTACTAAAGGCATCGCTGGAATTGGAAAAACCATCTCTATGCAGAAGTTTGTTCTGGACTGGGCCGAGGGAAAAGGTAATCAGGATGTAGATTTCATGTTTGTTCTTCCATTTCGAGAGCTGAACTTGATTGGAGATCATCAGTACAGTCTCCACAGACTTCTGCTGGACTTTCATCCTGAACTTCAAGATGTGGACTCAAAGATTTATGATGAGTGCAGAGTTGTATTCATCTTTGATGGTCTGGATGAAAGCAGAATTACACTGTTTTCAGATGATCAGAAGGTTTCTGATGTGACTGAGACTTCATCAGTAGGTGTATTGATTTCAAACCTCATGAAAGGAGAGCTTCTTCCCTCTGCTCTCATCTGGATCACCTCCAGACCAGCAGCAGCCAATCAGATCCCCAGCAAATACATCAACCGTGTGACAGAAATTCAGGGATTCAGTGAGCCTCAGAAGGAGGAATATTTCAGGAAGAGAATTAGTGATGAGCATCAAGCCACCAGAATCATCTCACTCATCAGAAGAGCAAGAAGCCTCGACATCATGTGCCAGATACCCGTCTTCTGCTGGATCACATCCACTGTGTTTCAAATCATTCTGAAACTAGATCTCAGTGCAGAAATCCCTCAAACTCTGACTGAAATGTACATCCAGTTCCTGCTGATTCAGATCAACATGAGGAATCAGAAGTATGAAGAGAGAAATACAGAGAAATTCCTGCAGTCTAACAGAGAAGTGATTGTGAAACTTGCTGAACTGGCTTTTAAACAGCTGATGAAGGGCAATGTGATGTTCTATGAGGAGGACCTGAGAGAGAGTTGCATAGACGTCACTGATGCCTCAGTGTATTCTGGGATTTGCACTGAGATCTTTAAGGAGAAATCTGTGATAAATCAGAGAAAAGTCTACAGCTTCATTCATTTGAGCATCCAGGAGTTTCTTGCTGCTTTCCATGTGTTTTACTGTTATTTAAACAGCACCATGGAGACCCTTAAGGTTTTTGATTCAATGTATAATCTGCTTAAAGGTGTAGTAGATAAAGCCCTTGAGAGTGAGAATGGACATCTGGATCTGTTTCTGCGGTTCCTGTTGGGAGTCTCACTGGAGTCCAATCAGAGACTCTTACAGGATCTACTGAAACAAACAGAGAACAGCTCAGAGAGCATCAAGAAAACTGCGCAGTACATTAAAGAGAAGATCAAAGATGGACATGAACTCTCCACTGAAAGATCCATCAATCTGTTTCTCTGTCTGCTGCAAGTTAAAGATCAGACTCTGTCCAGAGAGATTCAGGAGTTTGTGAAATCAAACAAAAATCAGAAACTCTCTCCTGCTCACTCTTCAACAATTGCCTACATGCTTCAGATTTCAGAGGAGGTGCTAGATGAGCTGGACCTTAAGAAATATAACACATCAGATGAGGGTAGAAGAAGACTGATACCAGCTGTGGTCAACTGCAGAAAAGCCCTGTGAGTGATTTAATCCTGACTTTCTTCAAGATTCTTTATGAATGAAAGTTTCTGTTGTCATGCCAAGTAAAACATCTTGTATCATTTATTTTCAGAATGGAATATAGCTGATATTATTGAAATACCCATTATAGAAAGAGGTTAAGAATTTAATTCTTATGTATTTTTCTCTTTTTCAGTCTCGCTGGCTGTAATCTCTCTGGTCAGTCCTTTGAAATTGTGTCATCAGCTCTACAATCCTCAAACTGTCTCTTGAGAGAGCTGGACCTGAGTAACAATGACCTGCAGAATTCAGGAGTGAAGCTGCTCTCTGATGGACTGAAGAGTGCAAACTGTCAGCTGGAGATCCTGAGGTATTAAGAACAAAGAAGAGATAATGTACAGTCAGTCATAATGGTAATGTGTCTGTAGATGTGTGTCTGTAGATTATATAACTGTGTGTCTGTAGGTTGTCTGGCTGTATGGTAACAGAGGAAGGCTGCAGTTATGTGTCTTCAGCTCTGAGTTCAAACCCCTCACACCTGAGAGAGCTGGATCTGAGCTACAATCATCCAGGAGAATCAGGAGTCCAGCTGCTAAACAACAAACTGAAGGATCCAAACTACAGACTGAATATACTTAAGTATGTGTAGCAGTAAGAGCCTTATTTGGTTTTACAGTAGATTGCTAATACTGTAAATCTCAGTTGATTAAAATAAAGTTGAACAAACTGTGAATATTACCCACTTAAATTTAAATGCCTAAGTAAATTATTGCTTAAATACAGTGTTATGTCACGCAGCATAATTCCTATAGCACTTCATACAATATAGACTGTTTCAAAGCAGCTTCAGAGTAATAAACAGGAAAATAATATAATTTTGTTGCAAAGTTTTAAATTATTAAACAAATACAAATTCAGCTGTAAACCAGCTCTATAGAGAATAATAGGGGGTGGGGCTGAATTTGTATTTGTTTAATAATTTCTATCTGGGCAGCAGTAGTACTTTGTAAAAGATACAAGATCCTAAACAGTCAAAATAATCATCAAAGATGAGGATATTGGGCCTTCAGAGCCAAAGCAGTATGTATAATTTCTGGTCACACTTTAGTTTACGGTCCAATTCTCACTATCAACTATAATTTTTGACATAATTACTGCTTATTAATAGTAAGGTAGTTGATAAGTTTAGGTATTGGGTAGGATTAAGGGATGTAGGCAGAATAAGGCACTAATATGTGCTTTATAATTACTACTAAACATCTGAAATCCTAGTAATATGCATGCTACAACTAGTTAATAGTGAGAATTGGTGTCACAGTTATGTTCAGTTGAACTTGGTTTGCACTTTTTCCCTGCCTGAGTTTGTTACCATAATGACCTAGTTAAGTTAATACTTCCATTCAGCTGTACACCTCAATAGGCCCTGAGCACCAAGGTGCGAGGACCCTCTTGGAATTGACCTGTTTATATCGCTTTTATTTAGTTTTCCCTGCTTCCGTTTGAGTTTGTCTGGCCTTGTCTATGCTATGTCCTTGTGTGAGTAAAGCTAATCCAGTGTTCCTGAGTATATATACACAGATATCAAGTCAGAGGCAGCCCGATCAAAAGTTGGATTTGGGATTGTTCAGGCTCTGACGCAATCGGGAGCAGGAAAATAGTTGTAATGACACCACACAATTAAGGATTTTTGTGACAAAAAGGAGGTTGCGAGAAGCCTCGAATTGGGCCACCCCCCCCTAAATCGTAGGGGGTTGCAAATCGTGCCCAAAATCAAGCTTAAAATCTTCAAGTATGTGGCCAGCCTTAGAGGATAGAATATACAATTTATACAGTATAAAAATCATTATGTCTAGAGAAAGTCCCTATAAAACATGAAAACCCAACATGTGTGTGTCATGACTCGTATGCCTGCATGCAAGATGAGGGTCATCTAATGCAGAGTTCAGACATGTTACAATAGTCTCTGTCAGATTATCCGATTGTTACCCCCAAGATCTTGTCTTGGACAAGAAAGCAGGGTTTCCGCGTAGTCGTCCACTATGACACACTATACATGATGGATTGTGCCAAAATCTGGCTGATATATAGTATTCTTTTTTTTTTTTACCACTCATTTTAATTGTACCATTATGTCACTATGTGCCAAAATAGTAAAATCATTTCATTAGTATATTGAATATTATTTGTTAGTGTGTGTGTGTGTGTGTGTGTTTGTCTCATTTTAGTTTGGACCATGGAGGACATTTAAGGATAAGACCAGGCCTGAGAAAATGTAAGTCCACACACGCACAGGGTTATAATGTTTTATGGGGACATTTGCAT
Source organism: Squalius cephalus (assembly GCF_949319135.1). Classification (NCBI taxonomy): domain Eukaryota; kingdom Metazoa; phylum Chordata; class Actinopteri; order Cypriniformes; family Leuciscidae; genus Squalius; species Squalius cephalus. Next base: position 26,985,951 of record NC_137125.1, read on the forward strand.
TTTATACTGTACAAACTGTATATTCTATCCCCTGACCTTAACCCTACATCTAAATCACAAAAAAAAAAAACTTTATGCATTTTTACATTTTCAAAAAACATCACTTAGTACGATTTATAAGCTGGTTTCCTCATGGGGACAAAAAAATTCGGATATTACCATCTTTGTGGGGACAAATAACATAGGGTTTACCAGGACCACACACACACACACACACACACACGCACACGTACATATTTAATGATGTCATTGATGTTCTGATCTGTCTTCTGTGTTCAGATGCCTGTGATCTCACACTGGATCCAAACACAGCACACACTCAACTCATTCTGACTGAAGGGAACAAAAAAGCAACATTTGAGGCAGAGCACCAGCCGTATCCTGATCATCCAGAGAGATTTGTGACCCATGAGCAGGTTCTGTGTCGAGAGAGTCTGACTGGACGCTGTTACTGGGAGGTTACATGGGTTGGCTCTGGTCATATAGCAGTGACATATAAAGAAATCTGCAGGAAAGAAGGGAGCGAATGTCGGTTTGGACGCAATGAAAAGTCCTGGACTCTTTTCTTTTGTGATAAGCTGTACACTTTTTGGCACAATAGTAAGAACATTGACATACCTGCTCCTTCACCCTCCTCTAACACAGTAGGAGTGTATCTGGACTGGTCGGCTAACATTCTGTCCTTCTACAGCATCTCTGACACTCACACACTCACACATTTACACACATTCACCCCCACATTTACTGAACCTGTCTATGCTGGATTTGTAGTTTATCCTGAGTCTTCATTGTCTCTGACTCAGATTGACCTGCAGTGAGAAACCACAGAAATTCATATTGAAGCCATTTTCCACCTCTGAGCAAAATTAAATTAAAATGAATTATGACATTGCTTTCTTTCTTACAATTATGAAAGTTGCAATTGTAGGCTACAGTTGGTACTTAACCTGAATAATACTTTTACCGCCACCGTTTCAGTAAAATTGGGGGTGTGTATTTGCTGCCTTTCACTGCTAAGTGGCGCTACAATCACAGACTTTGAAAAGTGTCAGTTTATTCTCTCTATTGCGTAATCTGCCGCTGCGTCGCGGCTCATTGAGAGCTGGTATCAGATAGCTACAAATTTTTAGTTAAACGACTTCATAATCACAATACTGAAATTAAAGTTCAAATTTAGAACTGAAACAAATGTAGGCTTCTAGTATTGCATCAGATTTAAGCAAAGCAGGCTAAACGTTAACATTGTGTGCCCAGTTCTTCTAGGCTGCATCTCAGGTTATATGCATCTATATAATAGGTATTATACTTTGTGTTATTTTAATTTGTTAGTAGATTTATTAACTGAAACATAACAGTGAAATAAATTAAACAAAATGATTAATTTAAATATTGTCAGGACTTGCTAACCGATGTTAGTCAGCAGCAGTTGTGTTTTAGCATTCTTTATTATTTTAAGCTTTCAGACGATAGTTCTGTGGTCAATGCTACAACATGTTCGAAACTCAGCTATATAAACTGATTCCATAATTTTGTCTCTAGATTAATAGATTAATTTGTCGAAAATAAAAACTTTTGAAATGTGCATTTATTGATTCTAAACACTTTTAAGAGCTTTGTTATTCATTGTCTGTCATTTTTATTAACAGGCTTTAGACGATACATTGTAGCCATGCTGTTAACCGATGTTGGCCAACAATATTTATGTTTTACCATTCTTGATGCTAGGTAACAGTTTATTAAAGTCAAGCGTTTTGTTTAATTAATAATGGCACATTCCAGTAGAGCCTCTGTTGCGCTGCACAGACGACAAAACCCGAACGTGCTGTTGAAGGCAGATTATCAGATGATCGCACCAGAAAATCACAATGGCCTGAACATGATGAAGCTCGTCTTTAATCTGCTAAATTAGTTTTGTGAATCATTCACGAAATTGAGATGACTGACAGTGATACCATAGCAACGAAAGAAAATTTTCAAAACCGATCCATAGGCCTACATTAAACAACTCCGAAAAAGACTCAGAAAAAGAAAGAGAATATAAATGAGAAATATAGAATCTTATTCTTGCAACATTTTAAATTTGTATTGCCAAAGAAATTTCAGCTTTGCTGTGTACAATTAAAACAGTACAAAATGAAAATAGTAGGCTACAAAGCAACATAAATTATGAACAGTTGCTTTCTTTGCCTCTCTTTCGCAGATGCGCTGGATCTCTTTTTGCAAGTTTCTTTTGTCGCCCTCACTGCACGCGCCTGGTCTCTCTCGAGCTAAAGCTAATAAAACTGTAAGTCACTGCGTGTCACCAATGACAAAAAACAACTGTAACAAATTATTTAGCCTTTGTTGCTTCAAAGAAACAGAATGCCTAGTTGAATTCACCTTACAATAAAACGAGGTTGATTGTGAATTAAAGAGCTCTGTATCTGCTGATCACTCGCATTCGTTTAGTTGGCATGAATGCGTTTCGGCAGTAGTTCATGTTTAGATAATGCCAGATTGTTGACAATCATACACACTGCTCAAACATTCTAAAACTCTACAAAACCAGTTGAATCAACTGGATTGAACACTTCAAATAAAATAAAAAGGGCCTACATTTGGACACATTGAGAGATTTATCCTGAAAGGAACTTTGCCTGCTCTTTAAGAGAAGCGATAAAGCCACTTCACTGGCCCTCCAAACCCCCCACATGCTATCTGAGTCTGAGACTGACTTAAAACAAAGAGAAGTCGCAATTCACACTTAAATTCTAGACATTAGCCTATTCTAGACATTAGCATTATTAAAGTGTTGATAATGAAGGAATTTAATCATTTAGGCTACTTGTAGTAATATTTCTGTCATAAAAGTTTATCAATTAAATATTTCGTTATTTCAATGATTGAAGAATTAAAATCAGTTTAGACCAGCTTTTTCCAAGCAAAACGAAATACAAACAAATTGTTGTATTGTAGAAAATGTCCAACGCAGTATTAAATTACACAGATTTTTTTGGGATCCTTACAACCAGCGTGCAATTTGTGGATAAAGCAGAGTTTTTTTTTTTTTTTTTAAATAGGCCTAAATCTCAAACCACAGTGGGTATTTTGTGTTTCTGTTAAACTTAATACCATTTATAGAATAATTATGAAACAATATCGCACCATTTCGACAAAGAAATTATTTGATCTGTTTTATACATTTTAATTCAGGGTGATTTAGCTACATTTAATTAGAGCGAGATTTTTACCCTTGTCCTTTCCTCATTGGGAAGCGCTCATACACATGTTTGAGTAGATCCTCTGCGCCTCTCGTTTTTATATGGATTACATAATCAGATATTTATTCACATTTAAAGCTTTAGACATATTTCTTAGCGTGACTGAGCTGAGGCAAGTGGCCTTAGTTCATTTTTTTGACTCCAGTTCCCGGAGACAGAGACGACAGAAAACGTTTTGTCGTTACCCTATTGTAAGTGTAGGCTACTGTACATGAATAAAAGTAGACCTTTTACAGTTTTAAAAGATGATATCTTGTCTGTATAACCAAAAAGGACGGAGTATATTAAGTTCTTTTAGCTGTTATGAGAAAACTAAATCCAAGTGAACACGAATTCAACATGCCAGAATAAAACCCGATTTTAGAACAATGCGTAGTGCCACTCGGCCTGGTGTGCCAAAATACTTAATTAAAAACTTCAATATTTCGTTCAAAACAATCCCAAAATGCTTTGTAAGACATTTTCAAAAGCTGTTTATACATTAACCCTCTGGGGTCTGGGGTGTTTTTGGGGTCCTTGAGATGTTCTGACATGCCCTGACATTTGTGCTTTTTTCAGTTGCTTATAAACATATCCTAGTGATCTGAGTGATCTGTTGGGTTTATATTCAGTGAGCATATCTGCAATATATTGAGGTCCTAGGCCATTGAATGATTTATATACCAGTAATAATACTTTAAAATCAATCCTAAATTTAACTGGGAGCCAGTGTAAAGACCTGAGGACTGGTGTGATATGTTCATATTTTCTGGTTCTGCTCAGAATCCTGGCGGCAGCGTTCTGTGTGAGCTGCAACTGTCTTATGGTCTTTTTGGGAAGGCCAGTGAGGAGTCCGTTACAATAATCCACCCTGCTGGTGATGAAAGCATGAACAAGTTTCTCTAAGTCTTGTCTGGAAACAAAGCATCTAATTCTTGCAATATTTTTCAGATGATAGTATGCTGATTTAGTTATTGCTTTGACATGACTACTGAAACTAAGGTCTGACTCTAGTGTCACACCAAGATTCCTAACTTGATTTTTAGTTGTTTGACCCCTAGAGTGAAGGTATGCGTTAACCTTGAGAACTTCATCTTTGTTTCCAAACGCAATGACTTCAGTTTTGTCTTTGTTTAACTGAAGAAAGTTTTGACACATCCAACTGTTGACTTCATCGATGCATTGGCACAGGGAGTCAATGGGGCTGTAATCGTTAGGCGATAGGGCTAAGTCGAGCTGTGTGTCGTCTGCATAGCTGTGGTAAGCAATTTGGTTCTTTCTCATTATTTGGCTCATTGGGAGCATATACAGGTTGAACAGGAGTGGCGCAAGAATTGAGCCTTGAGGGACTCCGCATGTCATGGATGTCCACTCAGACTTATGGTCTCCTATACTCACATAATAACCTCTCCCATCTAAGTATGACCTGAACCATTTTAGGACTATCCCAGAAAGCCCCACCCAGTTTTCCAGCCTGTCAAGAAGTATGTTGTGATCGACAGTGTCAAATGCAGCACTGAGGTCGAGTAGTACCAGCACTGATAATTTGCCTGAATCAGTATTTAAGCGAATATCATTTATTATCTTTATGAGCGCTGTCTCTGTGCTGTGGTGTGGTCGGAAACCAGATTGAAAATTGTCAAAGTATCCATTCGAGCATAAGAATTTGTTCAGCTGATTGAGGACAACTTTTTCAATGATCTTGCCTATGAAAGGAAGATTTGAAATCGGCCTATAGTTGCTTAATATGGTCTTATCCAGATTGTTCTTTTTCAGGAGGGGCTTGACAACTGCAGTTTTCAGGGAGTTTGGAAAACTCCCAGAGAGAAGTGAGGCATTTACCAGTTCTAGAAGATCTGCTTCTAAACTGTTTAACACACTTTTGAAAAATGATGTGGGAAGCATGTCAAGAGCGCAGGTTGATGTTTTAAGGTGCTGTACGGTTTCTTCCAAAATTTTGCCATCAATTTCTTTGAAATCAGACATAGTAACTACTTTCTCAGGTGGTCTGATCTGTCTGACCCCAGCGCAACTCGATGTGCTGATCACCTTTCTGATATTATTGATTTTCTCAGAGAAGAAAGAAGCAAACTCACTGCACTTATTGTCTGAGAGCATTTCACTGGGAATCTGACTTGGGGGGTTTGTCAGTCTCTCTACAGTAGCAAAAAGAGTGCGTGTGTTGTTTAAATTACTGTTTATAATATTTGAGTCTGTCTAGCTTTGCCTAGTTCCATATTGAAAGCATGGATGCTGTCTTTGTAGATGTTATAATGGACTACAATTTTTGTCTTCCGCCACATGCACTCTGCTTTTCTGCATTGTCTTTTCATATTTTGCACTGTTGTTGAGTTTCTCCAAGGTGCTTTTTGTCTGCCACTCTTCTTCCTGACTTTCACAGGAGCAATATCATCAATTACACTTTTAACTTTTGAGTTAAAAGAATCAAGGAGAAAATCAACAGAGTCTGCAGATATGCTTGGTGTTAAGGATATAGCCTTCATAAATAGTACACTAGTGGGTAACACTTTAGAATACTGTTCCTTCATTAATGAATAATTACACAGGAACAAACGAGTAACGAATTATTAACATTCTAGTTACTACTATTAACTAACAAGAAACTCTGATTAACAAATTATTAAGTAATAGCGCTCAGATGAATGTAGTAGTTTATTATTAGCTAATCAATAACTACTATTTTTTTCATACCTCCCAGAGAACTACTATCTACAGGTTCATAATTAACATGAATAATGCATAATTTATAATAAAAGGTAATGGTAACCCACTAGTAATGACTCAAGTATTACTACATCATTCTAAAGGAACTACTAATTATTTGGATCAGTATTCTAAAGTGAAAAACATGATAACTATCTAATATTGACTGAAGTCATTGTAAGCTTTTGAGATTTTTGTAAGATTTTGAATAGCAATTCCTTCCAATGGATTTGGTAACACTTTAGTCATTACTAGTGCGTTCCCATGATCTTCACTTTAGAATACTGATCCAAATAATTAGTAGTTCCTTTATAAAGATGTAGTAACACTTGATTCATTACTATCCAAAACCTTACAAAAGCCTTAAAAGCTTAAAAAAAAAAAACTTCAGTCAATATTAGGTTGGTATCATGTTTTTCACCGTCGAGACGGGTGTGGCTAACCTCTATAAAAGGAGCTCGAAAAGGCTGATTCACTTGATTTTCATCTCTTCAGCGAAGCTCACGCATCGCTGGATCACGAGGAAGCACGCGTCGTCTGAGTGACATCAGCGCTCGCCCCTCTCAGACTCAGAGGCATGCGAGTGCTGAACTATTTGGACGACTGGCTGATCCTAGCTCAATCACGATCACAGCTCGTGGAGCACAGAACCATTTTACTCGATCACCTCGAGAATCTTGGTATCACAGTCAATTGGACAAAGAGTTCGCTGAACCCCAGTCAAGCGATTTCGTTTCTGGGTACCATTCTGGACTCACAGTCTATGACAGCGCGGCTGTCGCCACAGCGCGTGCTGCACATTCAGCGCGCGGCGAGATCCTTCCGCTGCGGCGCAACTACCCCGCTCAGGAAGTTTCAAAGGATGCTGGGTCTCATGGCCTCAGCATCGCCAGTTCTTCAGCTGGGCTTGCTCCGCATGCGCCCTCTGCAGTTCTGGTTGAGAGCGCGAGTACCGCGCGGAGCGTGGGTGTCCGGCCGGTTACGTCTCAAGGTCAATCAGAGCTGTGTGGCAGCCCTGATACCTTGGATGGCGGACGACTGGTACCGATCAGGTGTAAGCCTGGGGACTTCCTCGGGAGTGAGGATGGTGTCGACAGACGCATCCACCTTGGGATGGGGAGCGCTGCTCGAGGGCAGACCGTTCTTCGGCCTGTGGTCAGAACGAGAAAAGCTCCAACATATCAACTGCCTGGAAATGCTGGCAGTGCACAACGCGCTGACGCGTTTTTGTCCCCAAATCAAGGACCAACACGTCGTAGTCCGTTCGGACAACACGGCCGTGGTGTCCTACATAAATCGCCAGGGCGGTCTCAGATCCAGATCCCTGTACAGGTTGGCGAAACGCCTCCTAACATGGGCTCAGCACAATTTGCGCTCGCTGAGAGCAGTGCATGTGCCTGGGCTCCAGAATTTGAGCCCAGACAGACTGTCCAGGAACAACATTCCCCTGGGCGAATGGTCTCTAAACCCACAAACAGTCCGGCTGTTGTGGGAGAGATTCGGCAGAGCGGAGGTGGACCTATTCACGTCCCGCGAAAACGCTCATTGCCCCGTGTTCTTTTCCAAGAACGACAGCGCGCTGTCCCGGATGTGGCCGCGCTGCCCGCTATACGCTTTTCCCCCCGTCTCCCTCCTGCCTCAGGTGTTAGAGCGGGTCAGGGAAACAAAATGCTCAGTACTGCTTGTAGCACCGTTCTGGAAGAACCAAGCATGGTTTCCAGTCCTGATGCAGTTAGCAGACATCGCTCCATGGCCAGTGCCATTGAGGAAAGATCTCCTCTCGCAGGCCGGGGGCTCGATTTGGCACCCACACCCGGAGTTGTGGTCCCTTCATGTGTGGGCGCTCAACGGATATCCGTTGATCTCGCAGAGGGAGTGATGAATACCATCACTCAGGCTAGAGCACCGTCGACTAGGCGGCTTTATGCCTCGAAGTGGTCGGTTTTTTCTCCGGCTGGTGTACAGCTCGGGGCCTATCACCCCTCGATTGTGAGGTGACGGAGGTTCTCTCCTTCCTACAGGAGCTGTTGGATAAGGGCAGATCCCCTTCCACGCTCAAAGTTTATGTGGCGGCTATTGCAGCGTTCTCTGGAACAACGCTAGGTCAGTCACTAGGAAGGAACGATTTAGTCATCCGCTTCCTCAGGGGAGCTAGGAGGCTGAATCCTCCCAGACCTCCTTCAGTCCCTATGTGGGACCTTTCTACGGTTTTGGCGGTCATGAAAGGTGCCCCTTTCGAGCCTATCCAATCTATTAGCCTCAAACATTTGTCTTTAAAACAGTGTTTTTGATGGCTCTCGCTTCGGTGAAGCGCATAGGCGACCTGCACGCGCTCTCCGTGAGCCCAGCGTGCTTAGAGTTTGGACCTAATGACTCTAAAGTCATACTCAAACCTAGGCATGGTTATGTGCCAAAATCCCTCAACACGCCGTTTCGGGCTCAGGTTATCTCCCTGTCTGCCCTGCCGGGATCAAGTGAGGAAGGGGACTCAAGTTTTCTTTGCCCCATTAGGGGTTTAAGAGCTTACGTGTCCCGCTCTGCTGTCTTCAGACAGACTGAGCAGCTCTTTGTCTCGTTCAGTGGACGTTCCAAGGGAATGGCTGTTTCGAAACAGAGCCTATCCAGATGGATAGTTGACGCCATAGCGCTGGCTTACACTGTCAAGGGCCTCCAGTGCCCGTTGGGCGTTAGAGCGCACTCCACGAGAGGCGTCGCCTCTTCGTGGGCTTGGTCTAGCGGGATTTCCTTACAGGACATATGTATGGCGGCAGGCTGGGCCTCGCCGCCTACATTTATTAGGTTTTACAACCTAGAGGTTCCCGCCTTGCAGTCTAAGCTACTATCGGTGTAGTCGAATCAGCTGTCTAACTAGAACACTGAAATCGCATGCGCAGCGCGCTACCGACTGTTTTATGGGCAGAATTGTGTAAGACCCACATTTCCCACATTAGTTCAGGTTCCCCACCCTGTCTATGTGATGTCATATTCGCGTCTGCGGAGGCGGCCATATAAGGACGGAGGGATCCCCTTTTGTCTCTAGACTCTCTCTATGAGGTCATGTTTTGCGTCTGCGGACACTACAATATAGGGAATTAAGGTCCCCCCCCCCTTTATTCCCAGACTCTCTGTGAGTCTATCTGGTGATTATGCACTGTATACCTGGGTTAGCTTCCAGTGATCGGTGTTTTATCCCAGCACGCACGGCGTTTTACAAGGGGTTCCCGTAGCGTTTTTACAAAAACGCAGTACGAGAGGACTCTCGTAAGAGAACGTACTCGGTTACTATCGTAACCTCGGTTCTCTCTAGAAGAGGGAACGAGTACTGCGTTCTCTGCCGTGCGTACGGTTCACTCTGGTTCGCTTCGGCGATGAAAATCAAGTGAATCAGCCTTTTCGAGCTCCTTTTATAGAGGTTAGCCACACCCGTCTCGGCGGGAAGTGGCAAGGAGGGCGCGAAGCGCCCTCATTGGCCTGACGTCACTTCAGGCCTCGCTCGATAGGCTTATGCAGTTGCCGCAGAACAGCCAATGAGCGAGCAAGCTGTCTCGCCATAGCTGTGTACTGCTGCAACGCGCTTTACATACAGATGGTGGACAACCAGAATGAGACTTTTACCGCCGCCGTTCCCGCGGCGGCAAAATTGGGATGTGTATTTGCTGCCTTTTACCGCTGAGTGGCGCTGTAATCACAGACTTTTAAAAGTGTCAGTTTATTATCTTTATGACGTAATCTGCCGCGGCAGTAATCTGAGCTGAGGTCACAAATAAATTCAAGATAAATATTGTGGTTAAACGAATTCAAATTCATTAAATTTAAACAAAGTAGACACACGTTAACATTGTGTGCCCAGTTTTTCTATAATTTAGAAAGGCTATGTCAATAGGTTACTTGTCATTTACTTCGTGTTATTTGAATGTGTTTGTAGATTTATTAACTGAAACATAACAGTGAAATAAATTAAAATAATTTACCGTAAAATTAAAACATTTTCAGGACTTGCAGTTACTAACCGATGTTAGTCGGTTTAAGCATTCTTTGTTATATTCAGAATTAAATAGGCTTACATGTTGTTATGATTATCAATTGAATTCTTTAATAAATAATCAACCACAATGCCTATTACTGCCGCAGCAAAAATAAACCAGTCGAATTTCAAAGTCGTTCGCGAAATGACTAGGCTATACCGGGTGGCGCAAGTGACAGGGCAAAACAGCAGCAACTGCGGCATTTTAAAAGGTAAGTTTCCTATCTGTTTATTAAAAAAAAAAAAAAAAAAACGGCGCAAGATCTTGTAAAAAAAACCAAACACTTTTTTTCATTATTTGAACAAAAATGAGACTGATTGAATATGTAAAAATATAAACAAACAAAGCAGAGAAAATAGTAGACCTAGGCTATACAGACTATAGCTCTGTGGTCAATGCATTAACAATAGCATCTCGGAGCTTCAAACGATCTGAGATCGAATCTCAGTGTAGCCGACAGTGTTTATGTTTTTCCGTTCTTGATGCTTAAATATGCATCTGTTTATTAAAGTCAATCATCTTGTTTAATTATCAATTGTACATTACAACATAAATTTGCTACATTCCAGTTGAGCCGCTGCAAAGACGACACATCTGATGAAGGAAGACTGTCAGCCGATTGCACCAGAAAATGAAGATGATGAAGCTCGTCTTTAATCTGCTAAATTATTTTGTGTGTGTGTGTGAGAATCATTCATGAGATTGAGATGACTGACAGTGATACCCGGCCATAGCAACGGAAGACATTTTTCAAAACAGATCGAACAAATCAGAAAAATACTTTCAATACAGTATTGCTTTCAATTAAAAAATAAACAATGAAAATGTAAAAGAAAAAGAAAATTAATTAAGTTTAAAAACCCATCGCACATTTCAAGGTATGAATAAAGTGTCGGGACAGTTTATTTATTTAAACAGGGTTCCATCGATAGAGTTTATTCCCTTTGTGATGCAAAATAAGAAACACAGAATCTTATTCTTGCAACATTGTCAAAGAAATTGCAGCTAAATTAAAAAATTAAAACGGTACAAAACGAAAAAAGTTCAAAGCAACATAAATTAAGAACAGGCGTTTTTCTTTGCCTCTCTCGCGCTGGATATTTTTTTAGTAAGTTTGGTCTCCCTCACTGCGCGCGCCGGGTCTTTCTCGAAATTAAGCATTTCAGCGTAAAAAAACACCATACAGCTGATAATACTGTATATGTCGCTGTGTGTCATCCACACAAATCACGAAAGAAAAAACTGTAACAAATAGCTTTTGTTCCTTCAAAGATACAACATGCCTTGCTGAATTCACCTTACAATAAAATGAGGTGGGTCGCGAATTAAAGAGCTCTGTATCTGCTAAATTGAAATTGTGTGTGGAAAACCTTTAAATACAATCAATAAAACTACAATATATAATTTAATAAGATATAGGGCCTACTGTACATAGGCTATGGACTTTTGGAGATTTTGAGATTAATCCTTAAAAGAATTTTGCATTTGCCTGCTCATCAGGCTGGCTCCGACACTCTCCATAAGAAAGACGGAACATTAACACCTCTGTCCTGCACCCCCACGATAAAGCAACTATTGCCTTCTCCAAACCCCCCACAGGCTAGCTGAGTTTGCAAAACAAAACAAAGAGTTTGCCACTCGTCGTGGTGTGCCAAAACACTTAATTATAAACTTCAATATTTCATTCAAAACAATCTCAAAACGCTTTGTGACATTTTGAAAAGCCGTGGATGCATTACTGCCACTGGAACCATGAACGCAACAGAATACTGGTTCTGATTTTATTGTTTGTCGTTTAAACGTCACATACATACACACACACACACATACATATATATATATATATATATATATATATATATATATATATATATTTATTTATTTATTTATTTATTTATTTATTTTTTTTAAAGAACTGCTTTTGAAATTACTATTGGAATTATTATAGGCTACAGAAGTAAAGTCATTGTATAATATTTGTTCCTTAGTGTAAAATGGAAATGCATGGTGATTTTATTTTGTAAATAGGCTATAAGCAAAAAAACTATGTTTTAGAACTAGACAAATCTCTCTGCATCAACAATAGACTATAAAATGCATTCCCCTTACCTGACAGGGATCACTGGTGATCCCAGATTATTTTAGTTCAAAATATGTTTGAGCTTATATATCTCAATATTAATAACAGTCTGGTTAATTTTGAGTCTTGAACTATAAACTCTCAAGGGTTGGCTTTCTAAATGTATGTGTGTTATGTTTCTATTCAGAATTACTTATGAGCAGTAACCTTTTTATTTTGGGCATTTCATGTATGCAGCACTTGCCAAAATTGGGGGTGATGAGCAAGGGGTTAATAGGCTAATATAAAAATATCAATAGTCCAAGTTAGTTCGGGATTCGAACCCGTGTCATCTAAATGATCGTAACGTAAGTTCAACCACTCGGCCACGATTCACTCGTTGCGACATTGCCTAACGTTCCAGTGTGTGTTCGCTCACACGAGTGAGAAGCGCTCTTCATTCAAATGAATGCGCTGCCGCGTTTGTCGAACACTAATTCAACATGCCAGAATAAAACCTGGCTTTAGAACAATGCATAGCGCCACTCGTCGTGGTGTGCCAAAAAATTTACAATAATTTTGTTTAATTTATTTCAGTGTTAATGTTTGAGTTAAAAAAATCCTCTACAAATTAAATTAACACAAAGTCGGCTATAAGAGTCCTTTATAGGCTACGTAAAAAAGCAAAGGGCTTACAGTCTTAACATTTAGGCTACTTTGCTTAAATTCGATACATTTATTTTCAGTAGGGCCTAATAAATTTGTAGGGATGTAATTTCAGTATGCTTTACCAACGCTATGTATTCAATTAAAGTTCCAAGAGGTCTGGTCCATATTTTCTTCCCAGCTGACACTAATATGCAAGTGCACAGCAAAAATCACAACTTGTGCTTGCTGGAACGCAAGTTATTTAAGGTGTCTCAACTGTACACAGTCTACCCTACAGTGTGAATTCGTTACAAGGTTTCATTAAATTAAATTAATGTGCAGCAATTTGTACAAATAGAGTCTATAGGCCTACTATACTGTTGTAGCCATTAAATAATCTCATTTAGTATCATATTTGTTAAAATATTATAATGTTATTTTTTTCCATCTATGTTGAATATGAAAAGTGAACAGCACGAGTAAGATAGGATGCATTATATCGAGAGATGATATGGAGTGGGTCAGACATGATTTTGACCACTTCATTAAGTTTTGTTTAGTAGAAAACCTTTCTTTAAAGTGAATTTCGTTTTCTATAAATTGTATCTTAATTTTAATCAATTTTTCATCAACCAATTTCCTGGATTTAATAAGTAAGAGAAGCAAATATAACAGACACTAATCATGGAGGCGCCCGCGCGGTCACTTGCATTGCACGTCAGCTGGAGCGCATCTCATCCTCCTAACTTAACGAAACTCAGCGTATGCCTCACACAGACATGATAAATACATCAAATACACAAAGCTTGAAATGTCTTCAAACGAAATAATTCAAAACGAAAAGAAAAAGGCTACTCTCTGATGATGTCTTTATGTGCATTTCTCTCTAGGTGCGTTCACTACAAATATGGCGATCGTCAACTTCATCTTTGCAGCCGACACTGTCAGAAAACACTAGTTTATTGATAAAAATCAAGCACGCATCACCGGATTTACAAATGCACATCTTGCTTGTTGCACGCACACATATTATGTCGAAAAAACGAAATATTATGTTGAAATAACATTATTATTAATAATACATCTTTTAGAATATTTGATTAAATGCTGATTGTTGCGCTTGTTCAATTTAATAAAATTAAAACTTTAATTGTGATAATTAAAATAATTGAAAATTAAATATTTAGTGGCCAAGTTTTGCTAATTTATTATATAGGCTATTATATGCCTATTGCCTATATTGAGTAGGTATATATATACAAGGCATATATTAAGTTATTTTAGCTGTTATGAGAAAAATAAATCTAACGAAATCTAAAATCTAAATCTAATAAATCTAAAAAAAAATTCTAACGCCAATTCAACATGCCAGAATAAAACCTCATTTTTGAACAATGCGTAACGCCACTCGGCCTGGTGTGCCAAAGCACTACATTTTAAACTTCAATGTTTAATTCAAAACAATCTCAAAACGCGTTGTGACATTTTTTAAAGCAGTAGCCTATATACATTAAGGGCATTGAAACCAGGATCTTAACTAAAACGCGTTCCGCGTAATCTCTCAAAAATTATGCCACACTACTCCATGTATTTTTTTTTTTAAGGACTGCTTTTGAAATCACTATAAATTACTATGCAATTGTATCGCTCACGAGAGCTCTTCGTTTATCTAATTCCTCAATAGAATAGTAAAAATATTCAGCGTCATTGCTCCTAATATCGTCTCTATTTTTAACTTTTGATTCTATTTTTTCAGTTCTAAAATTGATTCTATCTTTGGTTCTATTCTGTTGTAGCCTAATAGGCCTATTTATATATATGAAAAATATGCCTATTAGGCTTAGGGTTTTATATTTAACCCACTTACATTTTAAAATACGGCAATTGCTGCTGTTTTGCACAATGTCCCTTTGCGCCACCTGGCGGTCATTTCGGGAACGACTTTGAAATGCGGCTGGTTTATTGGCGCGGCGGTAATAGGCATTCTGGTTGTCCACCATCTGTATATGGAAAATTAAGGATAATTTTTTGCTTCAGTATTTCGTGAAAAAATAGTTTTTCCCGTAGCGTTTTTACAAAACCGCAGTACTCGTTCCCTCTTCTAGAGAGAACCGAGGTTACGATACTAACCGAGTACGTTATTCATTAATGAAGGAACAGTATTCTAAAGTGTTACCCACTAGTGTTCTCATTTAAGCATCTCTTCTTGACAGACACAGATCTAGCTTCAATGGCAGGAGAGATCAATATATCAAAGAAAATACAGAAATGATCAGACAGCGCTACATCCTTAATAACAATCGATGAAATGTTTAGACTCTTACTGATAAGTAAATCTAGAGTGTGTCCATGATTGTGTGTGGGTCCATGTACATGCTGAGTCAAATCAAAAGTTTTTAAAACAGTTTTGATTTCTTTTGCCATATTGTTTTCTGCAATATCTATGTGAATGTTAAAATCCCCAGCAATGGCAAAACAGTCAAACTCTGAGGTAATTGTTGATAACAGTTCTGTAAAGTCCTCAGCAAAGGCTGGAGAGTATTTTGGAGGCCTGTAAATAACTAGACAAATCTCTCTGCATTTATAATGTAACGGTTTGCTTTTGTTAAATTTAACCAATTCTGTTGTAGCCTAATAGGCTATTTTAAAAAAGTTGTATTATTTTTAGAAGTTTGTTCTATTGTTTCGTTTTTTTTTTTTTTTTTTTTTTACATATTCAATCAGTCTCATTCTTGTTGAAATAATGAAAAAAAGACCTTGTGCTGTGTTATAAGAGATATATAATAGTATACATATAAACTTTTATTTGTACGAACAGTGAACTATGTATACTATAAGTTGTATATGATCATTTGTTTAAACATTAACCAAATTTTCTTTATTTAATAATAAAATTATTACTTTGTAACATGCAGTTTCAACTCCACCAAATCTTTATTTGTTTCATTATTGTACAGCAAATGTCAATAGTTCTTGTTTAGATTTTTCATGTTTGTTGTAGGCTTATTTGGAAATTACCATAGATGTAGTATTTCATCCTTACTGTTAATTGACATTAGCCCCACTTACGTTTCAAAATGCAGCAATTGCTGCTGTTTTGCAAAATGTCCCTTTGCGCCAACTGGCGGTCATTTCGCAAATGACTTTGAAATGCGAAAAAATGCGGTAATAGGTATTCTGGTTGACTACCTATTGTATAGTCACGTTGGTTGTAAGCAGAGGTGGGTAGAGTATCCAAAAACTGTACTCAAGTAAAAGTACAAGTACTTATAGAAATATTTACTCAAAGTAAAAGTAAAAGTAATAATCTTAATAGTTACTTGAGTAAGAGTAAAAAAGTATCCAATGAAAAAACTACTCAAGTAGTGAGTAACTAGTTACTTCGGATCATATAGGCCTATATATATATATATATATATATATATATATATATATATATATGTATGTATGAAGACTTCATGATGCAAAAGCCTCTGAGTGCCATCTGAAATTTTCTTCTAAAACAATCATTTGTATCAAGCTCGTATATTTAAGTTCAGTAATTTCACTTTAATGACAATTAATAGGTAGGCTACTTTTCATTGCCATTTAAGTGTGAACAAACATACAAGCTTGATAAAAATGCTCTTTTAGAAGAAAATTTCAGATGGTACTTAGAGGCTTTTGCCTCTGAAGTCGTCATATATATAAAATGATATTATTTAGATTGTTTATTTAAATGACTATTATTATCAGCTATCTTTGCAACAAAAACAGAAGAGAGACGTAAGCATTATTTCTGCCATCTGTATAGCTCGAAAATCATTGCCTGTCCTCTGGTTTGTATAATAGTAACTTATACAACTACATTTGGATTATTAGACAATGTCGAAATAAAGTGAATCTGCAGAGTGTTGCATTCAAAGGTATTGACAGAGAAGAGTTAAAAACTCTTCACATGTGCTCGCGCTCATGACTGAACATCTGAACACACAAAAAACAAAACAAATAAAAGTACATTGACGGATCTTCTTCTGACTGTTCTCCAAAATATAATCAAATGTATATTTTTGCAAGCATGTTTAAACTGGTTAACTGTCTACGGCAGGCAAAGGCATTCGTTTTCAAGTCGAGTTCGCAAGCCACTGTGCAACGATACACACAATACTGCGGGATGGCGGGTGTTCATAAACTGTGAACAATGGTAGCTTTATTTAATGTAAATTAATGTATATGTCCAAAAAACGGGTAATGTCATACTTTCTAGTATCGTGGCGTAATAATCTGTTTGGTTGTAAAATGTATTACCTGAGTGAAATGAAATCGAATATATCGTCCTGACTCCTGTGGAATCATTCATTCACAGACAGCTTACGAAGATGTTCAAGTTCAACTAATAAAGATCTTCATCGCTGGCAAAAATATGATGCATTTGAAGATTTGCTCTCACTTGACTGCACTGTAGGTCCACTGCCACTTCATCTAACGCTCTTGATGTGCTTAAATCTTCCTGTTACGACTCCGAGTCCAGTGTGAATTGAAATCGCTTCAGACGATTCAGTGCGTGCAGGAACTGAACAGATCATTCAAACTGATTCGCGAACCGATTTAGACAGATCTGCCAACTTGTTTGATCAAGTCTTTGAACAGAATCGACTCAAAAGAGTCATTCATTTGTGAATTGAGCATCGCTCAAGTCCAGAAAAAAGATACAGCGCGCTTGGAATAAACTACGCATTTAACAACACATATTGCAATAATAACGAGAGGAATGTCGCCCAATGTAACGAAGTAAAAGTACAGTTTTTTCATTAGAAATGTACTCGAGTAAAAGTAAAAAGTACCCACATTCAAATCTACTCTTAAAAGTACAATTTTTCTAAAAAAGTACTCAAGTAAATGTAACGAAGTAAATGTACTTCGTTACTACCCACCTCTGGTTGTAAGCATCTGTAACCCTGGTAGGCAGAAATTTCTATTCTAACCCCTTAACACAATTTCGCTTCTCTGTTTGCGATCATATCATTTTAAGCCACTAAACTCTAGGAACGTTTTCAGTCTAGTGATCCAGTAAGCGAATGCATTTAAACAATCGGTCCAAAGCGGCGCTAAATCAGTGGCGAATAATTTAACAATTTTTTCACTGACAAAAACAAGAAGATTATCAAGTACTGTTTCTGAGACACGAAGGTTGAGGATCCAAAATTTATTGAAAGGGTAATCCAGAATCGTAATCAAAAACAGGCAAAAGGTCATAAACACTGGGTAAACACTCCGAACAATAACAGGGCACAGGCAAACAGGGAAATCCATGAGAGACAGGCGAACAGGGTAAATCCAAAAGACAGGAAAACAGGTCAAAACCAAAGAACAGGAAAGTGCTCAGAATTGCAGTATGACACTAGACAAGACTTCACAGAGAATGACTGAATAAACCAGGTATATAAAGACAGAATTATCAGGAGTAATGACACACAGGTGAAAGTAATCAGGGATAATGAGTCCGGGCTGTCTTGTGGTTGAAGGAGAGAACCCAAACGCAGACGATATGCAGACACTCAAGGTTTATTACAACACAAAACAGAAAACAAAACCCACGAGGGGGCAAAACAGGACTGGAGGAGAGTTCACCTTGACTAAGACAAAATAATAAACGAAGACTAGATACTGACTTGACAGGAAACAAACAGCAACACAAACTCACAATTCTCATTAACAGGATTCAGACGAAGTACTCACAGGACTGTCACAGAGTTTAACACGCAATGTTTGACAATGTACCGACACAGGACAGAAAACATGAGGGGATTAAATAGGGAGCAAACTAATCAGGAACACAGGTGAAAGCGATGATATAATAATTGATGAGATAACAAGGGGGCGGGGTAAGGTGACAAGACAACGCAAGCACACAGCCCAAACAAATGGCCATGTGCTTACACATAAAACATGAGTCTGTCATGATCCTGCCTCAAGACAAGAGAAGATCTGGGACATGAAGGCAGAATCATGACAGAACCCCCTCCTTAAGGAGCGGCTTCCAGATTAAACACAGGACAAGACCGACCGTGACATAGACACAAACCAACAATACATGACAAAAACTAACAAAGGCAGACACGAATAAACTATAACAGGGTTGGGATGGACAATAAAAACAACAAACAAGGAAGGGGAGGAGGAGGAAACATTGAGTCCATGGGGGGAAATCCAGAGGGGATAGGTGAGATGGGGGGCTTGGGTTGACGGGACGAGGGCTTTGGACAAGGATTATGGGCAAGTTTAGATGAAGAAACACGAGGTAAAGTCTTGGTGAAAACAGTCCGGGGCTGGGCAACGACAGGGGTGATAGGGAAAACACACGGCGACTTGACAGGAGTCTTGACAGGGACAACAGGGGGCGACAACACGGGAGACAAATCAGGGGATGAAGCGGATGATTGTGGTACAGGTTCAGAACTTCTTTAGCGGCTAGATCGGCCGCAACTCTCTCAGCAGATCCAGGATCGGCCCCTTCTGCAGCGGATTCTGGGACAGCGCTTGCTGTAGCGGCCTCTGGGACAGCGCTTGCAGTAGCGGCCTCTGGGACAGCGCTTGCAGTAGCGGCCTCTGGGACAGCGCTTGCAGTAGCGGCCTCTGGGACAGCGCTTGCAGTAGCGGCCTCTGGGACAGCGCTTGCAGTAGCGGCCTCTGGGACAGCGCTTGCAGTAGCGGCCTCTGGGACAGCGCTTGCAGTAGCGGCCTCTGGGACAGCGCTTGCAGTAGCGGCCTCTGGGACAGCGCTTGCAGTAGCGGCCTCTGGGAGAGCGCTTGCAGTAGCGGCCTCTGGGACAGCCAAAGATGAAGGACGGAAGGCTCCCTTCCTCCTTTTCTTTCTCCTAGGTCGCAGTGCGGAAGTCATAGCTGGACTAGTGGCCGGTTGGAGAAGCTCCGCGGGGACCGTAACTGGTGCTGGAAGGGCAGTCTCAGGCAGCGTTGACTCTGTCGAGGATGATTCAGAAGGAGAATCCCATGAAATCCATCTCCCTCGTTTGCCACGGAGATCAGCGGGTGTGGATGAAACCTCGGGAGAAGAAACGGAGAGAGCCTGATCCCCTAGAGTGACGACAGCTAGGACTCGACCCTCAGGGACCACTGGAAGCATGGCAGATGAAAACCTTGTGGGGTCCTTTGACTCTCTCCGAGATAAGCAATCCACCATTGCTCGAAATGGGCGAAGAGTCAGCTCCTCTCGTTCAGACAGAGGAGGAGGAGAATTGAGACCAGCGATGAAATAGCGAGAAACCAGGACCTCAGGCAGGAAGAATCTTTTCTCTTCCACGACTTGGGCATACCTCTTCAGGGACAACTCACCCTGGGGAGGGAACAGAAGTCTTCCATTTCTACTGTCGGCAATGGCCAACTGCCACCATCGTTCTTGGTCAGTCGGCTGTGGTTTAGCGGGAGAAGACATACAGTCTGCTGGGTTCTTCTTTGGTCGGTACATTCTGTCATGTGGTTGAAGGAGAGAACCCAAACGCAGACGATATGCAGACACTCAAGGTTTATTACAACACAAAACAGAAAACAAAACCCATGAGGGGGCAAAACAGGACTGGAGGAGAGTTCACCTTGACTAAGACAAAATAATAAACGAAGACTAGATACTGACTTGACGATGACTTGACAGAAAACAAACAGCAACACAAACTCACAATTCTCATTAACAGGATTCAGACGAAGTACTCACAGGACTGTCACCGAGTTTAACATGCAATGTTTGACAATGTACCGACACAGGACAGAAAACATGAGGGGATTAAATAGGGAGCAAACTAATCAGGAACACAGGTGAAAGCGATGATATAATAATTACAAGATGAGATAACAAGGTGGCGGGGTAAGGTGACAAGACAACGCAAGCACACAGCCCAAACAAATGGCCATGTGCTTACACATAAAACATGAGTCTGTCATGATCCTGCCTCAAGACAAGAGAAGATCTGGGACATGAAGGCAGAATCATGACACCGGGCAATGGGTTATAAGATGTAAGGCTTGTTTGACTTTGTGCAGCTCTGGTTGAACTTTATTCTTTTACAAACAGATGCTGTATTAAGCAGTATATAAAGTATTGAATGAAAATGTCTGTGTATTTGAAAAATATTGCATTTATTTCACTTCAGCTGTGGTAAAGTATGCAAACAAAGCACAAGCGTCACTATGGGAAGCAGAAATTGTCCGACTTCACGTCTCCATTTTCAGCAACACGGTCACGATCGGTCACATCCAGCCACAGCCAATGTCGAACACACCTGTTGTCTATGAGGAAATGACAATAGTCTGTGGTGTTGTGCCCTCTAGTGAACAATGAGGGAACTCCAGCTGGAGATCGTGACAAAGATAACTAAATAAAAACTAGTTCTGAATGACAAAAACTGATGAAAATCTATTGACATTTTTGTCACCGAGTAAAACCGTGACAAAATTGTTATGGAGGGAAGATTTGGGAAGAGATCCAGTCAGAAATGAAAGCTTTAGCATAAGTAATCACATTATAATACTCGTGGTATAAAAGATTGGTACTTACACACGTTTGAGTTCGCAGATGCTGACTCTTCCATTCACCTCCATCCTCCCCACCACCTCCAAGACGGATCCTTCCCTCCATCCTCCCCACCACCACCACCAGGATGGTCCCTTCCCATACCTCACAGGGGGTCGGCTGCGCCCCTGCCTTTGTCTTCAGGCAGGATATGCAGAGTCCGGACCCTCAGATTGCGAGCTACGGATGGGGCCTACGCCAAATAACTTTATTGCTTGCTGGGCTGTTAATAAATGTATAATTGTCACAGTATTTACTCTCCCGAGTCTTTCTGGTAGAACTGATGTCCTGCTTGGTAGATACACACATTTTTTATTGTAACATGCTTATCATCCTGTAAATTGATAAGACATAAATTGACAAACACTTGCTGCATGTCACATGTCACATAAAACATTCAATAATGTCTGGGAGAAAGTGAAGTGCAGATATATGGATAAATCTGAAAAAGCGTATTGACGCAAAAGAGCTCAATTCAGTCCAGTTTTCTGTGCACACACAGAAAGCCGCCTCTCAGACTCCAGCGCAAGTACTGAATTGAGCTCTCTTTCGAATCTTTCTGTAGTCTGGCTATCACCAGACCAAGCACAATCTTTTAAGATTGAACATTAGTCTGGGGAATCTGCTCTGTATTTTCTACTGCACAAGAGGTGTGATCAACGGGCATAGTTCAAATGACTCTGTACACAATTGGATAGTCCTTCAACCAATCAGACCAACGATCCGGGTGACGTACTTTGCAGAGCGACGTAAAAACTCCAGGCAGGAAACGTGTCAACAAACGTGTTGGTTTGTAGCATTGATCAGCAGTTTGCAGAATTGATCAGCGGTTTGCAGAAGCAGCAATGGCATCGAGCGATTTTCTCAGGTTGTGCAAAAAAAAAACATGAAAGTGAGTGGTATTTACACCCACTCGAGCGATTTGTTTGCTAAACTAAAGAAGCCATTGAGCATCGTCGAGAGGTTAAAAGGAGTTGGTCCCTGCAGATTTGTAACGGAAGCAGGATAGAAAAATCATTTTGATTACAGACTTTGGCTCAGGCATTTCAAAATTATTAAAATAACATTTGAGATGCTGTGCGATGTGATTGGTCTGTTGGTTAGTCCAGTTATCCAAACACATGATCTGTTGAGGCAAAGTCACGAGTTCTTTGTCGTCGCCATCGCGGGGTTTATTTGTTGAATGTGTTTCCATCATTTTTTATTCGTATGTCTTCTTATTGGATTAAAAAAGAAATGTATCTGCCTCAATTGAGCACATATGTTTTTTATGTGCATTTTTCCATTCAGAATTTAATAAAAATTGTTAGAAGAATGTTTCAGGAACATCATACTAACCTTAAAACAACGTTCAACTGACATTAAGAAAACTGTAAATTTTTACATTCACATTGCAAACAGAATGTTTGAAAAAAAAAAAAAGTTAGCTTTTTTTTAAAAAAATAAAAATAATAATAATTATTATTGGTTATTGAAAATGAATAAATACATAAACATAGATAAAAAGTTCCTATTTTATCACCATCTATGTGTGTGTGTTTTGGTGTAATTGAGTATCAGTTCTTTGCAGATGATGTGGTTTTAACATGTGACATCTGACTAACCAGAAATGCACATGTGACTTCAAAGAAACAGTGTCAATCATTAAAGCAATTATGTTTATTAGAACTAAAGTAAGAAAGTCGGAATAAAAAACCCTAAAGAAAAAAGGGTGTTTTCAGGAAGATGTGGTTCTAAATAGAACCTTTAAACAACGTCTTTTTTGTATTATGAGGAAGGTAATTAGATTGCTATCCCAGTGTACTGAAGTGTTAAGCAGGCATGTGATCAGTCAATGACAAAAAACAAGGAAGGAATGCCACAAAATGCTGCTTGTTCTGCTTTTTTTTCTCTCCCTCTCTGAGGAGACCTCTGTACCTTTGGTTTGAGATTTTTACATTTCTGCAAAGCTAGACATACTGAACTCTCCTTGGTGTTCCTGGAGTAGTACTGAATGGCTGACACCTGCATAGCCTCCAGGTTGTATTTTTCTGCTTCATTTGATTTATGTCTTTACACTGAGGTTGGCAGATTTAGCTTGCATGATGTTGGACATTACACTGAATGTTGAAACCACCTGTGGCCCATAAAACGGGCAGAGTGCTGATAGTGCAAGCTTGTATTGGGTACCTCTCCGTTTTCCTCACAACATTCCACCAATAAGCATCTCTTGTCCTCTCTGTTATCCAAGGCAGAGTAAAGTCACTTGTATATAATTAAATAACAAGAAAGGTGCGGTTAAGGGTACGTTTACATGACAACGATATGCCTAAAATGGAGAAGTTTTTCCTTTGAGTTTTCTGCGTACAGACGACACCATTGTCAAAACGATTCCCATTCACACAGATCCGCGAAAACAACTAAAAATGTTGTATTCTGCTGCCAGGCCATTAGATGGCGATGAAACACTATAGACTGAACACGTAATGCGCATGACTTCATTGTCTTCAGAGGTTCATTTTTTTGTTGTTTACTCGGAGACTGTTTTCAAAAACTTCCATTTTGAATGAATGAATGAATGGCTTTATTTCGAACATGTAAAATAAACAACAATAATAATAATAATGCAATAAAAGCTAATGGGCAACAAACAATATTAACATATACATCATTTTAATCTGTTTATCTCCACACACCAAGAAATACAAAAATAACATAGTTTTTGCACATTTTTCAAGTAAATTTTACATTTATGGAAATTAAGTTAATCTACTTAACTAAGCCGAGTAAAATTAACTAAGTGAATAAGTAAATATAACTTGGCCTGTTCAATTATATTGAGTAATTTTTACTTACAAATCTGATGTAATTAATATAATTAAGTAAAACCATTTGCTATTTTAAATACATTTTACTTGTTTTATGCAGTACTGGTAATTATTTTAAATTAAATTAAATGTTACTTTTATAATGTGACAAAATAATACTGTGACAATGTGCAGTTAAAGCTGCAGTCCATAGTTTTTCCTCTTTGTCGCCATCTCTGTTCGAAATCTGCAATTGCAGTTATTCGCGTAATTATCAACTTTACGTGGGTTGTACCTCGGCATGGCACAGCGTGGATGAATCCAATGTTTTGAGGAGAATGTGCGACTGTCAGTCACCGCGCCGGTGTGGATGCTGTCATTCGCAATCACAGATTCACCAGAAAATGTCATCTGAACAAGTAAGTAACATCCACTTTTGTTCTGACCAACTAAGGGAAAAAAAGCATTGCAGTAAATCGCGCTGATTAAATCTAATGATCGCTGTATCATATCACGTCAAACTGTGCAAATTATACTTTGTTCTCAAATAACAACATCAGCATTGCGTGACTACATTTAATGTGTATTAGGGCTACCTGTAGTTCAGTTTCCTTTTCTGTGCAGTCTAATTTCTAATTGTCATACCAACAAATTATTGTTTTTTAGAACTGGTTCTCTTTGAAATACAAACATGTGTATCTGTAATCAGATGCATATTTAAAACTGGAATATAATCAAATTCTTACCTTTCAAAAGCCCTTCCGATATTTATCCTTGTTTTCGCATGGGCCAGCTGCAGTCTCTTTTTTTCTGTAGCCAATCCGAAGTCTTTTGTATTTTACAACAGGTGAATCTCCAGTTTTTTTAATTTATTTATTATAGAATAGCCTCTTGTGATGCAACATCTCATTTTCAAGAGGGTCCTATAAACACAAATACAATAGTTGTCACTGGTGATTGTCGTTTGAACCTTTCTGGATCCGCCATCAAATCAAATTGATAAGTTAATTATATCAAGTGCTGTAAGAAAAGGCTATAGGCTAAATCTCCACCTCCAACATCCTCACACGCAATATAGCTTACTAGCCGGGACTGTCATGATCCTGCCATCTAGTCTTTAATTTTCCCTGGTCTTGAGGCAGGATCATGACAGACCCATGTTTTATGTGTAAGCACATGGCCATTTGTTTGGGCTGTGTGCTTGCGTTGTCTCGTCACGTAACCCCGCCCCCTTGTTACCCTTGTTTAGTCATTATTAATTAATCTGTGTCACCTGTTGTTATCAATAGTTTCTCCCTATTTAATCCCCTTGTGTTTGCTGTCCTGTGCCAGTTCATTGCCATTTATTATGTGAAACCTACCGTGAGTAACCTGTTGAAAGTCTTGTGAAGAGTTTGATCCTGTCTTAACTGTTAGTCTATTGTCTAGTTTCTTGTTTGAGTCTAAGTCTAGTCAGTCTAATATAGTCTTCCCTGTCTTGTTTTGCCCCCTTGTGGGTTTTGTTTTCTGTTTTCTGTCATCAATAAATCCTGTGTGTCCTGCAAACTGTCTGCGATTGGGTTCATCCTGTATCCTCATAACAGGGACATCTTCTTTGTGTATAGATGTGACGTAATGACGCAAAGAAATGCTTGAATTTCCCGTGAAAATCCACCAGGACCACTGGAATTAAAAACATTATTACAAGCTTACCGTTTTGAATCGACCTAAGGCAAGCAGATAGTTTTGAACACTGGCTGGTTATGTACTTGCTCAAATTTATTTTGGATCATTTTTAACCCAAAAAAGTTACGGACTGCAGCTTTAAGAGTAATTTATTAAGAAATAACAAGCATCTACAGAAACCTATAATGCTTAATATTTGGATGTTAAACACTTTGGATGTTTATCGTTGCTCAAGCTGCTTAAACCTTTACTTTCAATGATACATTAAATGCACATTAGAACTCTAAAATTAGCAGTTCTATGCATCGTAGAACAGGTTTTTTCCAAGGGTACAGTTCTGCAGTCACAAAATGAGTGAGTCAACAAAGCAGATAAATGCCTATGAACATCCACAGAACAAAACATGTAAATTAAGTCAAGTTAATTCTAAATTTCAGTATCAAAACATGACTAACAAACTGCTGTTACAAATAAAACCTGCTAACCAAGCCCCCACCCCCCACCCTTAGGAAACTCAGAAAGTCCTTGCCCAAGTGCATTTAGAAAGCCTTTTAAGCTAACAAAAAACCTGAAATACAAATCCTGCAATTTGTAAATGTAAAAACATTTGTACAAAACAGTTTTATCAAATGATGGCAACCATTATCAACTCAGTTGCATGCACATCTGTTATGTTAACAACAAATACAAATATAAATATAAATGTAAAGGTTGCACACAATGAACATTTTGGAACAAGAGTCAACAAGGCAGATAAATGCCTATGAACATCCATGGAAATATTTCAAGCAAGCAGCTTGTTTTTCAAAGACCGTACTTTTAGGAGAGAGCTTCAGACGATCAAGATCCAGAAACAATTTCTGGAAAACCTCAAAAGTGTACTTCAGCTTTGAGGGATACTGAAGATTTAAGGCATGTATCAGTCCCATCAGGAGAGCACAAGCTTTCTCAGTATTTCCACATTTAGTTAGGACCTTGCTTCCTTCAAGCAGAATGGACACCACTGGCTCTCCGTTTCCATGGACAAGAATCATGAGGACATCTTCCGTGAAGTTTTCTTGATTGCCATCCTTATGCAATCCAGGAGGATGAGGGGAAAAAAGCTATTTTAAAAGGTTAATACCCTCATATGCTGTAATGTTATATAAACATTAAAGAAAAAAGTTTAGGACAATTTCACATCTTTCCACATGACAGGTTGGAGCAGCCTACCAGGCTTTGCGGTTTTGTTTCACCAATATGAGAATCAGTGTTGGGGTAGTTACTCAAAAAAAGTAATTAGTTACTAGTTACTTCTGTACATTGTAATGAGATTACTTTACTAGTTACTGCATTTGAAAAGTAACTTCACTACTAATTACTTTACTTTCCCGTTTCTTAATTTACCGTGTAGATACATGGACAAACATCATAGCCCTATCATCACTTAGCCTGTCCACATAGTGTTTATAAATGTAGCCTGTACAAAATGGCATGTAAAACCATATGAAAGAACAATATCCATGTCTGCACAAAGAAATATGCCTCACTGTAAAATCCACAAACAACTGGATAAAGGACAAATGTCCGCGGTGGTAGACACATAATCAGGGCTGGACTGGGACAAAAAAAAAAAAATCGGCCCTGGCATTTTGGCCATAATAATAATAGCAGACTAATAGACATATATTGTAAAACAAATGCACTGAAAAATAAAGGAAACTTTCATAATTAGTTTTGTACTAATTTCAATACTTGAAAGAGATAAGCACATGATCTTTTATTTTGACGGAAACTGCATCAAGCTTTTATTTTGGCGGAAAACATGGTTTACAAACGCGTCTCATTAAATTTATAGTAAATTACGGTAATCGTCAACTATGCAGATGTGGAAATAATGCGTTACTGGGTAATGGGTTCCTACACTCATGACATAGCCTAAGTGTTTTGAAAGTAACTGTTAGTTCTGCTTACCACAGGCTCTACACTTTCTCATCTCTGTCCTTATCCTCCTCTCTATCCTCATCATCAGCCACAGGAGCTGATCAAGGTCCTGCTGCTGCAGAAAACATTTTGACACATTTTACAGTGTCTGCTTGAAGGGCCTGTGTCTATTTTTCACGCTATTTCTCTGCACATTCCTTGCGTTTCTTCTCCATCTCTCAGACTATTTTGACAGATAAACACTGACACACTGCACGCTCGCTCAAAGCCCAAAGGGGGAGGTGTTTAAAGATGTGATTGGACCAGCCCAGTGTCAATCAAGAAAAGATCCAATGGGACAAGGTGTTTCATGGGCCGGTCAGCTAACTTATCAGGAAAACAAAACTGACGCAGACTTTTTTTAACTAATGCATTACACCGGCACGCACTTAACCCAGCGCCGCCAATTAAGCAAAACGAATGGGCCGCCGATGTATGAGTTTTATGGTCCGTTAAGACAAAAAACAGAAAAAGAAAAAAAGTATGAGATGTTGGCCCAAAAGGCACGTCAGCCCACTGGGAATCTCCCTGTAGTCCCGATGGCCAGTACTTGCTGCCTAGGCATAGAGTGTATTTCACGCAAATATTGTTGTCCTTTCGAGCAATAAACTGAAAGTAATGTGAATATCGCCACTGGCCGAAACCCCCTGTCTCCGTCTCCATTTCCCGCTCCCCTTCGCACCAGCAGCTACGTCACTCAGATCTCTATGACAACGGTGCCCAGGGAAGCACACACACACACACACAGGCATGCACGCACCACTTAAACAGATCAGAGCTTTACACGCAGGCAAACACGGCTTGGGTAACGCAGGAAAGTGCGTTCCTATACTCTAGTAAAGTAATGTAGTTACCGATATTTTTAGTGTAATGCGTTACTTTACTTCGTTACCTAAAAAAGTAATATCGTTACTGTAATCCGTTACTTTGTAACTCGTTACCCCCAACACTGATGAGAATGACTGGGCTTCTGTGATTGGGAAATTAGTTATTTTTACTTAAGAAGCCATCACATATTTCATCCAAAAATATAAATTTGGTACTTATTCACCCACCCTTGTATTGTTTGAACATCCAATCCAATAAACATCCAATATCCAGTGTGCAGAGCCGCCTTAACCTAATGTTAGGCCCCGGGGCTGAGAGGTTTTGTAGGCCCCCCATCCCCTCGATTTATAGAGTCTCATTTTAAAAAAGTGTAATATCTAGGTAATCTACATCACAAAATGCATTAGTTTCTTTCGAGACCTACAACAGTGAGTTTTCCCTCTTTGAGCCAGAAAACACCATAATATTGTTATTATTAACATTTCTACCAGAAAGACTTGGGAGAATTGATTTGTAACAATAAACATTTATTTAGAAGCTCAGCAAGCAATCAGGTTCTTTGGCGTAGGCCCCGTTCGTAACTCGCATTCAGAGGGTACGGAATCTGCGAGTCCCGCCTGAAGACGGAGGCGGTGTGAGGAAATCAGAACGGATACAATTGCAAGTAAAATGGCGTTTATTGAGATGGTCAGAAACGCACAACACAGGTCGGGGAAAACAAACACTCAGATGACGATTGTAGCACAGGGACTTTGATGACATCCGGTGGTGGTGAAGTGATCGGCGTGTACGGGAAACCAGGAACCAGTGGAACATCCAGACGAGGTGACGAATAACAACGAATCCACATGACGAATAATCCACAGCAGGAAACAGAGAGCCACACGGGAACAGGACACGACACCGGGGAAACCACAACGATCTGACAACATGAGATGGGAATTACTGCACATATAAAGGGAACGGGGATTGATCACAGCTGGCGACACTAATCAACACAATGAGTAACCACACCCACACCCACACACAGACACACACACTCACATCAGAAATGAGACAGCCGATTCATGAACCATGACAGGCGGGGGCGCAGCCCACCCCCGGCGAAGTAAGGAAAGGGGCCATCTGGTGGTGGTGGGGTGGATGGAGGAAAAGAACATTCTGAAGTCTTCAGGATGGAGGGGATAGCCTGTCTGGTGGTATTAGGGATGATGGAGGGAGGACCCGACTTGGTGGAGTAGGGGGATTGGAGGAAAGGTCCCGTCTTAGTGGAGGCGGGGAGGATGGTGGTACTGGAGCGACAGCATCTGCGAACTCAGACATGTGTAAGTACTACCCTTTTATGCTACAGTAAATGATATGATTGGATAGATGAAGAGGTAATTAGTGACGTGAACGATTGAGTCTTCCTGGCAGAACTTGCGCTAGCTTCATATCACTGAGTCCACTTGAGCATAAACACAAGACACTTTATTTAATAACCACACACAGCAACTAAATTTCAACTTTATGCAAATGAGAAGAGATTTTCGTGAGTGACAACCAATAGGAAAGAAGCCTTTCAGTGGAGCTCAGCTCCCATCACGGTCTCGAGTGCAGTGCAGGCAAGACAGAAGAGTTTGAGGGCGATTTCACTGTTTTATATGATTTCACTGTAACTAACCACAAACATGGATATAATAAAATGATGCATGGAAAAGAAACTGTCGACAGTCTCAGTGAGTTTAATTCATACATTTATACTGCCCTACAAAACAAAAAGGCAGTAACTGCATTTTTGTTCAAAAATGAGTTATTATCATTTTCATGACATTCAAGGCATCCTTTGTTATGTGACAAAACATCTTATCTCAAATGTGTGTCGTTTTGGAGAAAAATGGTCGTTTGTACAGTAACTGCAAAAAGCCCTAGTGAAACAAAGCATGAGTACAGTAACATCCATTACTGTATTCTTGTTATGTTTTACCTAACAAAAAATAACCGTGTTGCTGCGCAGTGAAGTTACTGTTTCCATGGTGAACACACACAGCTGATTTCGCGGCATCCTCACAAGACGGTTTTAACATTTGCGATTTCACCCTTCTAACTTCACACAAAATTTGGTTGAGATGGCACAAAGCTGGGGAAAGAAGATGGTCGAACTGGCGTTGAAAAGAAAATACCCGGAGAATGGTAAGTAACAGTGACAGATTAAACATTTAGAGGCTAGGCTATCACAATATAAACACCTGTCAGCTGCCAGGGCGGGACTTCCTCTCAGAGGTCCATTCAGATAGCATTATGCTAATTGACAGGCAATGTTTTAAATAGCTTTGCTTACCTGCCCCTGATCCTCCCTGCTCCTAGCTGTAACTTTATCCTCTGTAACTTCATCGCCGATGCCATGTCATCATTTTGTTGTTCATGTCACAAAGTTATAATCCAACCAGCGGTGGAAAAATATTCAATAACTAGAAAAGCACTCAGAGAGCACTAACCTCTGTCAAGGTAGCCTAATAGGTCACTGAGGCAATACAAATTCCAAATGTCCCGTGTTACGGATCACCACCAAAATGTAGTCACCTGTTCCTTGTCCTAATGCCCATGTTGTCTGAAAATGTCATCCAAATCCGTACAGTACTTTTCGAGTTATCTTACTAACGAACAGACAGACAGAAACAGCACCAAAAGATAACCTTTGGGTGGAGGTAAAACTTCTAAAGGCATCAGGCTATCCCATAACATCCAAGCAGCCAGCGTGATCTTCTTCGCTCTTATTAGCCTAAATGAACGGCATCTTCTTTTTTCATAGGCTAATCATTCACAGCGTTGTTGTCCAGCAGGAGAATATAACTGTCCATAAACACAGCTATCGGTGTAACAGTTATTCTTTAACGTGACAGGTGTCTGTTCAACTTAAAACACACTCTCTTCGCGGCCGCTGTTTGAAGACTATGTCCGCTGTTTAGAGAAGTTAGCGAGTTGTGAGCAAAACTGACATCTTTCTCTTTACTGTAAGCATCCATGCTTTCAACAAAAACAAACTTCTGCAGAGCGAGCCGGCAGGTATTTACGCCCCCCCCCCCCCCCCCCCTTAGCTCTCAGGCTCAAACACATTGGTTCCTGTTCCTAAGCATTTATTTATTGCACGGTTTCTTCTTCTGAATATAAAATTATATATTTAATTTGGATT
Organism: Squalius cephalus; assembly: GCF_949319135.1. Classification (NCBI taxonomy): domain Eukaryota; kingdom Metazoa; phylum Chordata; class Actinopteri; order Cypriniformes; family Leuciscidae; genus Squalius; species Squalius cephalus. The sequence continues at coordinate 27,017,622 of NC_137125.1, forward strand.
CCCCTTAATTATATTAACCTATGAAAATGTTGTCCCTCTGCATGACTGCAAGCTTCTATGTTTTATCCTATTATTGTAGGCCTAATGTAACTTATGAAACCAGGCTGCGTTTTTGTGTGTTGGCTTTTCTTTCTTCATTTTCATTAAGGGTGCAAAATTATTAATTTATTATTGTGTTAGCCTAATTCATGCATTATTTTGTCATGGACCTAATTGAAATTATTCCCTGTACAATGAAATATTATGATATACAGACATCAATATACATATATTGATCAGAGTGAAGATGTTGTTGTCATGTAGGTCCATATAATAATAATAATAATTTGTTGCAGTACACAGACAGATGTGGATTTACATTCATACCACTACTTTTCTCTCTTTTTCATTTAAGAGACACATGTAGGTATTCCATCAAAGAGGCAGCAAGTCCTGCCCCCCACTGAAGAAATGGAGTGGACCATCCTGGACACTTTACCGGATACCACCAGTGTGAACAGCTTATACGATGAATTACAGACCCAGATTATGTCCCAACCCCTACGATGACACAGACTGAAGTGGAACTTGGAGACCCAGGGGAACAAGTTCAAGAGCCAGAGCCCCAGCCAGAGAACACCAATGAGAGAGCCATGTGGTGCCAAATGTCGAAGAAGGTGTACAGACCATATTTCAGTCAATACTGGGAGATGACCTACATAGAAAGACGATCATGGATGTTTTACTCAGTTACTCCAATGCCAACCAAAAGAACAACAACCGGCCCAGAAAGTCGCCGTGGACGCTCATTCATCTACCGGCTGCAAAACCAGAAAGGAGAGCCAAGACAAGTCTGCAAAATGTTTTTCCTGTCATCATTGGGCTACCACCCTAAAAATGACAGTCTAGTCATTTCCATGATGGGGAAGTCGAACACCAGGCCACTGGTTCCATCCAAGGACCAGAGAGGAAGGCAGGCTGCAGTCAACAAGATGGACATCTCTCTGTATGCAGATGACATTTTAATTTTTACAAAAAATCCTTCTAAATCTCTTCCACATCTTCTTAAAATTTTTGAGAACTTCAGCAGTATTTCAGGCTATAAAATAAACTGGACAAAATCTGCTTTAATGCTGTTGGGGGGACTGGATGACCAGATATCACTTTTCAATATTCCAGTTGTTAGTAGTTTTATATATCTAGGAGTGTCCATCAGTCCCTCACTCAACCAGTTAACTGGATTCGACCATATAGCAAGTGAGCGCAAAACAAAGCTCCAAGAATACCACTCCAAATTGACACCTCCTGATAATCTGTGTCTTTGTAAGGTAAATGCTTTGATTCTGGGTTTTTTTCTGTTCCATAAATAAGAACTAATGATTGAATGTAGCTTCTTCCAATAACCACCCGGTGGAGCTGCTCATCATACTGCTCACAAAATTAACACGAGGCAATATGTTCATCTTAATGACTGAAAGTCTGGACTGAAAGGAAGTAGGGAGCATCCCCATCTATTCAGGTCACCCTCTACATTTTTTAGAACTTTATTATAGTTGTCAGCAGAGATTTTGGTGTCATGATGTTCCATTGAAGAATGTTTAACATATCCATATTGTTTGTCTAGTCTGATATATTCTAATATACCCCATAGTATAGTTAAACGCGATTTTGGACCAATAATCTCTTATCTTTTTACGGTATGGCATAAAGTCCACCGATTTGCTAAAATCCCAAACACATTCTTCGCTCAATCCCCTATCTTCAACAATCACTCACTTTTAATTGAGAAGAAACCAATTATGTTCCCTCAGTGGAGCAAAAGAGGGGTTTGTGTCCTCAAGGACATCATAGGGGAACAGGGTCTTCGTGCAGTCCATGACCTAGAGAGAGCGTACAATTTATCGGGCACTTTTTATTTTTATTTACAGTTACGCACAGCAATGCACGCTCAGGGCATTCCTTGGGGTATCGAGTTGGGGAATCATCCCATTCATGTAATCTTTGACACTAAGGGTAAAATTAATGGTATTGTCTCAGAGTTATATAAGTTTATAACTAAATCTTCATATAAGCCCTTATCATTTATTAGACTCTGGAAGACAGATATTAACATCTCCCAGGACCCAGACTGGTGCGCGGTTTGATCAAACATATCTCTATCGTCTAGAAACCCTGATCATCAAATGATACATTATAGATTAATCCATAGGTCTTACTTAACCCCGCGAAGATTACAGCAAATGAAACTTAGAGACAACCCATACTGTGATTTTTGTCCAGACAATACCATTGCTACTTTTTACCATATGGTGTGGCAGTGTCCAGAGGTCAATAGATTTTGGCATAGTGTTTCATCCATCATGTCTAGTATTATCAAAGGACCCATTCCTTTTTCACCATGCTTGCTTCTGCTCAATGACACATCGTCTCTAAAGCTAACTATTAACAATTGGCGTCTTCTTCTGGCTGTTTTGACAGCTGCCCAAAGAATGATAGTTTGTCGCTGGAAACGACCACATACATTGTTAGTGAGTAAATGGCTCTCTTCCTACCGGGATATTGTTCAGCTAGAGCTCTCTACAGCATGTTTACATTATGCCAAAACCTCTAATATTGACTGTTGGTCAGAGCTATTAGAGAAAATAAATGAAATGATTTAGATATGGTCAGACGTTTTCTCTTTTATTGTTTACATCTGATTTGTCTTACACAAATGCTGGCCAATTTTTTTTTTTTTTTTTTTTTGGGAATGTGCATCTAATGTATACAATGTGTTATGTTTAAATGTCTATAGCTCCATGTTGTACATACTCTTTATTTAATTTTATGTTATTACTACCTAGAATATTGTATTGACCTCTGTGAATTTTATAATATGAAGGAAGAAGCCATGATGTGCTTGATACTTTCAAGTATGAGATATCTATCTAATATACACAATGTCCAATGTCCTGCTCTGTGTTCTATGATGTTATGTGGATCTCTGTGGATATCATAATGATGGAGGAAGGATGGATGGGTGGTAATGGGAAAGGGTTGAGAGGTGTGTGTGTGTGTGTGTGTGTGTGTGTGTGTGTGTGTGTGTGTTTCCGCCCCTTTTTTTTTGTTAACTGTTCAATACCATGAGCGAATCTTGTTAGGGGTTGGAGGGTGGGTTTGGGCTGGGTAGGATATGGGGAGGAGAAGAGAAACGAGAAACAGGTACCACAATAAGCAACACTTTACTGTGCCACTTTTATATTTTTAATGATGATGTAATCAGCCTAAGGTTTTTCTTTCTCTTGAGAAGGTGTTTCCTCTCCAATGTGTACATAATGATTGTAAGAAAATAAATAAATAATTGATCACAAAAAAAAACAAGATGGACATGAAGACCCTTGATGACCACATTGAGTCCTTCCATCCTTGTGTGAGCCATTACAGATGGGAGCATGCCCCAAATCGATGGTACATGCCAAGTGACATCACAATAAAGATGATGCATTCAGACTACCTGGATAAAGGAAACGCCTGCTCCTATGAAGCATACAGGAAGATTGTAAAAGACAAAAAAATCAGCTTTGCCAAACTTGGGGAGGAGCAATGTGAGGACTGTTTGGAATATGCTGAACATGCGAACTGCCACACAGGGGAGACTGAAAGCTCAGATTGCCCAGAGTGCCTAAGGTGGAACAAACATAAGCAGTCTGCCCTAGAGAGCCGCCAAAGCTACCAGGCAGATGCAGAGAGGGACTGGCCGGACATGACATCAGTTCGGAGCGTGGACCTCCAGAAGGTAATAATGCTGCCACGCATACCAGGAGTCAAGTCAGCAGTATTTACTCGTCGCATCGTGGCATACCACAAAACATTTGCCTCAGTGGGGAAAAAAAAACAAAAAAAAAAACACCATCTCTGTATTGTGGCACGAGGGAATGGCTGGGCGAAGTTCAGTTGAAATTACATCAGCATACACAACTGCATTGGAGAAGGAGCGGGATGTACGCCACACCATATTCTGGGTGGACAACTGCAGTGCACAGAATAAGAACTGATGCCTTCTATCCTCACTCGTCACTCTTGTGAACAGTGACACCATTTCACAGGAGGACATCACACTAAAGTTTTTTGAGAGGGGACACACATTCATGAGCGCAGAGTTTCCACCATGGTGTTGAGCAGCAAATGAGGAGCCGTCCAGGTGGTGTGGTCTACGACTTCGAGGACTTTGTGAGTGTTGTGGCAAGCTCCAACTCCAGGAAGGTGGATGTTGTCAAATTGGAGAATGCCAATGTGCTAGATTGGAGGGATGGCCACTCCACCGTCAAGGTCAAGAAAGAGCAAGCAACAAAGCTTGGGGAGATGGCGGAGATACAGCTGCGGCGTGGCTCCAAGAGCCTCTTTTACAAACTATCCCATACGGAGAATGAATTTATGGAATTGGACTTCCTCATGAAGAAATTCTCGCTGAAGGTGCCCACACTTTTGCGACCTCAGAATAGAAGGGTTGAGGAGGTCAAGAAGAGAGACATCATCTGTAATCTTTGTCCTCTCATGCCACCAAACAGGAGGGTGTTCTGGTATTCCCTGCCTGTGAGCACACACACATTAATCTAATACTCACACATAATAATGTGGTCCTATTCAAAATAAATTGTCACCATTTGGGCCTTGATACAGCTTAGCAACGTGAGACTTTAAGCAGCCGTTTCAGCACCAGAACAGCTTCCGGGTGGAAAATATTGACCTAAAATGGTCAAATTAGTTTGGGTTTGGTATATCCATATTCAGGAAAACAAATGGTTCCAATTATTTCAAATACAGTGTATCTAACACACCCAGAGCCCAAGTTGTGGCAAAATAGTTTTTGGAGAATCTGTAGTTACTGCATTTTTCCTTGGTATGGTGCCACGTTTTTGGTAAGTAATACAAAGCAAGAATACAGTAACTGCAAAATAGGGGTAAAATATCAAATTAAATATGAGGATTGATATGTACAAAGAATAAGCTAATATAAAGTAACAAAACAGCCACATGTCCAATAATCTACCTACAACTACTTAGGCTGGATGACAGGATAACTTTAAAGTAATTTTTCTCAGTTCTGCACTCTGCGTAGTTACTGCCTTTTTGCTTTGTAGGGCAGTATAGTTCGAGTGTTGTAGTTTTATGATGCAAGTTTAGCACTGCTGCAGTTCATTTTACAGTTTCCCCTGCATTATGTTGACTATTAGGGACAAGAAAATTGATTATTTGTCAAATTCGGATGACGTTTTAGTAATTTATAACAGTATGAGTGAGTTTAATTTGTAGATTTATCGATCGTTAATCTAGTAAATTATTTAATCCACTGAACACTGCTGTGTGGTAATATAAAAACACTCTCCCAACAGCATATTGTTTCTTTTGAGCCTAATTCCTAGTCAAATTAAAATAATATAGTTGTATCACTTGTGATGGTGTTTTGTATAGATGTGGCCAGACGAGCAGTCTACCAATAACATTAGAGCGACAGCACTACCAACGCTGACATGCCCTGACATTTGTGCTTTTTTCAGTTGCTTATAAACAAATCAATGGCAAAAAAAAATGACACTCTATTTAGCACAAACAGGACTACCATAATATTTGAGCCACATGTATGTACATGTTTTCATTTTTGAGAGAATAATGTTTATGCATGGTTATTGAAAAAACTAAAAACTAAAGTTTCTGAAATAAGGCCACAAAACACATAGTAAATATGTGTCAATAAGACTTTTGACTAATGGATGTCGTCGCCTAGAGATTTTTCTTCAAAATGATGTGAAAATCATCCTGTCTAATCATTCACATAAAACGATACATTGATTTAAGTTTTGCGAAACACTTTTAGTTTGGAAAGCCAATATGCGGATGGGGCGTAAACGATCATGCATATTTAGTAGTTCACACCTGATGAGACAATGTCCCTGCATACTTAATGAGCCATTCATTCAGGTGTGTCACCTATAGCTAACTTAAATATACAAGCTTCATAAAAATGATCATTCTAGAAGAAAATTTCAGATGGCATTTAGAGGCTTTTGCATCTGAACTCTTCATATATATACACACATATATATATATATATATATATATATATATATATATATTATATATATATATACACTACCAAATTGGTTCACAGTTGGAGGCATCGCAATTTTTTTTTTTTTTTTTTCACAAATTGTGCTTGCAAAATGTATAATATCCGAGGTAAACATGTCAAGTAATTGTGCAGTTAATTCTCATACTGTATTTTCAGTTTTGGAATATTTATCCTCTCCCCAAATTTGTCACTAATAAAACAAAATACAAATTATTTAAAGAAAAAATTATATTTACTTGTTTACATCTACCTTATAAATATATGTTTTTTTATTAAAAAGGTTACAATTACAACAACAATTCAAGTTTAATCTTTCTTTTTAAAAACTAAAGTATACAAAACGTATTATTTGATGACTTTATTTTTGATAATTTTTGATATTTTTCCTCATCTCAGTATAGCAATAGTTTGCTAAAAGCTGTTCATTCAATACAGCAGTATTTGAAAATCAATAATATTTTGTAAAATTACATTTATATTTGCATTTATGTCAAAACCTAGACACTTTATTTCAACATATTTCAGTCGATTTTTACTCATCTCAGTATAGCAATACAGTTTGCTAAAACATTATCATTCATTCACACACGCGATTTAAATTTAAACTGTCTTTTTGCGAGCTGTGGTAAACAGCGCACATCTCTGCCGTTCATTCATTCATAAACAGAAACCCGATTCACGTGAGAAGGAAAAAAACTTACTACAGCATTCCTCAGCTCGCTCCTCGATATACCCGCACTTCTGAGGTACATTTTCCATTATTATTATTCCTCACAGCGCTGCGAGACGGTGTAAACAAGTAATGATCTGAATAAACTTGTGTTTTCTCGAGCTGATATGGGGGCGTTCACAGTTTGCACGGATTGCCTCAGTCATTTGCGTTTGAATAGCACGCGCTCTCCGAGGGCGGAGTCATATTACAAGTAATTAGATGAGATGAGAACGACTGACATCTCGCTCTTTTCTTACAGATTACATGAACTGAGAATATTTGTTTTTTATATAAATTACTTCATTTAAAAGAAGAGAATTCAAGCTTCATGCCTGTGTGTCTGTATGTCTGTTTGACTGAGTATTCGCTGAGTTACAGTTCATTTTCGGACGCGTTTCAGAATGGACTACACTGACAGAGAGAAGGCAGAACTCGCTTCGTGTTTATTTTTCTTTATTTGGCAAAAAGCACAACACTTTGTTTTTATTGTGAGTATACACAAAAATAATACACATTTAACAGAATCGATTGATGTATGAAACTCCTATGGAAAATCAAAGTCAACAGAGTAGCTATTTATGAGTTTCTTTTACACTGATAAAAAAAAAGCGACCTGGTATCGCCGGCGATACCGCCGACCTCAGGGGGTTAAAATGTCTCCTTGCTATATTTGACATATTCATAATCATTACTTTTGCCGGTTCTTTGTGACAGCTTTTAGATGCTTTATTGGCAGTGCCACCCACATGTTGAACGAGTCACACCGCATCAGCACCGAAAACAAGATTTTTTTCAAATCTAAAATCAAAAATCGTGATACGAACCAAATCGTAGGTTTGGTCTATCGTTACAGCCCTGGTAAGATGAGAAAGCAGGAGTTTATGGTTGTAAAAAACAATGGCTATCTGAACATCTTTGCCAAGCGCAAACCAGAAGTAATCAATAAATTATCGGGGAGGGTCATGCCTTTTTTCACAATCATTTTGGAGGGTCATAGAAAAATGTATTGCTGGCGAAGGGAGGGTCATGTATTTTTTGACTACAGATCTCAAAACTCCTCCGGTAGCCCCTTAAATAAAAAACGAACAGTCCCTTATCTCATGATTTCAAATTAATCTTTTAGTTGAACTCACTGGTATGATCTCTTTTATTGTTTGGGAATTGTAAAAAACTAGAATACAAATGGATTAAACTACTTAATTTAGTGAGTATACCATGATTGACAATGTAGTTTGATACCTTGCAGCAGCCATTTTGTAAAATGCAGTTTTCATGAAAATTGTCACTGGTGTTACTGTCACTGGTGTCACCTTCCTTATGGGTAACACCAGTGAAGATCAGTAACTGTAGCTACCTGGCTTAAGAAAGGTTTGACTCTTTGACTGATGATTCCCACACTTTATTTGAATATCTGTATTCACAGATAATATCACCGTTGGACGCCACAAGACGTAGTACACCACCATGACTCGTTGAGAATCAACGTAAGAGCTTGTACAAAAAGAGAAAACAAAACACCAAAATTAATAAACCTTGAAATAAACTTAAGACAACCTACATAACAACCTACTGTAGGCTATTTCATTCTTAATATCACAAAAAATGCAAAAACACAAATGCTGTCGAGTCCTGATAATGTTTTAATCATTTAGTTTCATTTATTTCAGTGCAAGTTTCAGATAAGAAATTAACTACAAATTAAAAGAACACAAAGGTCAAGACATATCCTATTGACATGCATAGCTTTCTAATTATAGAAAAACTGGGCTCACAGAGTGACGTTAAGGCTACTTTGCTTAAATTCGATACAAATAATAAAAGCCTATACATTTATTTTCAGTTCAAAATTTGTACTGTAATTTCACTTGAATTTATCAGCTACCAGTTCTCAACGAGCCGCGGCAGATTACACAATAGAGAGAATAAACTGACACTTTTCAAAGTCTGTGATTATAGCGTCTCTTAGTGGTGAAAGGCAGCAAATACACACCAATTTTCCCACGGTGGTAAAATTATTATTCTGGTTGACTACCAAATATATATATATATATATATATATATATATATATATATATATATATATACATATATATCACACACAGATCAACAGTCGTTTCTTTTCATGTCCAATCAGAAATAAATTTGGAAGCAAAACTTTGAAATACTCCCTTTGTAATTAGACTGAACATTTTCACCAATAATTTCTGGTATTTAATGAATACATTTTATCCTTGACATTTTTCTTGCAGCTTCTTTTATTTATTTTCTACTGATTCTTGGAAGATTGTCATTTTTAGATATTTTCTGAAGAAAACTATAATTTTTAAGATTCAAATGAAATTAATATGTCCACATTTTAATATTGGGGAGAAAAAAACACTGACTTTAATGTGTTTCAGCACTGATGTGTGATGTATGAACTCATACACTCTTTAATCTAGGGTTTTTAATCTCATCCCACATAGCAAAATTTGTCTGGCCCACTACAGGGCCACATCCTTGCTTCAATTCTGGCCCAGTTCTGGCTGGGTCCCCGGCCCAAAACTGGTCCACACATGGAAAATAGACACAAAAACAGTTCCTCTGGCCCAGATGAGGCCCACACCCTGTAAAATGATTTGTTTTGTTTATGTGGCCCAGTTCTGGCCCAGACACTGTAAAGTGACTTGTATTGTTTTATATGGCCCAGTTCTGGCCCAGACACTGTAAAGCAACTTTATTGTTTTACTTGGCCCAGTTCTGGCCCAGACACTGTAAAGTGACTTGTATTGTTTTATATGGCCCAGTTCTGGCACAGACACTGTAAAGCAACTTTATTGTTTTATTTGGCCCAGTTCTGGCCCAGACACTGTAAAGTGACTTAGTTTTATGTGGCCCAGTCCTGGCTCAGACTCTGTAAGACAGATCTGGCTGAGACTCGGCTTGGTCCCCGGGCCAGATGTGGTCCAGAAACTACGACATGTAATACATTTTAGCAGGAAAACACAAATTAAAACATTTAAAAAAGATTAAAGGCTTTTATTAAAAAAATAACAAATACACTATAACATGAACATGTATTAACAATGATCAAATAAACTATGAAATGAACATTGACACATTTTAAACAATAACATTAACAACTCATTTTAAATAATAACATTAACAACTCCTTTTAAACAATAATATTAACAACCCATTTTAAACAATAATATTAACAACCCATTTTAAACAATAACAATAAAAATAATCAAAATAACAATAGAAATATATTTATAATATAGGAAGAAAAAATAAACTCAGTCACATGCACAAACACAAATAATTATCACACGCACACACACACACACACACACACACACACACACACACACACACACACACACACACACACACACACACACACACAAATAATTCTCAGTCACATGCACACACACACAAATAATTCTCACAGTCACATGCACACACGCACACACACTCACACACACACACTCTCTGTGAACACTTTCTTTTTGCAGAAGCCTTCTCTTTTGTCCACCATCTCTATCTGCTGCCAGCTGGAGCCACCTTTTCATTGTCCCCTTGACCTCCGTTTCAGCAGCACTGGCTGTGAGGGGTTTTTTCCGAACTGCAGCTTTGAAATAAAGGAATAAATATTGTTAAGCATTACAGTTTTTTTACAGTTGCTAGGACCAATTATTCTCTTTTTTTTAACTCTTCACACTGAGAGGCACAACAGTCATGAAAATATGCTCATGTTTTGATGAATGAAACCAGGCTAAAACATTTTTAATTCTACCTTCTAGATATCACATTACTGAACAAGTTGAGAGAAGTTCCTGTTGAGGAAAATGTGTTTTACATTGCAAATATTCTTGATATTGGCTTGTCAACCCTTTGTGTCTACTAACAAGTGTGTTATATAGCAATACACTATAATACTATAAGTCTCTTCTGCTAACCAAAGCTGCATATTTTGACGGCCTATTTGATCCAAAAAGTCAGCACAAACAGTAACATTGTGAAATATTATTAGGCCTACAGCTGTTTTCTATGTGAATATGCAGTAAAGTGTTTCAGTTTAAAATGACTGTTTTCTATTTTAATATATAGTAAAGTGTAAGTTATTCCTGTGATCAAAGCTGAATTTTCAGCATCATTACTCCAGTCTTCAGTGTCACATGATCCTTCAGAAATCACTCTAATATGATGATTTGCATATTTCAGAATCAGAAACATTTATGATTAATTGCAAAGATTGGCTTTCACTGAGAGACATTAATCGCTCTGTGAAAAATGAAATCAAAAGGGCAAAACTTGCATATAAGGACAAATTAGAAAAGGTTTTCAGTAGTATGAACACCAGGCAGGCTTTTCAGAAGGTGAAGACACTCACTGGCACCACTTCAAATGCCAGCATTCCTACATCTACTGATCTCAGCTCGTTTGCCAAAGACCTGAACAAATTCTATGCCAGGTTTGATACTCTAAATTGCACCACTGAATGTGAAAGAATGCTCAGGAGCCTACCCACTCCTGAAGAGCCACATTGTGTCCCATTAACGGTGGGAGATGTCAATCAGCAGCTCAGGAGATGCCACACTGGAAAGGCCCCTGGCCCAGATGGAATCACCGGGAGGCTGCTCAAGAATTGTGCCTTGGAGTTATCTCCTGTCCTTCATTCACTTTTTAAAGAGTCACTACAGACAGCAACTGTCCCCGCCCTCTGGAAAACTGCCACTATTATTCCTGTACCCAAAAGACCTCGTCCCTGTGAACTGAATCATTACAGACCAGTAGCACTTACATCTATAATAGCAAAATGTCTTGAGAAACTGGTATTAAACACTATCCTTCCGGTTGTCGGCCCACAGCTGGATCCTTACCAGTTTGCCTACAGGGCCAAAAGAGGAACAGAGGATGCTGTTGCATGCCTTCTTCATACTCTCCTCCAACATCTGGATTCTCCTGGCCATTATGCCAGGATTCTTTTTATAGACTTCAGCTCCGCCTTTAATACGATACAACGTCACCTCATGATAACTAAACTCCAACAACTTCACGTGCCAACTATTTTTATCCACTGGATTTATAATTTTCTCAGTGACAGACCACAGGCAGTAAGGGTGGGTAGTATAACATCCTCCACCATTACTGTCAACACTGGAGCCCCCCAAGGCTGTGTCCTCAGTCCGTTCCTTTACACATTATATACTGACGACTGCCGTAGTTCTTCTGACATCACAAAGTATTTCAAATACTCGGATGACACAGCCATACTCGCCCTCCTCACCGGTACGGAATCAGTCACAGCATATCACCAATCTGTTGCCAATTTCACCCAATGGTGTACAAACAGTCATCTCCTTCTTAACATTATTAAAACAAAGGAACTTATCCTAGACACACGCCAAAAATCCTCCACTGCTCACTGCCATATCTCCATCAAGGGCCAGTCAGTGGACATTGTGGACAGCTTCAGGTACCTTGGCATTATTTTGGACGATAAATTGAGTTTTCACCATCACACCACAGGCATTCACAGGCGCTGCCAACAGAGACTATCTGTCATACGTAAACTCAGAAGTCTCTCAGTCAAACCACATCTTCTTCTCCTTTTGTACCGTAGCATCATTGAACCCGTCCTTCTGTACTGTGCCACCTGTTATTTCACTATGCTTTCTCTCACTAATAGGAACAAGCTTCTTAGAATCACTAAGACTTCCTCAAAAATAATTGGTCTTCCCACACCCAACTTGCCGGCTCTCATTGATGCTGCTACCATTCGCAGAGTAAATACCATCAAACAAAATCCCAGCCACCCTCTTAACTCATGTTTCACCCTTCTTCCCTCAGGCCGCAGATATAGACAGCTGCCTCATAAAAAATCACGACTAGGGAAAAGCTTTGTAATTTCAGCAATAAGAGCGCTGAATTCACAGAAAGCCTAATTTACTCATGTGTACAAAATTCTGTGTTGTACGGGTATGTTATGAGTGTTGAATGTTACTTTTGGTACAGACTGTGGAAACAAATTTCCTCAATTGAGGACAATAAAGAATGAATATGAATATGATTATTATCAATGTTGAAAACTTTTTTCAGGATCATTTGATGAATAGAAAGTTCAAAAGAACAGAATTTATCTGAAAGAGAAGCTTTTGTAACATTAAAATCTTACTGACCCAAATTTTTGAACGGTAGTGTATTAAGAAATGAATCGTATAGCTACTTTTTATTTAGCAAAGGTGCATTAAATTGATCAAAATAAATAAAATATGATTTAAACAATAATAAATGTGCAAAGTACATTTATTTCTTTATTTATATTTTGCAAGTATTCTTGTATTAAATGTGATGAGCAGTCAAATGGTACAAAATATAAACACTAAGAAAACTAATTTAATCTCTGTGATTTCTTTCTTCTTACATATTCTTTCTTACATAAAACTTTTTTTTTTCCAATTACTTACAATTGTTTTACAATTAACTCATGTTGTAAGTGAGATTATAAACATTTAGCTGCTTTTAGTCTTTAATCTTTTAGTAATTTTAAAACAAGCACTTTTGATTTTATTTTTAAATTAAATAAGCTTTTGTTTCCTTTCCCTAACTGCTATAGCAAACATTTTTTAATTTACTTGGATTGCATCCATTTACCGTAACAAAAACAACAACAACAACAACAACAACAACAACAAAAAACCTACTGTAACCAAACATTATGTTAGCACTGTTAAGATTAAGGCTTAAAATAATTTAATTATGGCAGGATAGAAACAGTGTTAAGGCTTTCTGATATTCCCTGTGCATTCAACATATTCTTTGCTGCTACAATTTACATACTGTACCTTTAAGCCATTTTCTGACATTTGTAAATGTATGATGTCCTTACCAATAACAACATCCTTTAGATGCAGGGCTGCAAGAGATATTTTACCATTTACCCCTTTCCAGTTTATGTTTTTGGCTAAATCATTGGAAAATGTCCGCCGCATTATTCGCCACACAGTGTCCTTTACGTCGAACCCTCCAGCCCTAGGTTATTAATCTAAGGGAAACAAATGCTTTTTATCAATCATCTTCATGTGACATATGAACTGTTAACACTGATAACAAGAGTCCACACCAAATTTAAAATACTGTTATCATTTACCAACCCTCATGTTGGTTCAATCATGTATGGCTTGTTCATCTTAAGAACACAATTGAAGATATTTGAAGAAAGTTTTCAGCAGTTTGTGTCCATACAATGAAGGTTAATAGCAACCATCACTTTAATGATAAAAAAAGAAAAAAGACATCATAAAATATGTCCCTGCAGCTTAAAATAATTGAAACACTCTAATAAGTACCTGTGCACCTGCACTTTTTACATTTAGTTCAGTTCAGAGGTGTTTTATTGAGGAAAGCAACTCATCTGCTGTACATCTTTGATGCCATGTGGGTGACTATTTTATAGCACTCTATCTTAAAGGGATAGCTCATCAAAAGGAAAATTTGAGAAGAAATTTTTGAAAAAAGTCATTATTTTGTTTTTTGGCACACAAAAAGTATTCTCGTCAATTTATAACATTATAGTTGAACCACTGTAGTCACATGGACTATTTTAACGATTTCTTTCTTACCTTTCTGGGCTTTCAAAGTGTTAATTAAATAGCTGTCAATGTAGCCCCCTCTGAGCAACCGGATTTCATAAAAAAAAATATCTTAATTTGTGTTCCGAAGATGAACAAAGGCCTTACGGTTTTGAACAACATGAGGGTGAGAAATTAATGACAGAATTAAGACAGAATTAAATTAATGACAGAATTTTTTGGGTGAACTAACCCTTTAAAGGAGAACTCCGGTCAATTTTAAGTTTCAAAAATGATATTTATTTAGCCAGCGCTCATACCTGTATTTACATCCTGTTTTCGGTCAAAGTCCATAGTAATCGATTGTCGAGTTCACGCGCATGATCATAGGTACTAAACCAATGCGCGTGAACTCGACAATCGATTACTATGGACTTTGACCGAAAACAGGATGTAAATACAGGTATGAGCGCTGGCTAAATAAATATAATTTTTATTCATATCTTTCACATCTACTGCAGTCAGATTGACCCGCGTTCACTCCGAAGGAATCACTCACATGGCTGTGCACTTGTAATGACACATCAAGGATGTTAAGAGGCTAAAAGCAGGTTTAAATATTGCCCCATTGAAGTCAACAGGGTGCAAATTTTAAAAAGAGGATAACACGGTGTAGGCAACACCGATTTTTGTCGTTGTTCTCTGTATTGACAGCACTCCAAATGTACAAAAAAATGAGCTCAATGTTAAAATTGACCGGAGTTCTCCTTTAATGTGTGTAATGAAGATAAATAAAAGGCTTGTAGTGACATGAGGGCAAGTAAAAGATGATATAATTTGAATATGTGGACATAACTTCCTACAAATGTACTTATTGTAGCAAGTACACATTAGAAAATGTACACAAGTCTAATTTTGTATTTTTCACAAGATAACTGTTTTTTTATTCACACAGTTATTCTCTTTTTGGTGAGAACTTCTTAACTCACCAGTTTTCCTTTGAAATCACTTGATAGCAATTTCTGCTCCAGTCTCTTGAGGCTCTCGAAGTCTTTCACTGGCAAAAGTCCATCTTCAATTTCATAATTTGTTTCCTGGAGTTGCTTTGCATTCAGAATCCGCAGAATAGACAGTTGCTGGTCAAGAATCATTTCTTGTTTCGTCAGCATCTCACGGATTAGTGCTAGAACAGAAATGATAAAAAATATAACATGAACAATGGTAAAAGAAAATTTAAAGGACTACATCATGGGGTGAACCTGTGGCCCTGTGAATGAGATTATGCATAAAGTTTATTATGAAATCAAAATACCAATAATAAATAAACTGATCTGGAATTAATTCAATGTGCAAACTGTTGTAGTGTCTTTCTGGGCCGTGTCATAGGAAATACTAATAACTTTTTAGCACGCCATTCAATATATAGATTTTACTAGTATTGGCACAATAATCTGTATTACACTTAATATTTTTTTCTTTTTTACAGAATTAGTAAATAAACTTTGAAGCAGAAATATAAATAAAATAAAAAACGTGTGAACTTTGTATTCTGATAAATTAAATTATTTTGCTTGTAAAAGGTTCCTGCTATCTCAGAATATATTATGAATATAATGTACACAGATGAACCAAAACATTATGACGATCTGTCTAATATGCTGTTGGTCCTCCGCTGAGGCATGGACTCTACGAAACCCCTGAAGGTGTGCTCTGGCACCAAAGCGTCAGCATCTTTCAAGTCCTGTAGATTGTGAGGTGGAGCTGCCGTGGATCAAACATGTTTGTCCAACACATCCCACAGACGCTCATTTGGATTGAGATCTGGGGAATTTGGAGGCCAAAGCAACACCTTGAACTCTTCATCATGCTCCAAGGTCCAGGTCTGACGCTCACAATGTAGGTGGACAGGGCAGGGGTCATCATAGGCACTCTGACTGGACTGTGCTATGCAGCCCCATACGCACAAGAGTACGATGCACTGTGTTATGACAAATTACCCCCAGTCGCTCAGAACTTTATTCCTGCCCATTTATCCTGCATCCAACATTTTGACTACACGAACTGATGTTTTCTTACAATCTAATCTACCCAGAGCTTATATGGCCCTGTTAGAAGATGATCAGCGATATTCGCTTCACCTGTGACTGCTCATAAAGTTCTGGCTCATCAGTGTACAATAAATGTTACATTCCAGAAACCATGTTTGTGTCTTACTATTTCTAAATTCTGTGTTATATTTCTTTTAATACTGAAGTAGCCTTTTTTATGCTCAAGTACATTCTGCTGATAAAAGAAAACATACAGACAATAACTTCAGGAGTAGGAGTCTGAGGAGTCCTTTGGCATCCTTCTGGGGTCTGTTTAGGCTGTTGTGGGCTCTTTGGACCTTAAGGAAAATAATACAAGGGGTAAATGGAAACCATTTATTAATTTATATGACATAATTTTGGCCTACACCAACTTACTGGCAATTAGTTCAGTTGACTGCTGAGCTCTGTTTCCACAGAGAGGTATTTCTGGGAACCAGGATCGTGTAGGCTCTTGTGGAGCTGGAGAGGTTTAAAAAAAAAAAAAGAAAAAAAGATGCAGATTGATTTTTTTATTTAAAAAAAGTATATGCCTGACATATACCCATAATTTCCTATAGAACCATGTGCTGTATACGTTCACATGTGAAATCGTCAGTTGGCCAGATGGCATGGTGACTGGTCAGCATATCTGTAAAGGATATACTCTTTGTGTGGGTGGGACGGTCGGACTGGTGGAGCAGTAGGAAGGCCTGTGCTACCCTGCTCTTCATCTTCTTCAGAGTCCATCACAAACGAGCTCAACAGTCGAGTGCTTGGCCTTTAAAATACAGTCATGGTCAAAATTGATGGCACCCCTGGTAAATATGATAAAAAATGGCTGTAAAAAATAAATCTGCATTGTTTATCCTTTTGATCTTTCCTTCAAAAAATTCGCAAAAATCTAACCTTTCATTTAAGTAAAAGAATTGAAATTGGGGGGTAAATCACATTATGAAATAAATGTTTTTCTCCAAAACACGCTGGCCATAATTGTTGGCACCCCTAGAAGTTTTTATGAGAAAAATATCTCTGAAGTATTTTCCCATTAATATTTACATTTTTAAGCACACCAGGGTGACTAGGAACATGAAATTGTCCAGCTGTGACTTCTTGTTTCACAGGAGTTTAAATATGAGGAAACACAAAGGCCAAATCCCCTGAATCATCAATCACAATGAGGAAAACCAAAGAATATAGTTCTGATGTGCAGCAAAAGATTGTTGAGCTTCACAAAATAGAAAGTGGCTGTAAGAAAATATCTAAAGAATTGAAAATCCCCATTTTGACCATCAGGGCAATAATTAATAAGTCATAATCAACTAAAGATGTTACGAATCTACCAGGAAGTGGACGTGTGTCTATATTGTATTAATGGATGGTGAGGAGGATAGTTTGAGTGGCCAAAGACTCTCCAAGGATCATAGATGGAGAATTGCAGGTATTAGTTGAGTCTTGGGGGTCAGAAAGCCTAAAAAAAATTATCAAACAACCCCTACATCCCCACATGTTGTTTGGGAGGGTTTCAAGAAAAATCCTCCTCGCTCCTCCAAAAACAAACTCCAGCATATTCAGTTGTCAGACACGGCTGGATCTTCAAAAGGGACCGGATTCTATGGTCAGATGAAACAAAAAAAGGGCTTTTTGGCAGCAAACCCACCAGATGTGTTTGGTGCAAACAGGGATAAAAAGTACCCCATGCCTACGGTTAAATATACTGCTGAATCTTATATGTTGTGGGCCTATTTATTTGCTGGAGGTCCTGGACATCTTGTTCAGATACATGGTATTATGGATTCTAGCAAATACCAACAGATAAAAAAATCAAAACCTGGCGGCTAAAACCTCTGCTAAAAATCTTATAATGGGCCGTGGTTGGATCTTCATTCAGGACAACGATCCAAAACAAACATCAAAATCAACACAAAAATGGGTAACTGAGCACAAAATGAAGCTTCTGCCATGACCGTCCCAGTCCCCTAAACTGAACACTATAGAAAATGAGTGGGCTGAACTGAAGAGGAGAAGCACCAACATGAACTTGTGAATCTGAAGGATCTGGAGAGATCCTGTATGGAGGAATGGTCTCTGATCTCTTGTCAGTTATTCTCCAAACTCATCAGGCATTATAGGAGAAAACTCAGATCTGTTATCTTGGCAAAAGGAGGTTGCAAAAAGTATTTAATAACAGGGTGCCAACAATTATGGCCAGCGTGTTTTGGAGAAAAACATTTATTTTATAATGTGATTTACCCCCCACTTTCAATTATTTTACTTCAATGAAAGGTTAGATTTTTGTGAATTTTTTTAATGAAAGATCAAAAGGATAAACAATGCAGATTTATTTTTTACAGCCATTTTTTATCATATTTATCAGGGGTGCCATCAATTTTGACCACCACTGTATATATTTTTTAAATAAAGTAATTTGTGTCACTTCAGTGCACTGAGCAAATCATATAATGTGAAAACCACTTTATTATGAGACAACAGAAAACAAATATTACAAAAAATATTACACCTACATTTTACGCCTTGCTTTTTTTCGGCCTGGCTCCTCTGCTTCTGACTGAAGGTCAGATTGAACCTCAGCCTCTCGAACCTTCCTCCTTCCTTCCTCATAGTTATCTGTTTAAATAAAAAAATCTTAAATCACTATAATCATTCCTAAGAATACATGAATTAGAGATATCCAACATACCAGTAGTGAACAGCTCTCTTATCTCCCAGGACACCCAGTCTTGACTTGGCATCACCTGCTGCTTAATTGCGGAGTGTAGGGAGATTCCCTTAAGATGTGGCCAGAAGCAAACTCCATTCTGAACCCAAACACTCGGTACCAGCTCCACTTCTTTCGTTTTTATGAACTCCACCACTTTGTACATGTCTAAACTTTAATAATGAATTAAATAAATAAATGAAACTAATGATCTTTATGCTGCAGTGCTGTGTTATTCTAACACGATCTCATGAAAGTGCGCATCTATAGCACGAATTGTATTTATTGTGCAATTTATATGCAGAAATTTGTTTTTACGTGCATATGATACAAATTGTAAACCTCTTGGATAAGATTAGTGGTGGGGGTTACGTGCATAATACACGCCATAACGTGTGTATCATGCATGTGAAAACTGCATAGGATATGCACGTAAAAACTAAAGTCTGCGTATAAATTGCATGATAAATACAATTCTGGCTATAGATGAGCACTTTAATGAGATCGGGCTGGTTATTCTCAGTTACACCATTACTCCATGTGCAGTAAAGGCACTGCAACAAATCGGCCTTGATATGGTAACCTCACATACTTTATTACATTTCCATTCAGCTCAATGTATTTCAGTCTAGGTGAGAGGTTATCTACTAAATAGACCCCGATCTGAACAGAGTTTATGGGATAGTGAAAGAAAGGTTCCACATGTTCATATTCTTTATAGATCACATACACTTTCTCCCGACACTGAATAATATTCATAACTAATGCAAGGCAGCCTCCGATTTTAACACAGCCATTTCCAATACTTGACAGATTAACTCGAGTGCTACCTATATCAACCTCCTGAAACTGGCAAACTTCATTAAAACCAGGTGGGATTGGACCATTTTCGTGTTGTTTTTTCAAGAACATTCTCGTATTAGCCTTTACCACAGAACTATCCATTTCTGAGAGTCGTCATATAACCTGTGATAGGGGATGGTGAGGAGTTCTTATCATTTTCTTTATTTGTCCCAAGAAACTTTCAAATGGAAACCCAGATATTAAGTCAAGTCTTCCATGTTTTTTGACATCCTCAGAAAGATGGGTTAGCCCATGTACATTATAGCTAACATATTCAGGACCATACAACTCACTAAAATGCTTTACAAATGACACTAGCAAGCTGTGAGCAAAGTCATTAAGACTTATACACAGAGTTGGACTGGAGAGAATGAAAATAGCCACAGATAACAACATAAAATTGTTGTACACTGGTTCTGACAGCACATTGTGAAGAACCACTGGACCTGTGTATAACAGAAACTGTCGCAATTCTGTTGCTTTCCACCTAAGTCTCTCTGAGATTTGCCTAGGTTTCCTGGCAAAGTCCACAGGAATATAACGTCTCAAGCTAATGAGAGCATCTGAGATCAAAACACTTTGGCGCGCAGACAAGCGACAGCATAAAGGCCCGGAAGCAAGCCATAAATCCAGCAATTTTCGCATGACACCGAGACATACAAGGTGCATGCAATCATGTGGAAAGCATGATACCATGCCAATTGCTGCATCTTTAAAAGGTGAAGCTTCAAGATGATGTTCTTCATCCAACATGTTGAGGAAAGACTCATCAGTCCTACACGGGCTGTTGACCTCAGGAAAGGTCATTCTGTGGCTAATATACACGCCAGATTGGATGCACTTATCACAACCTGAATAACCAGTATGTGATTTAATTCCCTTTATGATAGATGTGATTTTTAGGAAAAATTGCTTTCCATTCATGACAAATCCATTGCGTAACTCTTGCAATTCACTGACTAGATCTTTTAAATAGTTGGTTAGTGATGTTGGCTTTGATTTACCACAGAACAGAGCAAAAACAACTGGTTTCTTTGTATAATCCTGCAGTAACCCTAGAATGGGCCAAAACTGCAATGACGAACTTTTGAACAGAGGTAAGCCATCCATGTTCAGCTGAATTTTGAATTCATTTTTATCTGGAACCGAAGACCAGATTTTTTCCAAGGTTTTGGAAAGAGCTTTAACAATACCAAAATAATGATAAGTACCACCAGCAACATTTTGGATACTATATGAAGTTGTTGTTTTTAGGAGAGTCCTGCCATCTTTTGGTAGATATGGATGATGAAGTTTCAGGATACCTAAAAGGGCAGTCAAAGCCACTAAAGACACACCATAACTGACAGCCCAGTTACACAAAGACTCAGTAAGGGAAGGACTGCATCCCCTGCCAACATCCTCATCATGCTCTCCTTCACTCTCTGACTCAAAAAATACATCATCCTCCTGACTGGTATCGAACCAGCTCGGTTCCTCATCATGCACTGCAGCACCATGATCATCGGTTTCTCCTAAATTTCAGCCGGAATCGGCCCAAATGTGCTTGCTATCTGGGATCTGTCACTATTACATTTTCATACAATGATATCTATAAATGTTTGTTTTTTTTCACCCCAAAAATTACAATTTTGCCTTGTAGACATAATCACACACTGTTTCAATAGTAGTTAATATTTTACAAAGAAATCAACTCTGAATTCCTCTGGGATCTATTTTATTGCATATTCTATGCACTTTGTTTAAACATGTGAATGGGGCCTTTATTTTGTTGTGGCATGATGACATCATAAGTCTGCGACATACTCGTGCGTCTGTTGTGGTTCAGCTGAAGAAAGGTTTGTGTTGTAAAACATTTAAAGTATTTAAATCCATTTTAAACAAAAAGTTTAATCAATTGTATCGGTTTGACAAGCGATGCTAAATGAATTATTTATCATTGAATGTAACATTATAATGCTTTATCTAACGTTATTTTTGTTCGTAAAGTGCATCCACACATCATTAACAGAAAAGGAGCGTCTCATTTCGCTCCCAATATCGTCAATCAGTTTATTGTAAACATGAATTCGGTCACTGGCGAGTAGTGATGGAGAAACTGAGCTTTTCGAAACTCAGAGTCAATTGAATCAAATGCTTCGCAAATGCTTTGATTCAGTGAAACGTGTGTAATTACAACTTTAACAAACCAACTGCAATGTTTTAGGAAAGTGATCAAGCATAATCTTCATATCCATTAATATCAAATGTTAAACATAAATTCCTAAACACAAAGAGTCGGTTTAACTTGTTATTTATTCATTTGTATTGCTTATTTTGAGTGGCTTCTTTTTTCTTTTTTTTTTTTGTGGTTGATCTGGTCATTTAAGTCCATTAACTCTCACTCTGACTGACTCTCTTACCAGTGCACATAACTATTGAACTAGAGCTGATTGAGATGTGGATTTGGATTTATTTTTCTTTCTGTTAATTATTCTCATCTTAATCATGACAGAATGTCCAAACACACAGAAGAAAACTCCTGGTAAAGCAGCTGAGATCCACAAGAAAATACTGAGACACAAACAAACAAAGATGGCGTTTATTAAAGAGGAGAGTGAAGAAGTGAAGATTGAAGAAGCGATCAGTGTGAAACAAGAAGAAACTGAGGAACGAACAGGTTGGTTTCATTCTCAAAGTGGAACTCATTTGATCCTTATTAAAATGTCCGGATCTACAGAAATTAATGATATTTTTGAAAAATGTCATATGTAACATTAAACCCAATATTCTGTACTGAAACAAGGAAAAACATTAATTTCTACCACTTTTAAATGCAACCATAACAAAACATGGACTTTACAGTAACTAAAATTCAGAGGGTCAAAACAAAACATTAGCCTACACATGAAAGAATATTTAGGCTAGATCCTCATAAAACTCAGAGGGCTCAAATTTAACATTTCAATAATTTACACATTTGCATGTTCTTAATTCTCTTATCTCAGTTACATGACATGATGCTAGTAAACTAAATATTTAACATTTTTAGTAAGAGTTTAATATTGATTGGTTTTATTTTAAAATTATTCAAAGCATTTGATTTATTCATCCAAAAATTGCCAAATTCTGTGAAGTTCCCAGTAAGTTCCTTTTGTGACTGGATTCCGTGATTCCATCCGTGTTTTCTGCATCGTGGAAATCATATGGCTTATTTCATCATATGAGTTATTTATTGTTGCAATATAAACAGGGGTGAACAAGTTTTTCAGTCTTGTTCTCCTGAGAGCACCTTGAGATTTGGTGCTCACACTGCACATAGTGTGACCCATTAAATTTAAATATATTTTTTTAATAAATAAATAATAGCATTATTACACTTTTAGTTATTTATTATTTTATTTAAAATAACAAAGTGATAATACTATTATGTTTTAAAATAAAAAAAATTATATTAAATAAAAAATACAATTATTTTATAGTTTATATAATAGTCACATATTTAAGGTCTAAATAAACTCATCATGGCCTAAAAAACTCTTAAAACGACTTTTCGTGAAACAACAACAGTATTATTTTTTTTTAAATATGGTGGATTTACATGATTACATAATTTGCGACTGGGGTTGGTTTATATAAATGTATCTGTAAAGGGAACTGACTGTCTTCAGAAAAGTTTTCATGGCATTACAGGGCTCGACAGTATAAGCGTTTCACTCACGTATGCAACTAAAAATAGATGCGTGCGAACTTTAAAATGTATTTAGGAGCATTTGAGTGAATAAAATGTCTTAAATATCTTAAATGGTGTAACAAACGTCTTCATTATCATTTTAAAGATCTTAAATTTGTGAATGGAAAACAGTGATACAGCTTAATGTGATTATTTAACTTCAAAAATAAACTTCAAATAAAATAATTAAACTCGGATGAGAAGCATGGGTAAACGAGTGAATGCGACGTGCTGAATGAAAATTTAAATTCACTCTCTGACAGCAGATAACCCAGGTAACCCTGTAAACAAAGTGGTGCTACTTTCTGTTCCTGAGATATTTAAATGTTTCAAACGGCCATTCAGATTTATGTAATTTGCCATGGTGTTCATCTCAGCACCAAATATTTAATACTTCAAGACTAAATAGGTAATCTGGACTGAAACATGGCCAAGATATTGATTGAAAATGTGCTCATTTTCTAATCAACATAGCCCGGCTCGGACCTGTAGCACTGAGCCCAAAACCACGTTGCGTTTCCACCGTCGGACCAGAAGCTCTGCAGCGCTTCACTAAAACACACCTGGAACCCATCATTTAACCAACAAAAGGAAATTTTATCAGAAAACTAATCATAAAGAAATCACTGGAAACTAGCGAGATCGCAAAATGAACATGATAAAAGCGTCCGTTAGTTGCCATTTTTGTTGTTTATTTAAAGATTTAAAACCCAAGCATCGATACTTTACCACAGGTTTACAATAAAAAGTGATACATTGATAATAATGTATTAATTTGTGTCAAGATTGCTCATTAGTTGCACAGAAATAAAGTGATTTACCATTATTTCACAAAAGAAAGAGGACACATTTAGCTACTTATTCAGTTGCATCTGTTTCTGTTTATTTGTAGTTACAGGACATATTTAAATCACATTTAGAAAGAGTGATCATTTCTACAAATATGCCACCAAAAATACGACCTGAGGAGCTTTAGCACTCTCTTCCTATAGCCTATAGTTATATTTTCAGTCAGAGAAACAGAGGAATCTCCCTGAAAAAAGGTTGCTTATGTTATGACGTATGCAGAGCTAAATATGGATATCAGACAGTTATAAAGATACAAGATGTTCTGACAGATAAAATAAAAACAGGGCCCCGAGGAAGCCCTGATGAGGCCCCATCAATCCCCGGAAGTGACAGTGGAAATGCGACTGACCCTGGCACGCACACACTAGCACGCCCGCTTTTGACCCCACAGTGGAAACGTTAGTGTTACGAACCATGGTTACATTAGATAACCAGAGACGTTCTTAACTATAGAAAACAAAGTAACAGTACATCCATTGAGAATCCTGTGTGTGGAGGTTTTTGGTTTGGATGCTTGAAGGATTCGTTCACTTCAAAATAAAAATTATGCCATCATTTACGCCAGGGTTCACCAATCTCGTTCCTGGAGGGCCGCTGTCCTGCAGAGTTTAGCTCCAACCAGCTCCAACACACCTGTTTGAAAGTTTCTAGTATGCCTAGTGAGACCTTGATTAGCTGGTTCAGGTGTGTTTAATTGGGGTTGGAGCTAAACTCTGCAGGACAGCGGCCCTCCAGGACCGAGATTGGTGAACCCTGATTTACGCCCTCTTCAAACCTGTATGAATTTCTTTCTTCTGCTGAACAAAAAGAAAGATATTTTGAAGAATGTCAGTAACCAAACAGCAGTAGTGGAAAGACTACTAAAAAACTGTACTTAGGTAAAAGTATTGCCACTTAAGTAATAATTTAAATACTTAAAAAAAAAATTAGATGACTCAAGTGAGAGTACTGTAAATAGGTAGTTTGCTTAAAAACTACTCAAGTTACTACGTTACAATGTACTTTAGTATTATTTTTGGGGAGATGGTAGCAATATGGAGCGCTAAATAAACACTCTCATGTCATATCTGTTTCATTCATACTGGAAGCCCAGTACGTATGATTCATACCTCGTGCAGAAAGTCCACAAGTGAGATTCATAGAAGTATTAAACTTGTGACGTTTCAGGAAATGCCTTATATGGATATAATAAATAACATGCAAATAGAGACGTCTTGACTGATGAAACATGAAGACAAACAGAAGTAGACATGTGTCGGTATTCGGTAATGCGATAAACCACGGTAATGAATATGCATGATATTGTTATCGCGGGCACTTCAAAATACCGTGAAAAATAATAGGTCAGAATTTAGATTTATAGAATGCGCATTAGCTTATTTTCCATCAACCGCTTAAACAAACACTGCATATGCTGCGCGAAACACGTGCGCACTCTGATGTAAACAATCCCGTGCACATGTAGAAGCACTGAGTGCATGCGGCGCAGTGCGCACTCTCTAATGTAAACAATCCTCACATGGAGAAGAAGCATGGCGGAAGGAAGAACGCTGCCGACGATTTATCCCCCTTCTAAAAACAGGGCTGTCAACTCTACGCATTCAGCGTGAGACTCACGCAATTTATACACTTTTCACACGCTCTCGCGCCACAAATCCATTTTCTCACGCAGAGAAAAATCACGGAGCAAAGAGGACACTGACACCCGACAGACTAGACAGAGCAGGTTACTTTTGATATGAAAAAAATTCTCAGCTATCAGGTTCTGTCCATTTTATTATGAAATTCAGACAATAAATACCGTTTTGGCGCTTGTAAATGTGACGAGACCGATCGCTGGAACGCCTCAGTTCAAGTAAACCGATCATCTGTTACTTTTTATTTAAAGATACAGTACAACTTACCGAAAGGTATTTAAATGCCTCATACATAACATCGATCAATCTGTGTTTTTCAACCACGGAAAGAGGTCAATAAAACTGCAGGTGAACAATTATGTCACAGAACGTTACATTTACCTCAGGAAAGCCATTTAATGACCAGCATGTTAGTTGACTAGGAAAAAAATAGCTATAGAGAGGAGTATTTTGCTAAATATGTGCACTATATTACATTTGTACTATATTTTTACTTGTGTCATAATTGTTATTATGATGAAAACCACATTATATTTAATTTAGTTTGTTATTTTTAACCTTTAATAATACTAGCTGACAGGGCTCTCTGTATGTTTACAGCATTATGTGAGATGAATGAATGAATGAATAGCTTTATTGGTCACTAGTCACAAGTACCAGCGAAATTCCGCCATCAACCTGTCCATACAAACATACATACAATATGAC
The DNA here is from genome assembly GCF_949319135.1 of Squalius cephalus. NCBI lineage: Eukaryota > Metazoa > Chordata > Actinopteri > Cypriniformes > Leuciscidae > Squalius > Squalius cephalus. The sequence goes on from NC_137125.1 coordinate 27,044,512, forward strand.
AAGGGCGTAGACAGGACAGGAAGACAGAGCATTTTAGGAAAGAATACAGCATAAACATGAGGAGAGGTGAGGAGAAAAAAAGGCCACCCCCAGACTACGCTCCTGTAAGGAGTCCAGTTTGGGAACAGTAAAAAACACCTCAGCAACATTTGCACATAATCAGTACACAACATAAACACACAAGACTTGCAACAGGGGAGGGTAGTGGGGGATGGAGGTAACCCAGCACAAGCAAGCAGCCATCCGGTTCCTGCAGCCATTCTTCGGCGCTGGTCGGACCCGCCTGCCAGACTGGTGGTATGTAGCGTCGAAGACGAGGGATGGGGGTATGGGGTGGTGATTGCATATCTGTATATATGTAGTGCGTGTATGTGTAGGCCTGGAGAGCCGCTGCGTCTGGCATCCTAATCTAGCCTCAGTCCGCAGGATGTCATTGCGAAACACAGCAATTGCTATGGAGACAGCCTTGATCAGGTCCCAGACAGAGTCAACAATCAGCAGGTGTTTGTGGGGGATGGGGGAAGGAACGCAAGAGCGTCACGCTGCAGTGCTCTCACCAGGGGGAGTTGTTGTTGCAGCAGCGGCCTCGCCAAGGCCAGTGCTGGTTGAAAGGGGCCGAAAGCAGATAAGATTGGGGTTGTTTGGTCTTGGGACGAGTAGCTGCATTCCAATTTACACAGCTCCTGGTCCATTTTGGTCTCGATCCATTTGCCTTTGCAAAGCTGTCAGCTTCTCCAAGATGTTATCCATATTTTGGTTCATAGTCACCAAAGTCACAGTCTGAGTGCTGACAGCTCTGCCCACTGCTTCAATCATGACGGGCAGCCTTATTGGGTTTTGGACAGCTGTCACCGTCTTCTTAATTCCTCGATAAACCAGGGCAATGCCTAATCCAAACAGCAGAAAACCTGTTATCATGGTTCCGAATAGGTAGATATCTTCAATGTCCTCCACGGAAAGAGCCGCCAGACACACGACCCGCCACCTCTCCCACGCGTCCATCGTGTAGCCAGCTGCGAACGTTCCGGCAGGGCAGTCAGGTTCCCCCGAACCCAAGCTTCTCGTCGAGAAGATGGTGTCAATTGCGTTGAGAGACCAGTTGATCAAATCCATAATTTCTTAATTTGGAGAGCAGTGCGGAGAGAGTCTCTCAAAGTACAAGTAGACTATACGAGACGAGAGGAGCAAAGCAGGGTAGATAAGGGAGAGGAGGGTAAGAAAATGCGACCGCCTTCGTTGAGAGCAAAAGAAGAAGTGTGTATTTTGAGATGTAAAAATGAGATGTATTTTTTTCTTAAGAAAAATTAACATGTAGGCTATCTACTGTAGCCTACCTAATATTTATCCAAAGAGTCCATATTGAATCAAGATTAAAATCAAATCCCAAGAATTGAATTCGTGAAAATTGTGTAAAATTCTGTTTAGTTACAAAATGTTTTGACAATCACAATTACACCTATTGTGATGCAAGTTGTTGTTTTTTTCTACACCATCCCCCCCACCCCACCAATCTATCCGTTTCTCTTGTGCAATTATAATATTTTGATAATACCATATACCATGATATAAGCTCAATCAATTAATCGCAGCATTAAAATTTGATACCGGCACATGCCTAAACAGATGATAGCGATAATATATCTGTGTTCCTCAAGCTATCTCAGGTATTTTCATAAGAATGATGTATGTCTTTAAAGGGATAGTTCACCCAAAAAGGAAAATTAGCCCATGATTTACTCGCCCTCAAGTCCTCCTAGGTGTATATGACATTCTTCTTTTAGATGAATACAATCAGTTATATAAAAAAATGCTTCCAAGCTTTATAATGGCAGTGAATGACTGGAGTAAATTTGAAGCCCAAAAAAAGTGCATTCATACATGATTTAAGTGCTCTACTTTTACTCCAGGGGGTTAATAAAGGCCTTCTGAAGTGAAGGCATGCATTTGTGTAAGGAAAATAGACATTTAAAACTTTAAAAACTATAATCACTTCTGCCAGATGGCCATACGCATTGATTTATGGTGGAAGACTAACCCCTGACCCCGACGCACCATGTAATGACTAACATGAAAGCTTATGCCGAGTTCAGACTGCAAGATTTTAGCCCCGATTTTGGCTCGCCGACAGGTTTTGAGAAATCGCTGACAAATGGCCGAAATCACAGGCAAATCGGTGCTCGTTCACGCGACTGACAATCACGCAGTGTGAATGAGCAAAGACGCGATCTGAGAGAATCGCAGACGAGTCGCCGACGCCTGTGAGATATTTGGCATGCTAAATATCTGGACCTGTCGGCGATTCAAAATCGTGTGAAATTGAATCGCCGAAGTGTGAAAAGTGAACTTCTTAACGGAACTTCTATCGCCCTACAATCCATCGCGCTCTTTAAGATCACTAAATTCGAGGCTTCTGGTCATTCCTAGGATATCTAAGTCCACTAAAAGAGGGAGGGCGTTTTCACATTTAGCTCCTAAACTCTGGAATGGCCTTCCTGATATTGTTCGAGGCTCAGACTCGCTGTCCCAGTTTAAAACTAGATTAAAGACGCATCTCTTCAGCCAAGCATTCACATAATACTTACATTTTATACTACAGTTGAATCAGATTGAATGCATTAATATTGCGAACAGCAGCTACGCTAATTATTTCCCATATGCTTTTCTGTTGTTATCTCGGGACGCTAGTCCCGAGGTAAATACAGATCGTCAGCTCCAGTTTGTATCCAGCCTCTCATGGAAACTACAGATTCTCCAACACCCGTGCAGAGACGACTCGGCGCCTGTGAAGAGACGACTCGACGCTGGCGATATGTTTATGCCCTAAATCAATACATGATTAACTAACTGTATTTCTCTATGTACATTTCTGAAATGCACTTTCTGTAAAGCTGCTTTGAAACAATATGTATTGTGAAAAGCGCTATACAAATAAATTTGATTTGAATTGAATTGAAAAAGTGTTCTGACTGAAAACTACATCGGCTAATGAGAGAGCAAGATACAGACCAGCGGGAGTTCGGTGAGGAGTTATAGGCCACAATATCAGTATTTTAATAGATCTATTTGCAGTTATATCAAACAGAAACAAAGCACAAAAAATTTGCTTGACCAGCAGCAACAGCAGCACATTGCAAAATTATTTATTTACCCCCAACTCTCTTTGCAGAACACACAGTCCTTGCTCCCCTTGTCTTCCCAACCATTTCCTCATGCATAATATGGTTTTCTTTTTCTCCTTTTCGCTGCAAATCAGTGCACAGACAATTTGGATCGCAAGCTTTTTGCAGGCTATCATTTTTAATAACTTCAGTTTGTTGCACAGCTCTATTTGTTTAAACCACGAGAGGCATCTAAGCTTACGATACTCCTACATCCTACGTCATACATGCGCCACGGGTTACTCTTGTGGCGCAAGTCGACTTGCGTAGTATGCGCTCAGTCGTCTGGCGGAAGCTAGTTATTTTAGATTATAAAGTTATAAATATGGGTATTTTTCTTACAAAAACGCCCTGGTTGCGTATGCAACCCACCGTTCCCTGAAGGAGGGAACGGAGGACGTAGTCGTCAACTGAATGGGGATCACGTTTAGGGAGGCTGTCTTCTTTGGTGGACTTCTTTCGTCTTCATTGGTGGACGACGACGACACGCATGCATAATATTGCATTGCATTTAATGTGAGCTGGTCAACTAGTCTAAAATTAAGAAACCCCTAGAAAACAGTAAAAAAATAAATGTGAAAATAGGAACATTGTGTACAATTAAGATAGGCTACTTAATTTATTATTCCAATATCCAAATATGATACTAAATACCACAGGGAAAAGGGCTTCTATTTGTGACGTGCTTTGCATTTGAACATTGCACATTTTAAACAGGACACGCATTAGCTGAATAAATGTTAGCCAATACAAACATATTTATAGATAACAGTTGACAATGAATAGACAACTGAGTCCAGTAATAGTATAACGAATCACTTATTCTAAAAATAATATCAAGTAGGCTATAAGTTAGACGAATCCGACATATAGGCCTAATGAGGGCTGTGTTAACAGTAAAACGTCCGTCATTTAAAGGGACACTCCACCCATTTGCATTAAGCTTTGCATTGTTAGAAACCCAGTCATACTATTGAATGGTCGTGCAACACACTCTCATTTTCCCCTGAGACGGGAGAAATCCGTTATTTACCTTTTACACTTCCTCCTACAATGACGCAAAAATCGTCATTTTGCGTCATTGTAGGAGGAAGTGTAAGAGGGGGGGATTTCTGTTGAGACTACAAGCACTAGTTCCTCATCTTTCCCAGGGGGCGGGACCCGCTCACGCTACAGACCTATTACAGATCAGTGGGTGGGACTTTACTCTCTGAAACTGAAAGCAATATCCTCCATCTTGTTTGAAGCTAAGCTAACAGGCGCTGTGGAGACAGATGTAAAGTTATGACAATAGCGGAGGAGAGTGCTCAATATGATATAGAAGAAGAGGATTTCGGAAGTCTGATGCTTGAATCAGGTGTTTGTGGCTACCTTTACAAGCTGCATTATAGCGAAGAGCAGCCGAGGCAGAAGACCTGCCTGCCGCGGACGAGGAGCCCAGACTGGCTCGAGTTAGGGCGGACTGGTGGCGCCGCTGATCTCACTATGCAACTCATAGACTGTAAGATGCAACTACGAACACAGAGATAGAGTCCGTCTGCGGCAAAGAATTTCAACGATGACAATTTCTCCTGGACGAAATCTCTGAATCAGACGAGGACACGGACGTTTGTGTTGAGAACTATCCTAGTTTCGCACCGCATATGTTCTGACTGAACATCCAGGTACCATGCAATAATTCACCTTTTCGAAAGAAATACAAACGAGGAGTAATGCACTAATGAGTTCGCCAACTAACTAGACATTTTGTGTGAATGTGAAATTAATTTCAAGCTCTGGTGGTAGCTAGCCTTGTAGACGGAAGAGTGATTTCTCTTATAGGCAGATATGCGCTTTCTGGATTAGTGGGAGTGGCTTGCGGAGCTGTGCAATGTGGTGCATTGTGGGAGTTGTTGTCTTTCATACAAATGCGTCCTGAAGTTATTTTTTGTCTTTCCTCGGTCACGAAGGCACTAAATTCAAAATTTATTTTACATTTCGACTACATATATGACCCACTTTAAATAAAAAACAATGTTCAAATGGGTGGAATGCCCCTTTAACAAATTTTAAAAACACGGATGGATAATACAAAATGCTTTCTGACATTGACAGAAAAAAACAAGCAAGAACAAAATTTAAACTTAGCCCGTCAATTTTCATTTTACAATTATCTTCTCTCTCTGTGTGCGCACGTCTGTGTTTGTGAGAGAGCTCGCGCAGCACTGAGACAACGGTACTTTTTAATCCATAAGTAACTAACGCACTAGTTTTCATACAAAATAAATATGTAACATAATTAGGTACTTTAGTTATTATTAACACAATAACGTAACACATGAAGGCTACATTTCTCAACACTGAGAATGAATAAATAAACGCCTGTTTCTCCAGACTCGCGCTTATCGGTAATCCACAAATCACAGCACTTTCATAATCACTAAGCAATAGTGATTTCAAATTAATTAAAATTTATTGTTCAGAATTACTTGAGCATTTTATTATTTGCATGGCTGAATGATGTCTTCCTCTATTCTGAGTGACCATGAATAACGGAGTATTTTAAGATAATCCATGCGATCCGTGTGATCATCGAATCCATAGGATTAAGTTAACTCAATACAATATTACAACTTTCCACATCCACCCCAGGCCGTTTACCTTCAGGAGTCAGAAGTACAGTGACTACTGTACTGTCCTCACTTATGACATCAGTCAGACGGCGGGCCGCGGGAGTGGAAGGGGGATCGAGCGGGATTCTTTATTGGTGTCGATTTTCAGTCTCTTTTTAATGATAGGACTTACGCATCTGTCAATCATCCCCGTTTGCTATTTGGGGAATGAACCCAGCGCTATGATTGGTCGAACTCTTCTTCTTTTGCTGTTGCTTGATTTGAGGACTGCACATGCAAAGGCGTCACCAGGTTTTTGCGTAGTTTAGAGTAACAAATCGTATCAGCGTACTTTGAAGAACTACAAGAACTACAGGTCTGCAGTTCTTGGCTGAACTGCTTCAGATCTGTCAGGGCTCCACTGCAGTAGTTTGAAAAGTGTCTGTTAAATGTCAGCTTACCCTGTTGCTCCGTCAACAACTTTGTCAAAGTACTTTGTACTTTTGATGAAAAATACATGTGAAGTTGAATACTATGTTTTTATTCAACTCAAAAGTACCATCATTTGATTATACTCAAGAATCTACTCAAGTACTGTTACGAAAGTATTTCTACCTCTACCAAACAGTGTATGTACCCCATTAACTTCCATGGGGTACATCAACTGTCTGGTTATTGAGATTCTTCAAAATATCTTTCTTTGTGTTCAGCAGAAGAACAAATTGAGGGTGAGTATGGTGACAGAATTTTCATTTCGAAGTGAAGTGAAGTTTTCCTTTAACACCCTTGTCTTTGTCACAATTTAATTGAGGAAAATTACTTTACCACATCTTTGTTATTAGTTCACTCAGTTAACTTGTGCCATTTCTTCAGATTGTGAGGAAATATAAAAATATTTTATTGGAGTATTATTGGCATAACGTAGTGAAATCTAGTGATAATGTCTCTCAGGGGAAACATGTACTTGTAAACATGTACATGTAGTTGTCTCTTCATTCACTTAAAGTCGCAGTGGTCAGATAGACCTAAACCATGCTATTGCTTGTCCACAAATGCCAACATAATTATGAAGCTATCCAAAAGAATCTAGTGATCCATGTTGTCGGCTGATCTCATAGCAAAATAAGAGAGATGTAGACACAATCAGATACCAAAAGCAGGTAATTTGTAACTTATTTTAATGTCCCACCGAGAGGGAGCAACATAGAAATCATTTTACAGAGATGGGAGCTATTCTGGATAGTTACTATTCAGAATTGATCACCAATGGATTTAATTGAAGCGTTATTAATGTTATGTTGTAAAACAATGGAATTTGTATTTTCAATATATTTATTAATGTAAATGTTATAGATATGATAAATTGTCATTGATTGTTATTGGTGGTTATGTGTCACGATAGGGTCAAATAAACACAGTGATTGCTCAATAATTAAATTGGATCATTTTGTATTTGTCTGTTTGTGTATGCCTGATGAAGGTCATGGGACCAAATATATAGGTCGTTGTTGATACGCTGGAGCACTGTCTATGAGCAGAATGGCGTCTAAGCGATTGTGGTGTTCTGTTCTTGGGTGCAATAAGGAACACAGCAGTCATTTTGATGTTCCTAAATCCGAACCGCTGAAGACGCAGTGGCTGAGTTTTGTTTTCGAAGGGAATATTCCCCACGATCAACGTCAATGCTTTCATGTTTGTGCGAATCATTTCACAAACCAGACTGCTTTACAAACGAGGGTCAGTATAAAGCTGGTTTTGCTAAGAAGCTGCTCCTGAAAAAAGGATAGGTACCAACTATTCGTGTTCCTGCTGCACCTCCAGAAGAAGAAGTGAGTGTAACGTTTTATTAACCTTTATTTTAATATTTATATTAATCTTTGCAAATCGCTAGCACGCTTCACGATGAATGCGGCTAAGGTTTACACTCAGGGTACATTACGGCACGTTTTCTATGTATGACGTTCTCAATATAATTGATAATCCCACGTTTATAATGAACAACGCGTTATGGTTATTGTGTTGTTGTGTTACAAACGGTGTACGCACAGAACAGAGGGGTGGGGTGAGCAAAGCGCATTATTTAAAGACACATGCACTTAAATGGCGTGCTGAAAACAGAGCTGTTTTTGACCAGGTAAAATTAGTGTTTTCTTACAATACTAATGAGAATTTTTAATTAAAGTATATTACAAACTTTTAATTTAGACCCTAAAGAATCATATTAGCTTGTACAAAAATGGCATTATATGACCCCTTTAATAGACTAATTTTTATATATTTGCAAGTACAAATAGTGTGCGGGATCTTGTTTTAAGATGAGAGGTTCAATTATTGCTCACTTCAAAGTTTTTTTTGGGATGTTTTAACCAGAGCGATATGGTTACCAGAGGCTCTGAGATTAGAGGGAACACATCTTTCAATAGAATACAGGATGATTTTAATGCTTTAAATGTCTAAATCTTTATATCTGGTTATTTGTCCTTTGTGTTAACTTGTATTTCTCTCTTTTTTTAGACCTGATGCAGCTGAAAGGAGAGAGTGAAGAACTGAATGAAATGGAAGAGAAATATCAGTATGTGAAACATCATGATTTCACAATTGGAGAAAAATTGTATAGTTTCTCACAAACCGAAGAGGCCTCCTCACAAAAAAGACCTCAAAAGACAGTTGCTAGAAGTCATTTCACCTGCCTACAGTGTAGAAAAAGTTTTGATCAACTTGGAAACCTTAAAGTCCACATGAGAATTCACACTGGAGAGAAGCCTTTCTCCTGCCAACAGTGTGGAAAAAGTTTCACTCAAAAGGGAAGCCTTAAAATCCACTTAAGACTTCACACTGGAGAGAAGCCTTACAAATGCTCTCAGTGTGAAAAAAGTTTTTCCCATAAAGAAAGCCTTAGAGATCACATGAGAGTTCACACTGGAGAGAGGCCTTTCACATGCAAGCAATGTGGAAAGACTTATACACATAAAAAAAGACTTGATTCTCACACGAAATTTCACACTGGAGAGAAGCCTTTCACCTGCCAATATTGTGGAAAAAGTTTCATTAGAAAAGAAAGCCTTAAAAGTCGCATAAGACTTCACACTGGAGAGAAGCCTTACACCTGCAAGCTGTGTGGAAATACTTTTACAAATAAAAAAACCCTTGATTCCCACATTAGACTTAACACTGGAGAGAGGCCTTTCACATGCAAGCAATGTGGAAAGACTTTTACACATAAAAAAAACACTTGATTCCCACACAAGAGTTCACACTGGAGAGAAGCCTTTCACATGCAAACAATGTGGAAAGACTTTTACACATAAAAAAAACACTTGATTCCCACACAAGAGTTCACACTGGAGAGAAGCCTTTCACATGCAAACAATGTGGAAAGACTTTTACACATAAAAAAAACCCTTAATTCCCACATGAGAGTCCACACTGGAGAGAAGCCTTACACCTGCAAACTGTGTGGGAAGAGCTTCTCACAAAAAGTAAATCTTATGGATCACATTAGAATTCACACTGGAGAGAAACCGTTTGTATGTGCTCAGTGTGGAAAGAGTTTTACACATAAATCAACCATGGATTGCCACATGAGAATTCACACTGGAGAGAAGCCGTTTGTATGTGCTCAGTGTGGAAAGAGTTTTACACATAAATCAACCATGGATTGCCACATGAGAATTCACACTGGAGAGAAGCCTCACACCTGCAAATTGCGTGGGAAGAGCTTCTCACAAAAAGAATATCTTCGTAATCACATGAGAATTCACTCTGGAGAAAAGCCATTTGCATGTGTTCAGTGTGGAAAGAGTTTCAGTTGTAAAGTTAACCTTACCTGCCATGAGAAGATTCACTCGAGAGAACTGTTGTAAATGTCATCAGTTTGGAAGGAGTTTTAGAGATTGGAATCAACTTAAAAATCATGTAATAACTCAAACTGGAGAAGTATTTCATCTGCCCTCAATGTAAAGTTTTACACTTAAAGGAAACCTTTTAAATATGTATCCGTGGAATTAAGGCAATGTTCACACTGCCACTGATTGTGGGCCAAATCTGATCATCCATGTTCTGTAACACTACTCTTATTTGCTCTCCTGTGTACTTTATACTTTGATTTTAAGCTTTGTTTTCTTGTCATGTATATATAAACTCCTGTATCTAGACTTAACCATCTTTTTTGCTAAAGTTTCTAATATTTAGCAGTTGCAGTAGACCCCTTCTAATTTCAGTAGTATTGAGCCATCGCTCCATTCTGTATATTAACAACACAAAATATTAGTTAGTATTAGTAACTTCTGTTTTGTTATGAAATACCACAATATGAATGAAAGATTGAACTTAAAAGGACAATCTAAAGATGAATTAAAAAATGCAGAGCAATGTTCATTATTTAATTTAGCGGTAGATTGAACAGGTAATCATATGTTGTCAATCTGAACTTGATTATGGCTACTTTTGGGGCTCATTCTGTGAAATCTAGGGTCCATTCTTTGTACGTGGATTACTCAACTAGCTGGATTTCATTGTTGAAGATTTGCACACATTTTTTTCACTTTATTAGTTCCTTTTGTCCTGCACCTGTCAGAAGGTGGGATGTGCACACAATTACTTTTTTAATTAAAGATTTGACATGATCCAGGATTTTTAGGCTTAAAAGGTTTTTATTTATTATTATTAACACAAGTAATAACAATCAACAACAAAATAAAAAAGGGGGCATAATAAATTTTTTACATATTGAATCAACCACACGGACTGGAGGGCTCAGAGAATAGTACACCAGCATGACAGTTATCACACAATTCTTTTATTAAGGGTTAAAACACAGCACAATCTCATAAAACGTTACCACCCTTTATCAGTTTGTAGAATCACACGTATTAGATGAGCCCAAGTCAGCAGGGAAGATATCCTTTGTCAGTGAGGCACTCAAAATACTCAGTCCATCAGTGGGAAAAATACCCTTTGTCAGCAAAGGCACTCAAAACACTCAGTCCATCGGTGGGGAAAATACCCTTTGTCGAATAGGCAACTCAGTTCATCAGGTTCAGCATAATCTCTCTGCTCAATTCCGGGGTTCTTAGGGCTCTTGCCACTTTTATTCGCACCAATCAGGAGCTCACCTAAGAAGAGTTATACCCCTTACTATCTAACACATTTATCCCCCACTTACTGACTATCTTCACTGCCGGATACACTAATTATCCCGAGCAGCCATTTAGCATTTCACCCTAGTCAGAGCTCCTAGCGTGTACGTTAAACATCCAGTCATCATCACACTACCCCCCTCCCAAGCAAAAGGACTAATCATCTAGTCAAGCAGATAACTCGTAGTCCAACAACCGGGCCGGTAACCTCCTGGTCTGCGGCGAACATCCTTTCAGCAACTATGTGTCCCAGCTCACACCTCGTAGGCTACAGACTCAGTTGGTATAGCCATAAGAGATCCATCAACCGAAAGAGGTGCAGCCACATTCAACTTAGGTGCAGCAAGCAGGGTATAAGCAGGAGGCAGCGCAGCATCAGACACAGAAGAACTAGGCTGCACAAGATCAGAAAGCAGTGCAGGGTCCAGCAGTGCAGGGTCCAACAGCGCAGAGTCCGGAGGCAGTGTAGGGTCAGGAAGAGGCAGTTCACTCTCTGCACCCGCCACAGCAGACATTCAATCCTCCCCACCACTCTGCCATTCCGCCATCCCTGCAAATGAATTTGAAACATCGTTTTTGCCTTCCTGAAGCTCTAAGCCAGCGGTCGGGAACCTATGGCTCGTGAGCCACACCTGGCTCTTTGGCAAAAATCATGTGGCTCGCGAGGTCTCTCACCCTTTACCAACAAACGATCGATAAAAAAATAAGACACATCAACAGAGATCGGCTCTCTGCAGAAAAAGCAGCCAATTACAATTCCCTTGTTGTAGCCTACAGCCTACCGAAGTTAATGAAAAGTTTATGATAATAATAATATTCAAGTTATACCGGCAAAAGTGCGTGTTCAGTGCTGTTCGCGAGTGTCACGAGTCACCACAGCAATCAACTAACCACTTACATTTCTGTGGTAACCTACAGCTCCTGCACTGGATTCAAGCAGCTGCAGCTTGTTTAAAGATTCAACTTCCTGCTCAGCTACTGTTCGGACGCTCTTGCTTACTGCTCCGCGCTTTGCTCTATCGCTTTTACATTTTATCTCCTATATTTTTATATTTTATTTCCTTTTATCACCTAACTTTAACTTCAGCAAACAGCACAGTGCTCAGACAACAAATTTTGGATTACTACAAAAACGCAGAATTCTTTTACCCGACCAGCTTACATTCCGGGAAAGGAAAACACAACTGCCTACATTCATACGGATAAGAGAAAATGCCTCTTCAGGTTCAAGAATCTACTTGCTGCACTAACTGCCACAGACTTTTACAAAGGATTGCAGTTCTCGAAACAAAGTTACTTACGGGACCATCAAACCAGACGGAGCACACAACAGAGCTTCGTCATGAACACCCTCAGCATACCGGTGAGTCCCATGAAACTAGTGCTCCTCGACAGGTAGAGAAACAAGCCAATCGACTTACTAATCGATGGCACAAACAGGGAGCTAGACCCAAAGGCACTCAAGACATCAGATTGTCACGAGCATCACATATTGCCGCAGTAGCATCCTCTACCCCAGATACAGCTCTGACATGGATTGCAAACACCGGTCTTCTACCACCGCCTATACATCTTGAGAACAGATTTGAAGTACTAATGAATGTAAATGAGGAATCCCCAAATGTGATGAATGTGATCGAACACAGACTGAATGGGCCAGTAGCTAACACTGATGCTAACTGGCGCTCAAGATCAAGCAGACAGCGGCACTCAGCTCAGAACGCTGCCGAACCCAGGACTCTGATAGTGGGGGACTCGATAATCAGAAACATTAGCAGCAGGGATACAACTATGTGCTGCCTTCCACAAGCAACAACTTCTGATATAAACAGGGAACTTCAGAACATTCTGATGAAACATAAGACTGCAAATCGACTCATCATTCATGTGGGGAAGAATGATATTCATAAAGAGCAGTCAGAACTCCTTAAGAAGGATTTCAATGAACTTTTTGAAACACTTGAAAGACTGAAAGTTCAAACATTCATCAGTGGACCACTCCCAGCAAGAGGAACAAACAGGTTCTCACGGTTGCTTGGGCTAAATACATGGCTGCAAAAAACCTGCAATATAAAAGGAGTAAACTTCATTGACAATTTCAATCTTTTCTGGAGTCAGAGACAACTGTTTCATCGGGATGGCCATCACCCAAACAAACTTGGTTCAAGAGTGTTAAAGGACAATTTCTACTTCTCCCTCAATCATCCTTCTGCAGTGTGTGCCAATCCACTCAATCTGAACGGCACACACACACCTGGACACAGTATGAATGACCACAGGACTTCACTTCAGCAGCAAAATGGACATGCGGTTGACATATCACACAAGGACAATGATAACACCACTCCGCCACAACAACCTCTGCTCACGGACACAATCTCAGCTGAGCCCTGCCCACAGAGAGACATATCAGAACTGCTTGAAGATTCAGCACCCAAGGACGACTTCCTGGAAAACAGCCAGGGAAGCCAGGACAGCATATCACAACCTCCTATAACACCAGAGCAACAGCCCCTTTCACCAGACACGCTATCCCTCTCTCCAGCATCGCCACTTCTGTGTTTCTCACAGAAAATGGAAGAACTGGTGTATGCTGGAACCAAACTATCCCACTCTTTTGCTGCAAGCCCCCAGATACCAACCAAAAAACGGCAGGCACCATTACCACCCGCACCAAAGCCTGCAGGCCCAGCTCGCCCTCCCCCTCCTGTGAGAGCTCTTCGGCCTCTGCCACAACGCCAGGGCCCACACCCACCTACATCTGCTCGAGGTGAACCAAAAACAACTGATACCAGCTCTCAGTGATGTGTTTTGGGTCCCCGCTCTGATAACAGTAACTTTCTCAAATGTTTACAGAACAAGCGGGAACCCAGTGTGCCGGTATCTTTCTCTATTGCTGTTTTATTACAAGATAGAAAATCTAAGGCCTTCAATAGCCGTGCAGCAAACCTAACTAATCTGGTGCCTATTACACGTCAAAGTAAGATTGATGTGGGGACAAAAAGTAAGACTGTTAAGTTAGCACTTTTAAACATTCGTTCACTTAAAAATAAATCACTTCTAGTCAACGACTTAATAACCACAAACAACCTGGATTTTATGCTTCTAAATGAAACCTGGCTAGAAGACAGCTTTAGTGCAACAATCCTCAATGAAGCAGCCCCTCCTAACTTTACTTTTATGAGTGTCTGCAGAGCTGTTAAGAGAGGTGGGGGTCTAGCTGCTCTTTTTAAAGATATCTATCAATGTAAGCAAATATCATTTGGGAATTACCCTTCTTTCGAATATCTGGGTATTGTGTTAAAAGGTGCTCCACGCATTTTACTTATCATTATTTACAGGCCTCCAAAATTCTCTCTAGCCTTTGCTGAGGACTTTACAGAACTGTTATCAGCAATTACCTCAGAGTTTGACTGTTTTGCCATTGCTGGAGATTTTAACATCCACATAGATAGTGCAGAGAACAACATGGCTAAAGAAATCAAAACTGTTTTAAAAACTTTTGATCTGACTCAGCATGTACATGGACCCACACACAATCGTGGACACACTCTAGATTTACTTATCAGTAAGGGTCTTAACATTTCATCGATTGTTATTAAGGATGTAGCACTGTCTGATCATTTCTGTATTTTCTTTGATATATTGATCTCTCCTGCCACTGAAGCTAGATCTGTGTCTGTCAAGAAGAGATGCTTAAATGAGAACACTAGTGTACTATTTATGAAGGCTATATCCTTAACACCAAGCATATCTGCAGACTCTGTTGATTTTCTCCTTGATTCTTTTAACTCAAAAGTTAAAGGTGTAATTGATGATATTGCTCCTGTTAAAGTCAGGAAGAAGAGTGGCAGACAAAAAGCACCTTGGAGAAACTCAACAGCAGTGCAAAATATGAAAAGACAATGCAGAAAAGCAGAGCGCATGTGGCGGAAGACAAAACTTGTAGTCCATTATAACATCTACAAAGACAGCCTTCATGCTTTCAATATGGAACTAGGCAAAGCTAGACAGACTTTCTTCTCAAATATTATAAACAGTAATTTAAACAACACACGCACTCTTTTTGCTACTGTAGAGAGACTGACAAACCCCCCAAGCCAGATTCCCAGTGAAATGCTCTCAGAGAACAAGTGCAGTGAGTTTGCTTCTTTCTTCTCTGAGAAAATCAATAATATCAGAAAGGTGATCAGCACATCCTTGAGTTGCCCTGGGGTCAGACAGATCAAACCACCTGAGAAAGTAGTTACTATGTCTGACTTCAAAGAAATTGATGGCAAAATTTTGGAAGAAACCGTACGACACCTTAAAACATCAACCTGTGCTCTTGACACACTTCCCACATCATTTTTCAAAAGTGTGTTAAACAGTTTAGAAGCAGATCTTCTAGAAGTGGTAAATGCCTCACTTCTCTCTGGGAGTTTTCCAAACTCCCTAAAAACTGCAGTTGTCAGGCCCCTCCTGAAAAAGAGCAATCTGGATAAGACCATATTAAGCAACTATAGGCCGATCTCAAATCTTCCTTTCATAGGCAAGATCATTGAAAAAGTTGTCTTCAATCAGCTGAACAAATTCTTAAGCTCGAATGGATCCTTTGACAATTTTCAATCTGGTTTCCGACCGCACCACAGCACAGAGACAGCGCTCATAAAGATAATAAACGATATTCGCTTAAATACTGATTCAGGCAAACTATCAGTGCTGGTGCTACTCGACCTCAGTGCTGCATTTGACACTGTCGATCATAACATACTTATTGACAGGCTGGAAAACTGGGTGGGGCTTTCTGGGATAGTCCTAAAATGGTTCAGGTCATACTTAGATGGGAGAGGTTATTATGTGAGTATAGGAGACCATAAGTCTGAGTGGACATCCATGACATGCGGAGTCCCTCAAGGCTCAATTCTTGCGCCACTCCTGTTCAACCTGTATATGCTCCCAATGAGCCAAATAATGAGAAAGAACCAAATTGCTTACCACAGCTATGCAGACGACACACAGCTCTACTTAGCCCTATCGCCTAACGATTACAGCCCCATTGACTCCCTGTGCCAATGCATTGATGAAGTCAAAAGTTGGATGTGTCAAAACTTTCTTCAGTTAAACATAGACAAAACTGAAGTCATTGCATTTGGAAACAAAGATGAAGTTCTCAAGGTGAATGCATACCTTCACTCTAGGTGTCAAACAACTAAAAATCAAGTCAGGAATCTTGGTGTGACACTAGAGTCAGACCTTAGTTTCAGTAGTCATGTCAAAGCAATAACTAAATCAGCATACTATCATCTGAAAAATATTGCAAGAATTAGATGCTTTGTTTCCAGACAAGACTTAGAGAAACTTGTGCATGCTTTCATCACCAGCAGGGTGGATTATTGTAATGGACTCCTCACTGGCCTTCCCAAAAAGACCATAAGACAGTTGCAGCTCATACAGAACGCTGCCGCCAGGATTCTGAGCAGAACTAGAAAATATGAACATATCACACCAGTCCTCAGGTCTTTACACTGCCAGTTAAATTTAGGATTGATTTTAAAGTATTATTACTGGTATATAAATCATTCAATGGCCTAGGACCTCAATACATTGCAGATATGCTCACTGAATATAAACCCAACAGATCACTCAGATCACTAGGATCATATCAGCTAGAAATACCAAGGGTTCACTCAAAGCATGGTGAATCTGCTTTTAGCTATTATGCCAGCCGCAGCTGGAACCAGCTTCCAGAGGAGATCAGACGTGCTCCTACAGTAGTCACATTCAAATCTAGACTCAAAACACATCTGTTTAGCTATGCATTTACTGAATGAGCACTGTGCCAATGTTCGTCCGACTGTTTGTACTGTACTGTATTTTTTTATTTTTTTATTTTTCTTAACTGTTTTAATTAGTCTTATTTCTTTTTATTATTTTAATTTCTTTTATGTAAAGCACTTTGAATTGCCATTGTGTATGAAATGTGCTATATAAATAAACTTGCCTTGCCTTGCCTAAAGTAATGACAAAAACTATTTTTAGAACAGCAGCGAAAATGTAAAAGTAGGCTATATAAACGTACTCGGTTACTAACGTAACCTCGGTTCTCTCTAGAAGAGGGAACGAGTACTGCGTAATAGCTTACGCTAGGAGAAAAACTCTACCACGAGATATTGAAGCCAAAAATTATCCTTAATTTTGTAATATTGTAAAACGCGTTGCGGCAGCATGCAGACATAGGCGAGACGGCTTGCGCGCCCATTGGCTGCTCTGCTGGCAACTGCAGCAGCCTATCGAGAGAGGCCCCTCGTGACGTCAGATCTAATGAGGGCGCGAAGCGCCCTTTACGTCACGTCCTGCCGAAACGGGCGTGGCTTGGGCCTATAAATACAGCTCGAATCTGGTTTTTCACCGCCGAAGCGAACCAGAGCGTGTTGCATGCACGGCAAGATACGCAGTACTCGTTCCCTCTTCTTGAGAGAACCGAGGTTACGTTAGTAACCGAGTACATTCTCTTACGAGAGGTTCTCTCGTACTGCGTAATAGCTTACGCTAGGGGAACGTAGTGTAAAACGCTGTGCGTGCTGAGATCCCACACTAAAGTCCCAAGGGCAGGTGCCCGGGGCTCATACAGTGCATAATCATCAGAGACTCACAGAGAGTCCGGGAAGAGGGGCTAGAATAGCATCATTCCCATAGAAAATAGTGCTCTATTAAGAGCAGATTATATCAAGTGTTCCACACAGTCAGGGCGAACTCAGCCTGGACTGATAAGTATTAGGGGACTTACACACTGCCCACAGAAGTATATAGTCGGTCAGCGAGCGACGCTCTAGCAGTTTCAGCATTCTGAGCCGATAGCAACGGGCAGACAATACAGATTTATTAGACCGAGAGCAGCTTGGCCTGCAAAGCGGGAACCTCTAGGTTGTAGAACCTTATAAATGTAGACGGGGAGGCCCAGCCCTGCCGCCATACAGATATCTTGTAATGCAATCCCACTAGACCAGGCCCACAACGAGGCCATGCCTCTTGTGGAGTGCGCTTTGACACCTAACGGGCACTGCAGGCCCTTAGATGTATAAGCCAGCGCTATAGCATCAACTATCCACCTGGATAGACTCTTAATGCCCTGACCGGGCAAAGGAAGCCCGCGTCCCCTTCCTCTTCAGAGACCGGCAGGGCCGACAGGGAAATCACCTGTGCCCTAAACGGTGTGTTGAGGGATTTAGGAACGTACCCGTGCCTTGGTTTGACTATGACTTTCGAGTCATTAGGCCCAAACTCCATACACATCGCGCTCACTGAGAGCGCTTGCAGGTTCCCTATGTGCTGAAGCGAGAGCCAGAAGAAACACCGTCTTGAAAGACAAGTGTTTGAGATCTATTGACTGAATTGGCTCGAATGGGGCACCTTTCATGGCTTCCAAAACCGTAGAAAGGTCCCAAATGAGAACTGAGGGAGGTCTGGGAGGGTTCAGCCTCATAGCTCCTCTAAGGAAGCGAATGACCAGATTGTTCATTCCGAATGACTGGCCAAGCGTTGGTTTGGCGAACGCTGCTATGGCTGCCACGTAAACTTTGAGCGTGGATGGGGTTCTGCCCTTATCCAGTAGCTCTTGCAGGAAGGAAAGAACCTCTGTCACCCCACAGTCTGAGGGTGATATGTCATGATCTGTGCGCCAGCTAGAGAACACAGACCATTGTGATCGTGTTTAACACTCCCACTGGGAGGTTAGCGGGTACCCGTTGATGGCCCACGCATGTAGGGACCAAAGCTCTGGGCGAGGATGCCAGATCAAGCCCTTGGCCCGAGAGAGGAGGTCCCTCCTCACTGGTATCGGCCATGGGGCAGTGCTCGTCAGCTGCATCAGAACTGGTAACCAGGCTTGGTTCGTCCAGAACGGAGCCACAAGTAGCACTGAGTATCCGTTTTCCCTGATTCGCTCTAATACCTGAGGTAGGAGCGTGACGGGGGGAAAAGCATAGAGCGGACCGCGGGGCCATACGTGGGCCAGCGCCTCCCTGCTCTTGGAGAAAAACTCCGGACAGTGAGCATTTTCCTGAGACGCAAACAGGTCTACCTTCGCTCTGCCGAATGTTTTCCACAGCAGTTGGACTGTCTGTGGGTGTAAAGACCATTCCCCTGCCGGAATATTGTTCCTGGACAGTCTGTCTGGTCCTATATTCAGGTGACCCGGCACGTGCGCTGCTCTCAGCGAGCGCAGATTGTGCTGAGCCCAGACCAGGAGGTGACCCGTCAGCCTGTAAAGGGTTCGGGACCTGATACCTCCTTGGCGGTTTATATAGGCCACCACTGACATGTTGTCCGAACGGACCAGGACGTGGTGTCCTTTTATTTGGGGACAAAAACGCCTCAGCGCGTTGTCGACTGCCATCATTTCCAGGCAGTTTATGTGTAGAAGCCTTTCCCGTTCTGACCACTGGCCGAAGAACGGTCTGCCCTCGAGCAGCGCTCCCCATCCCGAGGTGGAGGCATCCGTAGACACTACCTTCACACTCGAGGAAGTCCCCAGGTTTACACCTGACCAGTACCAGTCGGTCGCTGTCCAAGGTTTCAGAGCTGAGACGCATTTCTGATCTACCTTGAGGCGCGGTACTCGCGTTTTTAGCCAGAACTGCAGCGGGCGCATGCGAAGCAGACCCAGCTGAAGCACCGGAGATGCTGAAGCCATAAGACCCAGCATCTTCTGAAACTTTTTGAGCGGGACTAAATTGCCGTAGCGAAACGTTTTCGTCATGCGCTGAATACTCAGTCTGCGCTGTGGCGACAGCTGTGCTTTCATGGACAGCGAGTCCAGTTCTGTGCCCAGAAAGGATATTTTCTGACTGGGAGACAGCGAACTCTTCGCCCAATTGACTTTGAGACCGAGATGATCGAGTAATATGGTCTTGTGTTCTATGAGCTCTCAGTGTGATCGAGCTAGAACCAGCCAATCGCCAAACGGCAGGAGTGTGTATTGATATGCCTGGCCCTCGAAGGCGAATCTCAAAATCGCCTGTGACGTGGCGCTATTTGTATTTGAAAATACGTGTCCTTCAGATCTATTGACATAAACCAGTCCCCTTGGCGAATTTGCGAGAGGATTTTCCTGGTTGTGAGCATTCTGAACCGTCGTTTCAGAAGTGCTTTGTTCAGCTGTCTTAGATCTAAAATGGGTCTGAGACCCCCGTCTTTTTTCGGTACCAGAAAATATCTGCTGTATATGCCCCCTTCACTCTGAGCTTGTGATAAGGGTTCTATTCTCAATAGCTTCGCTATTTCGGCTCAAAGTAGGTGTGCTACTTCCTTTTTCACTGTAGTTTCGGTTAACGGCGCGTAACGTCATGGGCGTCGAGCGAACTGTAGCGAATAGCCTCTTTTTATAATGTTCAGCACCCACTCTGATACCCCGGGAAGCTTTGCCCATGCGTTCGCATGAATAGCTAGGGGTAGAATGATATCTGGGCTCTGGCCGCGACATAGTGGCGAACGGGGAGCACCGGTATGCTGTAACATAAACGCTGTGCTTGCAGCGTGTGAGGCGGGGGGCGCGCCGATCACAGCGGGCAAACTGCCCGCGCTCAGCTCTCCTATAGCGGTTCGCTGAGAGAGAGCGAGCGGGGCGAACCCCATAGGGCTTGTCATGTCTGTGAGTGAATATGGGCACGGGACAGCGGGCACATTCATAACACTGAAAACACCGTCTGTTTGGGCAGACTGTATGTGTGTTGGTTTTTACAGAAACCGTGGGACATGCAGTGTGTAGTGTTTGTGGGCACTGGGTCGTGGGCACATTCACTACATCTGGTGCACAATCGACATGAGTCGATTTTATTTATGCGAGCCGCGTGTGGCGGTCTGTGCTTGTGTGTAGGAATGAGCACTGGGTTGTGGGCATTTTTACTACACTCATAACACCATCGGCTGTGGCCGGAATACCAGAAAATACACTCTTATGGGATTTATCTGGGTCGCCGTAAAAACAGCGTTTGTGTGCAGGCAAGCGGGCTGTGTTACCGACTTGTTTACTGCAGAATACACTGGAACAGTCGCATTTACTGGAACTGAACGAGCGAGAAGTTTTGGTGGAAGTCCGGCCGCAGCGGGACTTGAACACCGTCGTTTCCCTAGACTGGCTAGAAAGACTTTGTGTTGCCAAAAGAAACAGTGTTTGGGTGCAGGCGAGCAGGTTGTACAACGCGCTCGTTGGCTGCAAAATACACATCTGCAGTCGCCTTTTTAAGGGAACTGACAGAATGAAAGCATTGACGGCATAATTTTATCTGCCGGTAGACCCGGGATTCCAACACGGGTCTCTCGTGCGAAAGTCTAAGATTCCACCACTGAGCCACAGGGGGGAACAAGTCAGGTAAACGTATAATTTAAGGTAACAGAGATTGTTTTGGCTTTATAGCGGTTCTTTCATAAAGTTATTTTCCAGCTAAAGTTAGTTTTGATTGATTCGATTCCGTCGCAACGATCATTTGTTATTAAATTAGGGGCCGCTAAGACGACACCATTCTCTCTACACAGACTTTAAACGCGAACCTGTGAGAAACGCTGATGGCGTTCACATGCGCATTAAGAATTGGTTCTATAGTTATGTGTGTTTAAATATATGTGCGCAGGTTTGGAATTCCCTACAAACCAAGCCTAAACAAAGTACTGGTGTTTCCTTATAATTTTTGATACAGAATTTTATTTTATTTGATCAATTCGGGGTAGATACGCGAATTGAGTTTCCCGACGACGCTTTATCTGTAGAGTGGTAAAGGGATCCTCCATAGGGAGAGACTAGTTGGCACTTCAGCACTGCGTTGTTATCGGGTCCAGGCGCAGGTCCTTCATCAGATCTGGATACGGCCTGGATCCGGCAGGCTGCGGGAAAACCTCGGGATAAACGAAAGACACTAAAATTAGCGTAGATGCCATTCTTCTTATGATGTAACGAGTACATCAGGATTTATGGGAAGTGTTCCCGGTTCCAGCTGACCTAATCTATGCAGCCTAACACTGAATTATAGAAGTCTATAATGTATTATGTGAATGCTAGGTCAAAGAGATGTGTCTTTAGTCTAGCTTTGAACTGACAGAGTGTGTCTGCTTCCCGGACAATGTTAGGAAGACTGTTCCAAAGTTTTGGTGCTAAATAGGAAAAGGATCTACCGCCAGCAGTCGATTTTGATATTCTAGGTATTATCAACTTGCCGGAATTTTGAGATCGCAATAGACGTGAAGGACTATAATGCGTTAAGAGCTGCAAATACACATCTGCAGTTGCCTTTGAGGGAACTGACAGAGCGAAAGCATTAACGGCATAATTTTATCTGCCGGCAGACCCGGGATTCGAACACGAATGTGTCTCGTGCGAAAGCCTAAGATTCCGCCACTGATCCACAGGGGGGGAACACATAAGCATTCAGCACGAGCATATAAGAGAGCGTCAACATGTTTGCTTCGGCGTTTGTTTGCAGGCGTGCGTGTATCATAACAGGCTCGTTTGCTGCAATATTGATATTTCCAGTCGCCTGTTTAAGAGGGGACTGAGAAATGTGTGAGAAATGGAGCTTAGTCCGGCTTCGGCGGGACTAAAAACACACTTTTCTCCTTTCGCCGGTGAGTGACGCGTGAATGGGGCGCAACTAGGGCGGGGTAGCTTTTCTTGTAACGTAAAGAAAAAACTAACCCCGTGACGGTCCGCTTCCGGCCTCCCTTTTGAACGGCTCGAACAGAGGGAGAGCAGATATCATCCCCCACAGACGCGGCTTCTTGGTCAATATCCACGACGGAAGCAGCGGCAGATGGCGGCCGCTGTCCATCAGGAAGAGACTCAGCGAAGCAGGTGAAACAGGCGGGCGCACCGGCGAGCTTTGCGAGCTGGTGGAGGTTCCAGGACCCGTTGAGCACGGCGCTTTCTACGGCGCGGTACCGCGGCAGGCGGAGGTGCAGTTTTGGAGAAGGATGCCAGGCGAGTCCTCAGAGTCACCGTAGGCATTAGCTCACTGAGGGCAGCCGCGGCTTCTTCCTCTCGGGATCCAGCGATGCGTGAGCTTCGCTTGAAGAGATGAAAAATTAGATTTATCAGCCTCCGAGCCTTATTTATAGTCCCAAGCCACGCCCGTTTCGGCACGAGGGGCCTCTCTCGATAGGCTGCTGCAGTTGCCAGCAGAGCAGCCAATGGGCGCGCGAGCCGTCTCGCCTATGTCTGCATGCTGCCGCAACACGTTTTACAATATTACAAAATTAAGGATAATTTTTGGCTTCAATATCTCGTGGAAAAGAGTTTTTCCCCTAGCGTAAGCTATTACGCAGTACGAGAGAACCTCTCGTAAGAGAACTTTAATATATCCTTTTATTGAAACGGGTGCTTTGCTGTGCAAAGAGACATTTCAAAACATTTCACCCGATGGTACTTTCACTTTTGCCGCAGAGACCCTTTATGTCCTATAAATGTGTCATATTTTTCCTATAAGCCATCATCACATACGGCAGGAGTATGTCACAGTTCTACTAGTCTACTGGCACAAACAGAGCCAGCATGGAATGTAGAGTCCGATTAAACCGCTCCACCATTCCATTCGATTGTGGATAAGCCGTTGTTCTGGTTTTCTTCATCTCCAGCAACCTACACAACTCTGTAAATGGTGTACATTCAAAGTTGCGACCTTGATCAGAGTGAATACTGCGTTGGACCCCAAATCTGCACACCCACTCCTGCACAAGAACCTTGGCTATAGACGCTGCCTCCTGGTTTGGAAGAGTGAAAGCTTCGGTCCACTTCGAGAAATAATCCCCGATCACCAGAATATACTTATTTTTCTCCCCAGTTAAGGGCAGAGGGTCCAAGATATCTACTGCTACACGTTCAAAATGCCAAGACACAACAGAAGGCTGTAAAGGGGCACAAACATTTAGCTCAGATTTACGAGAGGCACATTCAGTACATTACCTACACCACTTCTTTACATCCTCAAACCCCCGGGCCAAAAAAACCTGTCTTTCACTTTTGCCTGCAATTTTTGTACGCCTAGGTGGCCACCTGCTGCAGAATTATGCAACATTTTCAACACATCTGGGACCATAACCTTCAGAAGCACCACCTGAATTTTTAGCCACCAGTATTAAGGGGCCGCTTACGCACTAACCAACCTCGCTCAAACTCCAATTGGTCCCACACGGGCAAACATCCCCTCACTTCCGCCCTTGTCTGTGCCTCCACACGCTCCTCCCCCCTGCAACCACAGCTGCGCTACAATCTGTAAGACAGCATCCCTCTTCTGTGCCCCCACCAACTCATCTCATTCCCTCAGAAGGAGCCGCACGCACAGCGCAAACAGAAGCACTGACATCCATCTAATGAATCCTCCCGTTTGGCACCAAATGATGTCAATCGTGAAAGTGCATCCGCATTAACATGCTTTTTCCCATGCGGTGCACAATTTTCTATTGAAAACTGGCCAACTGTTCAACCCATCTAGCCAGATGTCCTTCCAGCCCCTGAAAGTTATGAAGCCACCTTAAAGAGCTATGGTCTTGTACACAACATAAATTCTTTCCCGAGCAAATAATGTTTAAAGTATTTAGTAAATACAACCAAACCAAGCAGTTCCTTTTTCGTGGTGGAATACTTGCGCTCCTGTTTTGTTAAAGCTTGACTCGCATACGCCACAACCTGCTCCAAGCCATCCTCCTGTGACAAAACTGCACCACTCGCATCAGTGTCTAGAATGAACGGCTTGTGCGAGTCAGGATATGCAAGGACTGGAGTTGTCACAAGAACTGTTTTGAGCTGTACAAATGGCCGATGGCACTCATCATCCCACTTAAACTTTCGACCTTTCTCTGTGAGACGGTGTAATGGTTGCGCAATTTTGGGAACCCCTTAATAAACTGCCGGTAATAAGATGACAAAATTTCGCTCCTCAGACTGATTCCTTGTAACGGGCCATTGCCTTACTGCATCTATTTTAGCTGGATCTGCTTGCATGCCATCCGCCGATATAACGTGCCCCAAATAATGAACCTGAGTGGTAAAACAATGCACATTTGGACGGCTTAACCTTCAGATTAGCATGGCGTAATTTACAGAGGACCTCATCGAGCCGCTGTAGATGTTCCCCAAATGTTCCCCCAAAAACAACATCATCTAAATAAACAAGGCAAGTGGTTCACTGCAAATTCGCTAAAGCCAAATCTATAAGGCGCTGGAATGTGCTTGGTGCGTTGCATAATCCGAAACTTAAAACATTAAATTCAAATAGCCCCTGCCGTGTTATAAAAGCGGTCTTATGTTTATCCTTGGGCGACCTGCCAGTATCCATTGGCCAGGTCAAGAGTGGAAAACCACCGGGCATGAGCAAGGCTATCCAACACATCATCAATACGCGGTAAGGGGATACGCATCTTTTTCCATTACATCATTCAGTCGCCTGTAATCCACACAAAATCGAAGGGTCCCGTCTTTCTTACTAACGGGAACCATAGGCGCTCACCACAGACTGCATGATGGCTGTATAATTCCGTTTACCTGCATATCCTTGATATGCTCAGTCACATCAGCTTGTAAATGAAGGGGAACACGACGTGGAGGTAATTTAATAGGCTGGGCATCCCCCGTCTTGATCTGATGCGCTATTACTTGTGTCCTCCCCAAATCTGTATCATTTATACTAAAAACCGACATATTCTTGCACAATAACTCGCGCACTGTGCACATTTCAGCCTCCCCAAAGTCCTTTTCATTTAGATTTAGCCCATCTATAAGTGTGTTAACAGGGAACGTTGTACCCATAGAGAAGCCATCTCACTCCTCCACCACAATGTCACAAAATATAGTACCCACTTTCATCCCACGCTTTAAAATATGGGTGTCATCAGTAACATTAATTACATTGTTGCGAACGAGCCGGCTCTAAGAGCCGATTGTCTGTAGAGAATGAGGAGAGCGACTCTCGACGGGGAGAGCCAAATCTTCAGCCGCAAGCAGGGGCGGGACTTTATTTTGATGGGCACACCATGTGGCCAATCACAGACTAGAATCATACCATTATGTGAAAGAAGGAAGGGGGACAAACACTCCGTAGATAGCGAGTGTAGTGGTACAGGCCCAAATACACAGAGCGACAAAGAGAGCCGGGGTTAGCCGGATTTAAGTGACTTAAACTGCAATTCATTGTCTGGCCGCTAGATACTGGATGCAAAAGGGAGTCAATCCCATTTATCCTCCATGTTAAAATGCCTAATTTTACAGCAGAAACAGCTCGGTGCAAAAAGTGATTTTGGTCTACATCACTAATTTTGCCCTTCATGACAACTGTGAGGGGGGTGAATTTTTTTTATAAATTATCCGTTTAAATTATATTAAGCCTTAAAGTTCTGCATAATTGAGGGCGTGGCCACTTGAGCCGTTTGTCTGTTGTCTGTTAGCAGTCACGTCACCTCAGCTAATTCCAGCTGCTGAACTTGGCATCTCTGCCGTGTTTGTGCTTTTTTCTGGATATTTCATAAAATGTAATACACGCATTATAGATTGTGTCGTTGGATTCCGTCATTGTCGAGTATCGAGAGAACAACCAGCACTGTTTTTCAGTTGTTTTCCTCTGTGAACATGCAGTAATGGTTGTCTAACAATTTCGTTGCTTTTTGAAGTTTTTAGATTTAAAAATGTCTAAAAATGTAGAGGCTACAGTCGTTCTGCGGTACCGTTGCTCTCACGGAACAGATAGACTTGATATGATTATTTAACTTTTAGTGTTAAAAAAACAAAAACAAAAACTTGTGTGCATAGTGAAATCCTGCAGGTGTCAGTGCTTTCTCCGTTCATGCAATAAATACACATCCTTGAATGAGCACGGATTTCTAGTGCATTTACTTGAACTTCTTAGGTAATATCTATGGTTTGACCCATTTGAGAGGCAGCCAAAATCAGAATTTAAAATGGACTGAATAAAGCTCTTGTAATGGCTGAGACAAATCAGACACAATTATTTGTTATATTTAACAAATAATCTTTAAAACTCACTCTGGGATCTACGGACCCATCCCTCAACTAGGACAAGAAGGGCCTCAGTTACCATGACTACTCACTGATAAGAAGTTTTATTGCTCTAAAAAAAAGAAAAGACCCACAGCCCTTAAAACAGACTTTCCTGCATTCAATTATAGACAAACTGATCTATAAATGAACATGCACCCCAGGACACTGAGTGAATGATTTACTGTCTTGTGTAGTGTATCTTTTTATACTATTATGTTTTTGATAGTATGTATTATGATAGTACTGTTAGGGGATAACAGCTTAAAGACCCAGGACCAGATACGATGAAAGAAGACCTGGGCCCGTATCCCTAAAGATTCTGAGAATCCTCTCAGAGAGCTCCTAACTTAACCTAAAAATTCCTTGCCAGGAGTTTTAGCTTAGAAGTGATTCCAGAACATTTTCAGTGAACTCTGAGCAAGGAATGGATGGAAAATCCTATCTTAGTGAGGAGGTGTGGTTGACCCCGTTGCTAGGTATGAGTCATCATTTCAAAAGCCGTGATTGGTTGATCCTACAAGTTTGATGAAAATGAACTTTTGGTGATAATGAGCAAAGGATGTACCCTCAAATCAATAAACATAATTATACACTCTAATCTTATGCAGACTGTAATTGTAAATAATATTTCACATTCAAGAAAATATCTGGAAAATGAATAGTAAGCTGTAGGGGTTATAGCCTAACATTAGAATCTAAAATATGTGAAAACTTAAAGTCCCTGTAAAGGCAATTCTAAAAAAAAATTCTAAACACATTATAAATGTTAGAAATGTATTGCTAAATCATATTACAAAGACTGTGAACTGTGAAGTACTGAATTGTGGAGTTAGACCGTTAAACAGTTTTTCACCGTTGCTGTGTTCCGGATTTTTTGGGCGGGGCTAAAAGGGGGGCTCGATGACGCACTGGAGCCCCTGAGCTCCTGGACACGCCCCTATTTGATGACGCACTGGAGCCCCTGAGCTCCTGGACACGCCCCAACTTGATGACGCACTGGAGCCCATTCACATCAGTTTGCAACTCAATCGCGAGTTACTGTCAGTAGCCTACTATTAGTTACTACATCGTACAGTTTGCTAGCTAGCTATGCCTTCGTCGCGGAAATGCGTATTACCTGGATGCGATCACGTACAAAACAGATCGGTGTCCTTATTTAAATTTCCGAAAAACTATCATATCAACAAGAGGTGGATTAATTTTGTGAAGAGCCACCTTGATGGAGAGCTGAGGATCACCGCCAAAACCCGCCTCTGTAGTGATCATTTTACATGGGATAGTTTTATAAACTTTCGTCGGAGACAACTGGGATTCATTCACTGATAATCCGCTGTTACTGGTGAATGTGGCCGAACCGACTATCTCCCGCCTCGGCCTTCATCCTCCCGTCGCGCCGACGACTGGTGCCATCGTCGGCAGTGCGTGCCCACCAATGAGTGTAAGTTGCCTTGTGTGCTTATGTTATAATTATAGTAGGTAGTCCAGGCTCGAACATGTATGGCTTTGTAAAACAAATTAAGCTGCTACGAGCATCCATTCCGGCTGTAGCGGTGACAGTTGAGTGTGGCGACGGCAGCGAGCTTTCCCGCGAGTGGGCGTGGTTTCAGCGCAGCCAGCGGACACGCCCCCAGCGTTTGAGAGCAGAGATTACTGCTCATTTTTTCAAGATTTTGATCGCTTATTTTATGTACTTGCCGGCTTTTTTTATCATTCAAATTTGGCTGGGTGGCTAATAACACATTTTTCTGTGGTGTGACAAACTCAGAACACATACTTAATTTTGACTTTACAGGGACTTTAAGCTCATTACACCCTGTTCAAATAATGATTCGTGTCTTATTTGCTCATATTAATATCCTAGCTGGCATATTTTGTACTTTCACTCCCATATGGACCCCATTGAAAACAAGATGGCCTATCTCAAGGGGCTGTCCTTAATGAAGTAGAAATTGCAACGTTACAACTCAGTGTGGTCTTAACGAGGGTAACACGGCTCAGCTTTTATCAATGTCTGTGATTGCTGGCTGGTCTATTTATGAAGGCTTGTTAACAAATATCCTACAAACACAGAAAATGGAGAAAAAAAGGAATGTCATCCAGTGTTTGCAGGACATCTCTCCTGCCTCCTCTGTTGGCCATTTTGTGCAGCTGCTTAGGGGAACTCCTAAGCCACTAAAAGTCCTCTTCCCTGCTCTTAGCAGATCTCGCCTTAGGAGCCCTTTTAAGCGCTAGGAATCTTGAGGAATAGCTTTTATATTAACTGGGATTTTCGTGTCACTTTTAGGGGAAATTCTAAGAAAACGTCATGACTCTGAGAATTTTCTTAGAATTTGGCCGCTAGGAGCCACTTTTTGCACAAAAATTCTTTAGGGATACGGGCCCTGGGGCCTCATTTATAAAACTTTGCGTAGGATTTGCGTCAGAAGTGGCGTACGGATGAAACATAGGACGTGCGTACGCACAGAAATATTCGGATTTATAAAACTGTTTGTAAAGCAGTTTTACCTTAATAAATCACAATCAATTCTAAATGTAGCGCAGCTTTTGCGGCTTCATGTCACGCCCATAGTTGCCCATAAATAGTCCATGAAACGCCCACAAGTTAATATTCATCGATTGCGAAATCATGGCAAACACAGAGAGGAAAACCAAGAAACGTAACTTCATGTGAAGTAGAAATTATCGTTGGCGAGGTGGAAAAGAGGAGTAAAATGTTGTTTGGAGGGCACAGTGTGGGCTGGAAAAAAGGGTGCAGACGCTGTTAAAGCTGCAGCCTCACAACCTCGGACCGTGGCCGAAATAAAAAAGAAATGGTCGGACATCAAAGTCGATGCAAAAAAGCGTCTAGCGCTCCATCGCCAGGGTGTGTCTGCCACGGGTGGGGGAAAGGGGACACCGGAGCTGACCCCTCTTGATGAGAGACTGGCGGCAATTATTGGGCAATCCCTATTAAGTGGAGTGGTGACTGAGGCGGAGGGGGACACTGATGCGCCAGATGCACCGGATGACACAGGTAAGTGAAATAAGTAAAATTAATGCAGTCAAGTCACATGTATGTAGGCTACACGATTACAGTTTATTCATATAGAACAATCTTTATTTCAGTCGCTGGGTGTTCCAGTGGGCCAGTGGTTCCGATGCTGCAGCTGAGCAGCCGTCTGGGCCCAGCGTCTCCACGGCACGCGGCTCTCAACTCTCCAGCAGCGGCCGTGTCCTCAGCGATGCAGTCCTCAAAGTGCAGAGGGAAGTCATTAACTCAATCAGAGAGGTGGCCAAGGAGTTGGGCGAAATCAAGACTGTCCTATCTGAAATAAACTGCACAATGAGGGAATTCTTGAATAAATAATATAATGGTTCCACACCTTTTGTTGTTCTTCACAAGCGACGCATCACTTCCAAACGCTGGTGCACAGCAGCAGCATTTGGCTCAAATGCCTGGGGATGGGGGTCAGGGTCGGGGCCAACACAGCCATCGGCGTCAGGGGGTAGAGGCACGTTTTGAAGCTGTGCCACACTGTGTAGCACAGCACATGCCAGCATGATTTGGCACACCTTTTCAGGAGTGTACAATAACCTCCCTCCAGTGCAGTCGAGGCAGCGCCATCTGCCCTTAAACAGGCCGATGGTGCGCTCCACTATAGCGCGAGCTCGGCTGTGGCACATGTTGTAGTGCCTGAGGGGATATCCACTGTCCCCTGCAAGGATAGTGAAAGGGTTAAGACATTGAAGTACAGTAAAATGTGAAATGTCTATTAACCCTCTAGAGTCCTTCGGTCATTTCTGACCGGAATTTTTTAAATAAACAATTTTTAAAAATCGTAGCTTCATCGGAATTCGAAACTTGGTGACTTTATTGGTACTTGGTATATGAACACTCCAAAAAATTGGTGACAGGATTTGAAAAGTCTAAGTGGTCGTAAAAATAATAATCACACTCAGGGCCTTCGGGTCACATTGACCGCCCATAGGAAATGAATGCGAAATTGGCAAAAATATGAAAATACAGAGTTTCTTTGTGCGTACAATCTACAAATCAGCCACGATAATGGGTAAATAGGTATCTTTCTAAAGCTTAGAATCTCTGCTTTTTAATGCATCTAATCACTTTGATCAACTCCTAAAGGGTGTTGAGTAATCCCTCTAAAACCGAGTGTACCCCCCGCAGGCGCCACCTAGCTGCGGAAAAAATAATCATAATATTTTTCAAAAATAATTACCTTGATCAACTTAAAAATAGGTGTCATTTGAAAGCTTTGAGTCTGAAATTTACAATGAATGTAGCCAATTTGATAAACTCCTATGTAGTGCTGAGTTATTTGCTGATAAATGATCCATCAAGATATTCTTCCTCATGGAGTTCTAACACAAAAAAATCAAGGTAGCTTAGACTTGGCCTTTTTACTCGTATCCTCATGAAACATACATCGATCATGACAAATGACACATCGTTATTTACAGCAGAAGCTCACGATTAAAAAGAGCCCAAACTCAATATATTCCATCAATCAGATCTAAAGATATTCCTCATGGCGTTCTAACACAAAAAATACCACAAAGGCACCTAACCAAGTATATACTCATGAAGCACTCGCGTTTGGTTTTCGCTTATAACTTCACGAGGCATGCACAGATCGTAGAAAACGGCACATCATTATTTTCAGCAGACTCTCACGATTAAAGAGTCCAAACTCAGCATAATCCATCACTCAGATCTAAAGATATTCCTGAAAAAAATAGGCAAATATGTGCAAAAATCACTAGAATTCACAAGCCTTTCTACAGAGAGCTGTAAATCCATCTAGTGGTTAAAATATGATATTGCACGATAATTATGCTCACTACATCCACCAGATGGCACCAATCTGACTTCAAAAATTGTTTTCTATAGGCCTAGTCTCTACTTTAACCTGAAATACAGCATTAATTAAAAAAAAAAAAAAATTCTATTATATTCAATGGGTAAAAATGGATCATAATTATTGCATAAATATTCATTATTATCATAAAATTCTTTCAAAACACCAAAGAAAAAAAGAAAAAATATTATTGAACAAAAATACATTTGATTGATTTTACTGAAAAAAAATAAAATAAATAAATTTCAGGGCTCCGGTCACTTTTGACCGCGAAGGTCCTGAGTGTGACTGGAAAACGAAGAACCTCAGAGGGTTAATCAAACGTACCTAGAAGCCAGCCATCACGCACAGCACCAGCCTCGAGTCTGCACCCAACACTGCTGTGTCTTAAAATGAATGAGTCATGGGTTGACCCAGGCCACCGAGCTAATACTTTAGTGAGCAACATGTCTGCATCACAAATAATTTGGACATTGATCGAATGGAAATGCTTTCGATTAATGAAAGCATTTTCATTAACATTCGGTGCCCTTATGGCAACATGAGTGCAGTCAATAGCACCGATTACATTTGGGAAACCGTACATAGCTGCAAATTGAGCTTTCTTGTTTGTCTGTTCACCCGCCGTGTATGGAAACTTTATGCAATCATGGGACAAAGCTATTATGCCTTATAACACGTCTGGCATTACCCGGCTAAGGGTCGGCTGAGATATACCTGACCTGTCAGCCAATTCCCTCTGAAAAGTGCCAGTCGCAAGGAATCCTAGTGTTGTCAGGACTTGAAGTGGGACTGGCACGGCGTGGTTCCTCCGAGTGCTCCTCTGTAACGCTGGGCCCAAAAGACCGCAGAGGTCCACTCGTCCTCGTTTGCCAGCAAGTCTTCTTGCTGTCTGAAGATGCGTTCACACCGAATCCTTCCATTTGCCACATCTTCTAAGAGCGCAAGATCAGCCATTGTGCGCCATTACACATTGTGATGGCATCATGGCATTTTATTACAATCCATTTGATTGCATCTGACAAGCTTCAGATGTGTTATGAGGATGAATTGCATAACATGCAAATATTTTTTGCAGAACATATTTCACTTTTCTTTTTGTAAACGTGTTAATTTGCATTTCTGTTGTAAACTTCATTTGATTTTGTTTGTTTTACACTGCAGATAGATCAAATGGGTGTTCGTGTAGGCTCTTAATTGTAAGACTTGCTTTGTGAAGTCTTCATGTTATTTATGAGAGGCAGTATTTCCATTTCTTTTACACAACGGTCTACAGTTTCACACACTTTCACGTGTTTCTTCCATCTGCTGACGGTTTCGCCATTTCTCATTTCACCCGTTTTTGTGCGTACGCCTGGGTCAGAGTTTGCGTGAAGGGCCGCACATTTTCCCGTCAAGTTTGCTTTTTATAAATACCAATTATTGCGTAGAGAGCGGAGTACGCCTTCTTTTGTGCGTACGCAACGTTTATAAATGAGGCCCCAGGAGTCGTGAGGTTCAATCAAATAAGTAAAAATTTACTGAAGAATAGTTTGCAGTTTCATCGCTAGAGTCAGGCTTCAAAGTCTCTCGATGAGGTCGCAGGCCAGAAACTCTACCATACACAATTTTGGCAAACAATTTTCTACTTACCGAATAAGAGACAAATATGGATCAATTGTCTTTAAAGATAATTTATTCCATTGCATGGAGTGCCTGCAGAGTGTGACCACAAGTGGTTTTCTTCATTCTTTATAGTTGTTCCTCCCCAAGGTTGTTTTCCTGAGGCTACATGAAGATATCTCTCAGCCATAACTAATATATTGTTTATCAGATGCTACCCTTGAGTGGAGCCCCTCTGTCTCAGTCAACACTCGTAGTCACACATTACTTTTTGTCAAGTCACGTATACAAGGTCATACACCTACAGTACGTATATTCATAAGGGTATGTATCGACACTACATTAATCTGATTATCATCATATTTCTAAGATTCTATGAATATACAAAAATGCAAACATAAAGAACATATAAATTTCTTCCACACAGCTTAAAGACCCAGGACCAGATATGATGAAAGAAGACCAGGAGTCATGAGGTTCAATCAAATAAGTTAAAATTTACTGAAGAATAGTTTACAGTTTCATCGGTAGAGTCAGGCGTCAAAGTCTCTCGAGGAGGTCGCAGGCCAGAAACTCTACCATACACAAAATCTCACACCAGTTATACCATTTCCAAGAGCACAAATGACATCAGTACATACATGTTAGCTACTCCTGATTGGCTAAGAGAATATAAAGTCTAAACAATTCTACACATATAGATAGATAGGAGGGTGAGTCGACATTAATCAAGCTAGGTGTTGTCCAATTCCAAGATTAGTCCGGAGGTGACCTCGGAGGTCGTAGAAAAGCGTCTCGGGTCTGTTGTCGCATACCACAGTGTTCCCTAACTCCTGCACAGAACATTCAACGCACACACAAAAGAACTACGGAATCGCAGTTCCTCCAGGGTTGAAGAGGGCCTGAGCTCACTCTTATCAGGACAGACTACCAAAACATACTGATAAAACATTCCCTCCTCAGAAAACAGTACATTCATTAAAGAAATACACATAAAAGAAGTACAATTCTGTGAATCAGATCACGTAAGCCATGTAGTGTTTGACCCCTGTAACCTTAACTTGGTCAGCTAGAAACAGATTTTCTTTCCTTTTATAGGAATAATGTAAGCATTTAAAAGAATATATAGATATATATTGAAGAGACAAGGGATTCTGATCCCAACCCTTCAGTACCAACAGTCAATGTAACCTCAGTTATACCATGTTTGGTCTCTATAAATTAGTACTTTGAAGATCGAAATGATTGTGTATATGACAATGTCGATAGTCGATAGTATATGACGATATATGTCGAAAGTTGCGCAACATATTAGTATTACAAGAGTCTTTAATAGTTTCTTCATCAGCGACCAATCCAGCTGCACAAGCAAATGAGCACACTTGAGACAGAGTCATACATTTGGAAATTCCACCTTTCTTATTGGTCAAGCCAACCCTGAGAGGTGGGACCTTTCAGGCTTTATATGGCCTCTACACAAGCCCTACCCTCTCTTGGCCACCTTGGTACCTTCGCGTAGCCGCACCAGGGTAGCAGGCTTTGACTCACAACCAGTCATGTGCTCATTCAGAGGGACTCTCTCAACCACAGAGTCAATGACAACATCAGGAATTTGGCACAATTTCTTCATTGAATGCAGAAGTCGTCAATCGCAAATCCAACCATCAACTCTTCCTCCCTTCTCCTGTTTTTTCATTCAATGCAGAAGAAATCGATTGCGACTCATGGAACCATAAAAATCCTTCTTCAGGAACTTCACAATGCTTTCACTGCAAAGGCCATGCAAGTATAAATTTAATGAGGTGATTTGAAAATAATAAGCTGATGGTTCTTTTCATAATTAAATGTATCTTTTTCATATTTCCATTTCCTGCTTCCGGTTTCATTCAGTCACTCACCATTTTACTCATGTATGTATGATTGTGTGTATGTGTGTTTAAATTAGTTATGTTTGTGATTTAGTTAATAAAACTTAATAATACGTACACAATACATATTTGGTTCTGATTCTCTGCTTGCAATAAAGTTAAATTTACGATTTTTACATTTTGACTACCTATTCTGAGTAGTACTGTATAGTAAGAAAGATATTTCTCTCACCCTGCAAATGAAAATTTCTTAGAATTAATAAACAATTAACATTGAGTGTTCATGGGACATACAGGTCAATTGATTGTACTATTAAAGGGTTAGTTCACCCAAAAATGAAAATTCTGTCAGTAATTACTCACCCTCATGTTGTTCCAACCATGTAAGTCTTTCGTTCATCTTCGGAACACAAATTAAGATATTTTTGATGAAATCTGACGGCTGCATCACTCCTCCATAGGCTTTCAGAGGGACCGAAACTCGCCGGCCCAGAAAAGTTATTAAAAACATCGTTAAAATAGTACAAGTGACTACAGTGGCTCTACATTACGTTTATCATGCGACGACAATACTTTTTGTGCGGAAAAACAACAAAAATAACGACTTTATCCAACTATTAGTGTTCTTCAATGTGGGCCTCTGACGAGAGTTCACGGGAGCGCCACGACGCATGCGCGAGAACTGAGATTACGGCGTTCTTCTTCTTCTTCGTTCTACAGCGTGCGTCTTCCTCTGCTTATAAACAGACCGTTTTGCGCTTCCGGCAATGTCGGGACGTCATCTTGTACATAGATATCATATTATTATATGATATCTATGATCTTGTACAGTAAATGGCGGTAATACTCCTAAGGAGTGAGCAGCCAGTAACAATAGAAGAAGAATGCCGTAATCTCAGTTCTCGCGCATGCGTCGTGGCGCTCTTGTGAACTCTCGTCAGAGGCCCACATTGAAGAACACTAATAGTTGGATAAAGTAGTTATTTTTGTTGTTTTTCCGCACAAAAAGTATTGTCGTCGCATGATAAACGTAATGTAGAGCCACTGTAGTCACTTGGACTATTTTAACGATGTTTTTAATAACTTTTCTGGGCCGACGAGTTTCGGTCCCTCTGAAAGCCTATGGAGGAGTGATGCAGCCGTCAGATTTCATCAAAATTTGTGTTCCGAAGATGAACGAAAGACTTACATGGTTGGAACAA